>NC_080671.1:363724091-364324091 GCF_030247195.1 Topomyia yanbarensis
TAAGCCGTTCCTTTATTCTAAGTGGGTGGCACTGGGCGGTTCTAAAGTTTTTGCGATTGAAGATTAGGCTATCCCAGAAGACGTCGCCGGGATTCAAAACATACATTAAACATCTTGAATAAAATTTGGGGAAATTTACCGCAGGCTAAAAAATCTCACATAATTAAGATCCGATCCGGATGCTTGGCAAACGATTACAACTACATTAGTAAGGACCAGAGAGACAATCCAAGCAATTCGACTAACTTTTTCACAACTGGTCAGCTTTTCCTATCGCACAGCGATAAGGTGGAAAGCAATAGTTCCCGGTAAGCTAGAGGATTTTCCTGAAACAATATTTGCTGTAGGAATTAAAGACTGTTCCGTTGCGGCTAAAGCAATCCCTTGGGTAGCATCTGGGTGGCAGAGAGAAGCATCTCGAGGTTGGCTTGCCCGGATTTCACAATCCGGATGTTGTTTTACAAATTATCCAGCTAACAAATTCCAAAGAAGATTCAACGTATGTTTCTTTCAGGTACATATCGCATAACAAATTTGATAAGGGTCTCAGCCATGAGGGCAGTTTTGGGGGCTAAATAAAAATGGCACCAGGACAAATTTGAACCATTATGGAAACATTTATTTTTCGTGATTATTTCCTCATCCAGATAGGAATTCGGAATTGTGTAAGTGGAAGCAGTTATTAGAATTCAGTTTTCATAAAATTCGCTTATAAAGATTTCGTTAATCCGTGCAATAATTATACCGAATAGAATTAGATATTATTGCCGTTCACTTGCCGCGTTTTTTTAATTTAGTATTTCTGTCGTAACTACGACTAAACCTTCAATACAGTTGTCCCATTTTAAATTTTTGAATGAAGCAGGAAGTAGAGTTTTTGAGTGGCAGTAGCCTGCATTTCAATGGACAGAATTGCACAATGTTTGCACTAATCACTCAAAAAATGTGTACTAACTTTTTATTAAATTTCAAAGTATGTGTGATTTCTAAAAATACAAATGATTCCTGATTTTCAGACAATCTTTCGAAAGCGACGTGTAAAAAACAAATTTTCCAGCCCATTTTAAACAAAGGCATCAGTATCGATTACCTAGAAACTATGTCCGGTATGTTCGTTTTGTACCTTTTGTTGATTGCTGAGCGAATGAGCAACATGATGATAAACGTGGTATTTTCAGGTAACCTTTAACCTTTTTCAAGGACCCTAAAAAGGAGTTTATAATGCGTGTCAATTTTTTACATGAGAGCTGACGGTACCGTGGTAAAGTGGGACAAGCCTGTCTTTGCTGTGAGACATATTGGTAGACTTGAGCGACTCGTAATAATGCTGGTTAAGCTCGACTCCTGCCAGCAGAAGACAAAAGATATGTCCGTAAGATTTTAGGCCTGTTTATAATAATGATCCTGTCACTTCACCATAGCGTCTGATGATTGAACTAAATAGTTCGATCATATTTTGGTTGTTTTCATATAACTTTCAAATGGGTTACAATATCGCTTTGATGTCAAAGAGAAAGTTAAAGGAAGTTTTAACAACCTTTGGAAGAACTTATTGTTGTTGATGGAGAATCGCGAATAACTTATAAAAAGGTCATAATAAAACAAAATAATTGTGCTGTTAAAATAAAATTTAAAATATCTCGAGAACTAGTACATTTCAGAAAATTTTTGTTATTAGTATTTTGATTTAAAAGGGTGTTGAGAATCATATTAAAAAAATGGAATTTTTGACTGCAAATAGTATGAATTATGAAAATATGTCAAAAGTGGTTGTTAGGAAAACTTTTTCATTGAAAGCTTCTCCATGATCCAAATACACTGAAAAAGTTTCTTTTACATCTTTAAAACGATAAACATTTCCGGGGTATACAAAAGATTATTGTTTCGGTTCATATTCCTCGTCGGCAAACAGAACCTCTGTGCTTACTATCACTCGGTATAAGCCAGTGGTTTAGTGTTCACGCAAGACGTGTGACTTTTTGGAATTTAGTGTCTAACTAGTACTAATTTGGGTACTAGTTCAGATACATAGTCTAACTGGACACCCAGATGGTGCTAGTTACTGACGAGGAGAATCCGAAACACTAAAACAAAAAAACCATACTTTATGTAAGGCATGTGCCCTCAAGCACATGAAATTGGTCTTGTCCAAAATTTTTTCCCACTTGGGAATTTTTGCATGATAAACATTAGATTTTTGACTTTTTATGATGGGGTAACACGAATAACTTTAAAAATATTCACACGAATTAACTGTTTATGTTGGAACAAAATTCCAAATATATCTCTAGAACTATCGCATTTTACCGATAAGTTCTCCATCATATAATCACATTCAAAATGTTTCTTTTCTCTTTTGGTTTTTGTTGACGGAATATGAAAAATCAGAAAAAAATGGTTTTTTTGCGATTTAAATTTTTAACACAATTTTTTATTTTTATGAAAAATGACACAATATTTTTTTCAGCATATATTTTTTTAGTACAGAAATATTCATTCTCTGTAATTTGATCTTAGAAAGTTTTGCTGTGTAAAATACAGTAATCGAACAAAAAAAATTGAAATTAATGCACGTAGAAATGTCTACGTTCTTTTAACAAATTGCTCTTGAGTCAAAATAATCTTACTGATAGTGGAAAATGTGGTGAAATTTGTAAAGTTTCATTGGAATCTAAGATGGTCGTTCACGATTTTTAAAATTTTCAGACGGATCTTCGTGAAATTCCTCAAATGTGACTACATATCAGTAGGAATAAAAGAGGAAAAAGGAAAAAATATCATTATATTTGAATCTTAAATCTCACATAATTTCTATTTTTTTTAAAGCGTCGAAAGAGATTCGCCATCGAAGACTCCGACTTTCCGTGAAAAAAATGTGTATGATTTTTAAATTCACTCGGAGCATATCTGATCTTCATTCTGATCAAAGATTTCGTATCAACTGACGCAGAAATTTTCAGCCATGACAGATAGCTTGAAAGTTCGCAGAGATACGCTCAGAATTGTGATATCCTGTCTAAAGCAAGCAAACGACGTTACCGGCGACAAGTATTTTATGACTATCGCTTATGCATACATGCCTGTCCATAATATTAAGATCGATGGTGTGGTAACCCATTTGAATTTGACATGCGTAAATCTAGTGAAGCAAGAGGTTGGCTTTTTCAAGCACTCCTTGCTTCAGTCAGCGAAGATTTTGAATTGCAATCGCACGGTACGGGACAAAATTGTATGTTTATTTTGTGAACTTGTTGACTTTTATCGGTGAAAAAGAAACGACAAAATTTTTCTTCATTTTTATACGTAACGTTTCGGCTTACTGTTCTTCAGCCATCGCCGGGCGGCTGTAAACTTTTATTTAGCATTGACATTAACATCAATTTGTTAAAAAAAAATACAATCTTAGAAAAATTGTATGTTCTTTCAATCGTGTGGCCCTTGTTGGACTGCATCGCCTAATTACGTCTTTTTCGACATTGTTTGTCTGCCTGTTCGGCTCTTTGTACCACACATCGTACATGGCACTAAATAGAAGCAAATGGGCCATTGTAGCAATAAGACTCGGTGTGCGTAGAAAGTCATTGGGATGACTTTTACATTGGGAATGCTGAAAAGTGTCCCTTTTGTGGGAAGAGTTCACATGATCTCTTATCAAGCCCAGTGTACAAACAGTGCTCGAAGAAACTGCAATGTTCCCTTGAACGACGCAACGCTCTTCACCATTACAAATCATTATGCTCTTTTGGTTCAGGAAGAGTATGGATCTGACGACCCCCACCTGTTACTGCTCCTAAAAATTATAGGCAGATAAGAAAAGCCGACTGCCTCTTGAAAAGCCGACAAATATAACACGTATGGGTTGTCTTCTCGGTGATAATCCATCTTTCCTACTCCACGATCTTTGGTACAGCTTCAAAGAGTTGGCCCTCTTTATCATCCTTAAACGTGGTGTGTCCCATTTATGTTTCAATGAAACTGAGAAAGAGATAGATAAGATTGTAATATTTTTTGCATTCTGACTTATTTTATAAAGTAGATAAAAATTTCAGCGCCCCCGTAACCTTGGCGCCCTTGGTGGGGATTAACGCGGCCAACAGCACGGTACGGGCCTGTGTACAATATGATAGTTACTTACACTTGTATAGAGTATGGCTGTATGATGGGATGTGTGTTTGAACTTATTGTTCATGTACCTATATCAGATTTGGTTTCGCCCTCTCCGTTTTTCTCGTTCGATAGTCGTTGTTGTATGGGAGTTTACATTTGATTTGTTTGTCATTTGAGAACTTCTTGTTTATTGTGTGAAGAACTCAAGCATAAGCTACATGGAGATCATCTGTGTCCGTATACTTGTTTACTGTGTAATGAGTATTCCTAATATAGAACATTGCATGAAAATGTACAACCTCACTTTTCTGACAGTTCAGAGATCTTGTTTACATGGATTTAGAAAAATTTGGATTCCATTCAGTACATGAAACTTGGTTCAAATTCTATCACCATGTAAACAAACTTACTGAATTTTCATTTTTTCGAGCATTTTTACGCATATGACGTCAGATTGCAATGTCCCATAGCAACTTTCTAGTGTTGTCAGAGTAGTGGTTTGGTAGCAACGGTCGATAACATTTGGGTTGTCTAATCGAAAAGTGTGTGTCGTTTCTGCTGCATGTTAGTCCCTTTATCAAGTAATTAACTTCAAAATTTCCCTGAGCACAAGGACCGAAAAATAACCAAAATTAATACATAAATGATTAATCGAAAATTAGCAGGATCCACAGCAAAATGATCAATAGGTTTTAAGTTGCTCTATGCCAGTCCGAATTAGAGATAAAATCGGTTAATTTTTTTAAAAATAGTCTTAAATTAAAGGGAAAGTTCATGGAAGCTGAAACCCAATGGAATATAAAGGCGAAACTTACAATTTCGGACAGGGCCAGGGCGAATGGTTATTATTAATCCGGTAAACAGCGGATGTATTATATGAATGATAAATAATATCTACCTTAATCCTGTCTACTAAGTGGTTGTCGCACACAAATATTTGAATATTTCGATACTTGACGATTTTTGCCCATTTGCAATGGGTTTCTATGCGTCCATTTAAAGACACCAATGAGGACACTCATTCATTTACAAAGCCTTACCTAACATGACCCAGTCCTTATAAAAATCATGTTCACGATTTAGCCCCTTTCGCAAACGGCGATTTCTGAAGGACGAAATCACTACTGGAATTCAAATTGGGCGTAAGTATTCTTTTAGCTTTTACCAACTAAAAAATAAATGAATAAAATTCTTTGTTATATTGTGATAAGGTTTAACATTGTGATAAAATAATTTATACCTACAAGAAGAGATGCATTTAGAAAGGCATCGTCGAATATTTAAACTGGGGTGTCATTGCGCATCTGGAAACGAAAGGTTTATTGTATGCAAGCGTCCCTGGTTTTTCTCTATTTGGGTACATTGCGACTTAGGCCCTAATGAAAAATCTGTGTCGAAATGTTATTACTTTTTAGAATAAAAAAATGAAGTTATCTAAACATGATGTTTACTAGCGATAATCGCACAGCGTTCCGTTATGGAGGGAACAATTAAAATAAAATATTTTGGTTTTTGATGTACACAGAATGAATAAACTAGGAAAAGGTAAAACACTCACACTTTTTATGTAATTGAATGTAGGTTTATGTTCATTCTGCAAGGCGTAAAGTTACCACACTTTTTTGCAGTGTGTTGATCCTTAAAATTGTTGGGAAGAAATAAGAAACCTATGTTATATTTATACCTTGATAATCTCGTCATATCAGAATCCGACATCAATTTAGTGACGGGACTAAGTCAGCAGGAAAAGGTGTTTGCTCCGAAGCACAAATCGTGTCTCCGTCTTTTGAGCTAACGTTCATCAGACGCTAGCTTAGTCCTGTCACTAAGTTAGCGTCGGATTCTGATGAGATGATGTCGGCGGAACACCAATTTCATAACTAATTTAACAAAAAACCAGTTTTGATCAACATAGAAGTTTCCGTGACTGAGTAAAACCTGTTTAGTTTCGCCTTAAGACGCTCGATAAATTTTATAAGTTTTCAAATCTATTTCAAAACAACGATTGATATATCAAAGTTTCATTTGTCGCTATAAACTAAAGCTGTCCCTGGCAGGACTACTCCAGTGGAATCCAATCAGACAAACTGGAATAGCTTCAGTTCTACGGATAATACTTATAACTGTTAGTGCCTATCATCCCAGGTTTTAACATTACTTGTTTTTGTGAGCAAATCTTGCCCAAACCAAAAATTAACGCTGTTTTAAAACGTTATTGCTTATAAACAACGCGAAAGGATTAAAGGGTTAGGGGAATTATAGTTAAAACCGACACCTTAAACTTAACACTTTTTCTGAGTTACCACAAAATTAATAAAATAATTTCTACGCAGAATTCTTCTTCAGAAATTTTTTAACAAGGTTTAAATTTGTCAGCGCTTAAACCGACACCGCTTAGGGGTAAAGATCGACACCCCCTTTAATTTATTTTCTCTCCCATTTTTTTAAGAATGTGATGTATGCGTGTGTAATAAAGTGTGAATATGTGTGATTTTACTGGTACACCAATTTCTCATTTGCCTTTTAGTCAAGCAAATTATGAAACACTTATACTGTTCATTTGTGTAATTATTCAGCTTTCTCTGAATCGTGAATTTGTTTCGGTGTGTCCTTGGTATTATATACTTCCGATTTTTGTCAGCTCCAATTCCTAAAACCGCAATTCAATCTTAATTATCAATCTTCAAAAGATTGAATTGAATTTGTTTCGGTGTGTCCTTGGTATTATATACTTCTGATTTTTGTCAGCTCCAATTCCTAAAACCGCAATTCAATCTTAATTATCAATCTTCAAAAGATTGTAATTATTAAATGTCAACCGCAATATTTTTGAGTTATAAAACGAATTTCAGGCGAAAACACATTCACTCGATTGAACCCTTTCTGCATTTTATTTATTCCAATGTGTCTGTAGTTCAGAGACATAGTTCTCCAGTAGAAGCAAGGTGTTGAACCAATATAGACAAGTGTATGGGTTCGTATACATCCGAGCTCTGCAAAATTCAGTAAATTCGACTATATTTTTTTATTTTTCAATATTATTTTTATATTTTTTTCTCCCAACGTGTTACACCACCATCTGTCCAACAATAGATCGAAAACATAAAAATCCCAAAATTAGCCGCTAAGCTGTCACAGCTGTCCATCAAAACCCGCGGATAATTATCCACTGGTAAAGCAGACCTCAAATATCATTTTTCATCCTAAACTAACTAACCCATTAGGAGCCATATCTCGCACAGAGGAAACGGGTCATCACAGGCCCGTACACGACTGAACGAACTCCCCGGCCGGCCATTAGAGAGGAGACTCTCCAAAACATCAATAGCTCAATAAATTAATCACAACAAGATAATCGCTTAGTCGAAGCATAAATTACATCAACACAAGACCCCGTGACGTGGGCGCGCTCGGGCGTGCGTCCAACTGCTGACCCACGAAAATGGACAAGCTGCCCATTCCTACTCGAGCACAAAAGCGATACACGCCAATCACCGTCGTTCATTTTGAGCATGTCTATGTATTGCATTATAGACTTTATTGGACGCCAAATGGGGACTGGCAAGGTGCTGCAGATCAATAACAACGATTACGACGACAGGCAGGCAGGCGGCAACAGCAGGAGCAGACTTTGAAAATTATGTAAATTCCCTTGCAGACCCTTTTACCATCGGACCAGCAGAGCTTGCAGACTGTGATCCAATACAAATAATATCGCTAAGGGAAGGGTTCATGGCATCTTGCCCGGGAGATCTCCGGAGATAGGTTAGTCCAGCTGCTGTCCCTTCATGTACATGATTGCTACAAGTATTTTGACAGACGAGCTACAACTTAAGACTGGTGTAAATAGACGGTCTATTAGCATATCGGGACCGATATGTTGATTAGTCGGAGCTGATAACATAATGTTGCAATAATATTGAGGAAGTTCACGGAAAGTGGGTCATTCTCGAACATGTTCTTCGTCCGACTAACGCCGGGTAGGCTATCTTAATGCTCGCTAGGTACGGTTTTCGACAAATCGTATCATCCATGTTGAGGTTTTACCTTTATCAAATTATAACCCTTTCTTGGAGAATTTCTCTTCTGTCTTGGTGGGCATTGTAGCTATTATTACTTTGTACAGCCACCAACTTGTGACATTTATTATGATGGGGCTGTTTTAACAGCATTATTAAAACAAAACTCGAGAAGGCAAACCGCACTGACTAACTGACACGGATTAGCCGGAGAAACGTCGCGGTTTTGGAAAAGTTGCAGCTTCTTTGAGTTATCGCTTCAAAAATGAGCCCATAAAATCTAAACTTAGAAGGGCCCCCCTCCCTGTCAGTCCCTGCAGTAACCGAATGCTCGCGTGGAAATAGCTGCAAAAACATTTTATAATTTCCCCTCCCCCGTCTGCAATTTCCCTGGAAAACGCAAACCAACAATAAGAGTGCCGTCATAAATTTGTCACGCTGTGGTAACTTTCGCGCCAACAAAAAAGGCACAACTTTGCCAAATTAATATTTCCTTTAGTTGATGGCTGTCGCGCGAAGCGAAACAAAAGGCGTGAAAGAGGAAGGCAATTTTTGGCAACATTCGGCAACAGTTTCGTCCACGCTGTCATGCCGGGCTCGAGGGGGGGGGAACAGATGGTAACTAGGGACTGGGGAGATGACAGCGCGAGTAAGACGATGCCTTGGGGCGCCAACATTCACAGCACGTTTGTTCTTGGCAGCCAGGCGCAGTTCCGGACACCAGCAGTTGCCAGAGAGTGAGACAGACGTAGACACAGAGAGTGGAAAAAAAACTAAATGGTTTTATCCCAGATAATTTTAATTACCGATACATTTTTCCTGATGATGTCTTGCAGGCTGGTCGTGATTGTGTGGGTGACAGTAGGGCCGACCGCGCCGCTGCGCTGTTTGTGCGGTAACTGCGAGCGACGTCGACGCCGCCGGTTTGTGCCATGGAACGGGAAGTACGCGGTCAGACGAAACCAGGCGGCGAATGGTGGCGGGGTGGTGAACCAGGAAATGGAATCCAGAGGCAGAGAATGGGATTTTGCCGCACCGAGATAGTAAAGTTAGGAAAACAGTAATTGATTGTTGAGGAAAATAAATTGGGTTTGCATTATGCTATATTTCTCCTTGGTGGAGAACAATTTTGATAAAAACTATTTGTCTTCCATTAAGGAAAAAAAAGTTTAAGACCATCTTTGCGCGTGAAGAGCACAAAACCTTTAACTATGAGATTTGCGTTTCGACTTCGTCTCATCAGAATCCGACACTAACTTAGTGACAGAGCTAAGCTAGCACCGGATTGAAGCTAGCTCCAAAACAAGGAGACACAATGTGTGTTCCTGAGCAATTCCCTAGTCAAGCGTAATATATCGCAAGAAACATTTCGCTTGCTAAGCCAAACCAAATGTTTCGATTTCATTAGTTCTCATCAGCATAAAATGAGCTCCTTTTCTTGCGAGACACGCTCAGGAACACAAATTGTATCTCCTGTTACTAAGTTAATGACGGATTCTGAAGAGACGAAGTCAAAACGCACATTCCATAACTAATTGAGGTTTGCACAATGGGGTAATTTACAATCAGTAAGTAAGTAAGTAAGAACAACGAAACTGATACCTTACCCGCACCAAACTTTCTGTTCCTGATTATTCACCAAATCTGATCCCGCATATCAAACATTCCGAAGTTCCGAACAAACTAACAGTGAACCTCCAGTTCTCTCTGAGAAAAATCCACCGTTTCCGGTTGCCCTAACCATAATGGTTCCCGGCAGCAATAAGGCTCCGAGTCAGCAAATATCCAAATCAACCAGCACATTGTTCCAATATGGTACTACATACACCAACGCTATTAATATTCGCCGAAAACCTCTCCACCCCTTTTTCCTTACCCCCCCCCCCCCCCAACAATTCCGATAAGTAAACTTCCAATCAAAAGTAGCAAAATCGATGTTTATCTTTCGACTCATTGAAGGTTACCCACCGCCGGTCCCGCATCTCGCACACCAACACACTGACGGACGCGAAGGCAACCATCGCATAGGGCAATAGTTGCTATAAGGAGTAGAATTTCCCCGGAAGATCGCACAAAGTTCATCCGCACCACCTATAGTAGTCCCATATAGTCTGTCGACATGACGATTTTATGCTGACTGTGTTTGTTTATCTGAGTGCGGTTGCCTGCGCTCACCGCGCTGTCATCGCCCCGATCCCCCGATGAGTCCGTTCGTGTTCGCGAGAATTTCCCTAATCAGACCGGCTGCTGGAAGACAGAGAATGAGCCAACTCATCCAGTAGCGAAAGATCATTTTCTTCAGCGCTGCTCTGTTCCTCGCGAGTGCATCGCTCGAAGGGGACCCCCGCCGGCCGGCCCGGCGAGCTTGTCTGAAATTCCGCCGATGATTGATGGTAAAATTCCGCTGAAATTGATTTTAAAATAATATTTATTTTAGATTCTCGCTTTTTTTCTGGCTACTCTGCTGTTGTTGCCGTAGTTACTGTTGCTGGTTCAGACTTCCGAGAGGTTCTGCTGTCTGCTCTCTACCGTGACTCACGTGCAAGTAGCATGAGTTTGCTCGATGCGATGTTTATCTTGCGGATAAAAGCGAACGAGGCGAGATTTAAGCTGCAAATTGCTGTCTGGAAACCGCTGGCTTTCCCAGGCGGCAGGGCGGCAACAGGAGTCCTCAGTCAGCTCAGTCAGTCCAGCGAATGTAAATTGAGAATCTTAGCAGGAAGCCTTTTATCTTCTTTGTCGTGGAGTGCGATTTCAGTACGTTCGGAGCTGCTGAGTCTGGATTGATCCGTTGTTTATCCGACACAGGGGTGACGGTTCGGTTTTGTTTTGCCATTACGAAACGAAAATAAACCAGCGCCGCCGCCGTCGCCATAGCCACAGTCATCGTTGGTTCGGGAAGTCATTAACCGGTCGTCGGGGAAAGTGTAAATTCCGTTCCGAAGCGTTTTACGCAGAAGCAGCATAATTTATTAATCAACGCCCGAAGGCTCCTTACCGCTTGCCTAAACTTCACGACTACCGAGCATGAATATTTATAAAAATTTAATTTGTCTTTCGAAAGGACACAAAAAGGCAAAACCGACTCGTCCCACCAGTCGTTTTTAATGCTGGTATCCGATCCTAGCGGGTGGACCAAGGGGATCCGTTTTCTTTTAGTGACTCATAAAAAATTAAACAGCTGTAAAGGGGACCGCTTTCACGCTCGGTCTGCTCTGTTAAAGGTGCCGAAAAGGGATGGACCACTTTCCCATTGCTGTCAACACGCGCGGGATCATGTTTTACGATGCTGGAAGGTGGAAGGAGCTAGAGAAAAGATGAGTTTGCATGAACGTATTCACACCCCCAAGGGAACTGATCTTTGTGAAATAGGGGGTCCGAGAAATGGTACTTTTTGATTATACCATTTTGCTACAGGGGAGAGGGAAATCGGTGTAAGAACCGGGTTTAATAGTAATGGTGAAAATTAATATTTCAAAGCAAGTCCTGTAAGGCCGTTAATGTTTCTTCAATTTATTACAAGAGGCACCTTAACTAACTGCTATTTTCTGCTACGTAAGACTTGTTTAAATAGTTCAAAAATTGATTTTAAAGCTAGACATACAATTACTTAAATCTATGAGTAAAGGCGGCATAAGTAGTCGTGTGTCGAATATTGGCAAGAAAACGCATTAAGTGTAACGTTGTTCATAATATTGCTTTGCATTCGTTATTTGTCTAGGACACATGATTGGAGCTTTGCGGAATAGCAAACCAATGAGAGGTTTTAACCTTAGGGTCATTCGCATTATTTCGGGTTAGAGAAATCTCTTGGAAAAATTACCTTTCATTACGTATGAAAGAAGAGATTGGTTGTACCTGTCCGGAGAGATGCCATAGGTACCAGATGATACGGTAACAGAAATGACACATATTTTAAATTAACAATACGGTCCACTCCTCTGTTTCACAGTAGACATCACACTAGCGCCGCGGACACACAAAAGATTACTAGTACACTACAAATTTTGTGATATTCAAATGACAGATCTTCATCAGTGTTGTTGCCCACGGTGCAATAGTACAAGGTGAAAATATTAGAAAAACCCACATGACGTCATTCTCAAGATTGTTTTGTAGAAATAAGGGAAATAATAATGTAAAATTCACACATTTGATCCAGACACTTGTAGGCTACACGGCTGTAGCACCGACAAACTTGTAGAGCTTTTCTTCCTTTACAATATTGAAACAAGCTCCTTCAAGAGCTCACGCAAAGTGTAAGCGATTTAAGGTAAGGTCTGAATTTTAATGTAGTCGTTCAATATTGTATTGACTGGTTGCTATAATTACTGGTGCTACATCCGCAATTTTGTGTATAAAATGTCATTAATACAAAATATTGAAAGTTGGTTGAAATCATTTTTTTGCACAAAGTTTTAGAAAAGTGATGGGTAGACCGAAATGTGTTGTATCTGGTTGTTGCAGCTCCAGAAATGCCCCGTCATCTTTGTCACTCTTCCGGAAAAATGTTGTAAAGAGGTAATTGAAAGTAGAAAACTATTTATCATAGAGAACCAAACTGGATTAACCCTTAAATGCTGAAAATCGTCTAAAAATTATTGTATTGACGTGATATAGCTGTTAGACGATTTTCACAAAATTCTAAAAACATTGATTTGCGCCTTTAAGGGTTAACATTTTTGAAGCACAAAGAAGTAGATACCTGGGAAAGGAGATTGGCAACGCTGCTCGGTAGTGGTGGACGTATTTTTGTGCTTGTTTGAAATTTGTATTTTTTTAGTGATAATCGGAGTGATAAAATCCAGAAAAGTGTCTGAAAGGTGAATTAAAGTTTAAGGATAGTTCCAGTTTCGGAGTTCAGTGTAATTTACTGTGTGTTGATTCGATAATGAACGCAACAGCCATAAAACCTCAGATAGAAAAGGCAGACATATTGTCTGAGAATCGGCTTATGTTAGTGTAAATATAAAACCCGAGAGAATAGTATTCTTGAAGGTGGTAAAGCGAAATGAGCCGAAGTAGTTGAGTACCGTGTCTTGAGAGCGAAAAAATAGAGATGGAATCCCCTAGTAACAATTTTGGTTTTAAGATAGCTTTATAGCCATTGATAAAACTTAGATTGCACTTGTAGCGAGCTATAAAACTTCAATTGTTACTTGGGTCACTATGCGGCCAGAATTTTTTGGTCAAAGGATGACAATATTCCTAGGGGAATAGATACGTAAAAAACTGTATGTTCCTAGGAACTCTTCAAAAATTTCGATTGAAAAAGGCAGCCTATTTACTGCTATAAATATGAAGGGTCTTATCTGGATTCTAATTTCGGGAGAAAGAGAGTTTGACGAGTGTGTGTGAAGAATGTGTGAGTGTTTTGAAGGTATATTGGTATCCAAATAGAGGGACAGTGGTGCCAAGTCTTCAGATATGTCAGATAATTGGATTTTCCATGGATTTATTTATTCTAATCTTTCAATACAATTGTTTTTGCTGGAGGCTCGTGAACATCCCTCGCCTTCGAAAGTACGTGTATTACGCTCCGTGAATTGTTTCCGAGGAAATTTAAGAGTGCCTACAAATTGTATTGGGTGTGATGTGTACAAGAATCCATTGTGCAATGAAAAAAGAAAAAGAGAATATTTTGTTTCAGTGGAATAGATCGGTGCTTGGCGAAAAGTTCTCGACAACCATGTTTCTCTGGTGGAAAGATAATCGAAGCAAAGCGTCAATGTAACGTTACCGTTTTGTAGGGATTGGATCGGTGCAATTCTTGTGGGTGCTTTTACACGTGAGATGTTAGTTGTTGAGGGTTACAATTTATAACATGTGTAAAGTAATGAATATATAAAGTCATTTGAAATTTTCTCTTTAATGTTCGGCTCAACAGGTGATTATTGACATATCATTATTTTGATTGCTTGGTGTGGAGTACTTTAAATTTCGTTTGCCCCTTTCTCTGTAAAAACATCTATTTAGTTGCTGGATGCCGGTTTTCGTAGCGTGCTCAGTTGAACCTTAAATCTTGAGCGTTTTTTCAAAAAAAGACATATCCAGTATTCCCAAATGAAAATCGAACACCATGTTCGCTCTAGTTCTGTGCTCATCCTACACCATCATTTCGTGTGCAAACTTGAACGCGCTAATGCGTACCAAAACACAAGCACATGTTCGTCTGCACAACCGAACCTCATGTACGTACGCGGTGTTCGTACACACAGGTTCTTGATACTAGTTTTCTCTTTCTCTCATCCATCATCACTAGCATTGACAAATTCTGTTTTGTGTGTGCCTTTCTTATGTAAGCACACAGTGTACGTACACGGTGTTTAAACCTAAGTTTGCACATTGTTCGCTTGGATTCGGTGTTCGATGCGAACCTGTACACAAAGGAAAACCATGTTTGAGGTTGAACGCGTGCACGAAATTTTGTACACGTGTGCAAACTTGTCGATATTCATGAGAAGACTGGACATATCTACAATGAGTGACCCTCATCGTTTACTTTCTCTTCTGGTAATAATTCGGTCGTTTTAACATGTATCCCTCAATTCTTTGCATAATATGCTAGTCAAAACCACCGGACTTCGATATGTATTGTAAAATAAGTGAAAAGTGATATAGTGACGCCGTGAAAATCGAAAGAGAACGTAAACTAAGAGAGTCACTCATAGCAGATATGTCGTTTTGAATAAAAGCTCTAGAAATGTCTGTACTCAGCAATATTGTATCGTCGGCTATTTTATGTTATCTGACAATCCCTACTAACTACCCGTACGTGTCGGAACCAGTGATTGTCATAAAAATTCGATCGCGAATATGAAGGTTATATGAAGTCGGTAGTCTACTCACATGTACATCTGACTGAAAGCAACAGTTCTTCTATCCTATTCTTGCATTATGTTGAGGGTCATTCTTGCTATGGGTCATTGACAAGAGTTGGAAAAACTATTGTGCATTTCATTGTTTGTCTTATTGACGCGGCCCTGCTAATAGCGACTGCTTCAAATCTTTAGCTGGTTTGGGATTTGTTTTTGTCAACGTGTCATAATGTAATCTGTGCAATGATAAAAATGATTGATTAGAATGCTTTTTCGTCGCGAGATGGCGTACGTTTTGTGTCTTTTATGATTCGTATGAGATTTGTAATAGTGGAATATATAGTCTATATGTTATTTACAATATTTGGAAAAAGTCAAACCAAGACTGGACACCAACAGTGTCGAAGTACACAAGCTGGCTCCTAAAGGAAGAGATGTGCGCACTTTAACGTTTGTTTCCTTCAAAGATGGATTGCCTATTGATAGAAAAGACAAAGCTATGACTGCTTCTACTTGGCCCGCTGGTATCCGATTCCGCGAGTTCGAAGATAACACGACCAAGAGGGTTTTGGATGCCCACCCCTCCTCAACTGACGGCAGAAACACCGAAGGCATCAAAGTAATGCCTGCTCCGCCACATGCTGCCGGTATCCAAACAAATCAAGTTTCAAATCGACACTTCGTCGGTAAAACTTTACCTCGCCTGTCCACTCAAGCTGCCAATTCCAATCCTAAATCGGCCACCTTTTCCAATCCTAAGTCGACTGCCAATTCCAAATCTAAGTCGGATAGTTTCTTGTCCGTCTACTATCAAAATGTTCGAGGCATGAGAACAAAAACCCAGGACTTCATGCTGGCGCTCTCCTCTTGCGATTATGATGTTATTGTTCTCGCAGAAACCTGGCTGCGTGCTGACATACATAACTCGGAACTTTCAATGAACTATACAATCCATCGTTGCGATCGCAACACTTCCTCTAGTCAATTTCGTCGCGGTGACGGCATTCTTATTGCGCCAAAAAATAATCTCACTGGCACTGTAATAAAAATACCTGGTTTTGAGAGCTTGGAACAAATTGTTGTGCGCATTTCACTACCAAGTTGAGCTCTTTATATTTGTTGTATATACCCGAACAGCAGTCCTGACTCGTACAATTCTCACTCCTCTGCAGTTCAACAAATTCTGGATGAAGCTAGTAGTTCAGACAGTATACTCATTGTAAGTGATTACAACCTTCTTCATCTCAGATGGATATTCGAGGATGATTTCAAATGTTACCTGCCTGAAAATGCCACAACCGAACAGGAGATAGCTATCACGGAAACGATAGTCGCTAAAGGACTGTGTCAAATCAACTCGCTTACTAACGCAAATGGATGGACGCTCGATCTGGTATTCGTATACTCCGCCGATTTAGTCGAACTTTTCGAGCCTCCGACCTCTATACTGAAAGTAGACGCTCATCATGAACCTTTCCTGCTGAGGTTTAATAGGTAAGTTGAAACAGAAGACGCTTTTGCCGAATCCTTCGACGGCCTCAATTTTGACTTCAATCGCTGCAATTTTGATGAAGTATCTACGGCCATCGAAGCTGTTGACTGGTTCGATCTGTTAAGTAGAAATGATCTGGATCAAGCGGTCCGCCGCATAGTTCCTAAGAAACATGTCAACAGAAAGACGGCCTACAAGTATCCGTGGTGGTATTCCGAGCTTCGTAGTCTACGCGACATTCTCCGAAAACCACGCATGCATACTTCCGTCACAAGATCGACGAAAACAAAGCTGTTCTTCGCCGAACCAAAACTTCAATACGAAACAGTCCGGAAGAGTGCATTCGGCGAGTATATAAGTCACGTCGTCTCAAGCAACCTTCGGAATAACCCCTCGACATTCGGGAAGTTTGTGAATAGTAGAAAACACGCTGGTGGCAATCCCGTAAATGTTTAGCTTAGAGATTCCAGTGCGCAATCCACAGACGAGAGATTTTCGTCGGGTATTCATCAACCCAGCTATCTCTCCGTCACAAGAGTATATAGACACATTACCATCATGCAATATCAGTCTCCCTAGCTCCCCCCTCCCCCCAGACGTGTTGAAAGCTAGTATCATTCCGCTTGACTTTCTGATGCTCGTTGAACATCTTGATGATATGGGATATGAATTAATGAGCGATTCCGAACTGCTTTGCTACCGATTCATCGATTAAACGCATTGGGATACTTATGAAACAATACTAATATAAACCTTGAACTATAGCGAAAATCGAATATCAAGAAGACTGGCAACTCTGTCCAGAATCTGGAGACAGTAACAGCAACGTCTAAATTTTGAAGTTAGATATACAATTACTCAAATTTCTTATATTTTTAGCAATACACTGAGAGGTTTACCTTTTTTAACAGTCGCTAGTATGGATAGTATTTATACGGGGCCCCCAATATTCTCTGGCCCAAGCCAAGATTTTTTTTTCCAAAAAGAGATTTCTCTAGCTCGAAAAAGAGGCGAATGACCCCCAGGTTAAAACCTCTACAATCAAAGTAAAAAAATAAAAAATCTAAGTTAAATTACGCAGGAATCAAATACACTCGTGTATTGTTAACTTTCCTTATATGAAGAAACATAAAATGTAGGAATAGGACTAACGGCAGGGATTTTATTCTTTCTTTCAATCGGATGTCATTTGCTGCTATGTCACACATTGGTCAATCAGCATATAAGTATATATCAATCTTTGCTTCCAATTTTTGTTCTTATGTTAAATTCACACTATGAACTTAATGCTGCAACCAGAAGTAGCATGTAAGCAAGAAAACAACGCGATCAATCAAGGAGAGCGACTAAAATGGTGCGACTGGTTGAATATTGAAGTCAAATTAATGAATCGATTTCATATCATTTCATATCATATAATTTAAATTCATATTATTATCAGCAAATCATCATCATTATCTTGTGAGTAATTTTTATTGAGGGGAGGTTCGCATTCAAATGAGCAGAAAGTAAGCAAAATTAGAATTTTTTGTGGGCCAATGAAAAAACATAGAAGGAAACAGTTTTAGGATTCAAAAAGCTTATAGTTTCGTATTTATTTCGTCTTTTTCAGGGCGAAAAACACAAAATGGCGCTCGTGATGACGTTCTGTCTAGGGTTTTTTTTTGTTGGGGAAGAATATCGGTGATTACTAATCTGAAGTCAGCTTTTCGATATTCAAAATGACCGATCCAATATGGCGGACCCGCATTAAAAAAAGGTGTTTCAGTCAAAATGGAGAAAAAAGGTTTTTCTTCTTCTAAATCATTTGACACGGCTCAATGCGTTAGCACAACTGAGTCGTGAGTCTTTCGTGTTTTTGCAAGATGAAAAAATAAAAAATTACTACCGTCCGGCGGATCTTGTTGACGCAGCTTGCTGCTGCGTGTTGAAACACTTTTTCTTGGCGGTGACGCATTAGTTGTGTTATCCTCTGTAACTCAGTCAGTCCGTCTGCCTTCTCCCGTGTGGTCGTTAATGTCCCTGTCGTCATCAGTATTGCTATCATGCTGTTCATTGTAGGATATTCTAGTTTGTTTCTTGGTCTGTCTTTATTGGTGTTGTTAGTTGTTGAGTTGTAGACATTTGTTGCAATCGTTGTTTCTTCACTTTTGGTTAAATCAGTTGGTTTACTGGTACTGGGCACGATCATTAATGATTTAATGTTGGTTCCTGCCCGATCCGCAGTAGCTAGTTTAGCAACCGGTTGTGGATTAGCATACGACGACTGTGTACCGGTCTTGCCTGTAACAGATGGAATTTCCTTAGCAGCCTCTGCTCAAGGGTTTCCATGGTGTAGCGGTTGATCACAGAATTGGCACGTAGGAATCTATCCTGGATGCGTAACTAATGTTCACTGACTATATGTGACGCCTTGGTATGATTTGCTTTGGATGGCTAGATAGTAGGGGATAGGTTTTGTAGGACGTATTCTCATTACACGCATGCCGTTGCGAAGACCCGGGAAGAAGTTCCTCCACACTGATAATATAAATTCGTAAATATTATGAAATTGATCATGAAATACACGAATTCATTCGTCGTTTTCTGCAACGAAGTATTTTCGTGCATTGTAAATAGTAGGTTTCGTTCATTTCATGAACAAGAATGGCAGCTTGGTGAACGAAAGCTTTCGTAAGTTTACATATTTGGTATACACTGCACTAATGTTATTATTGATATCGACATTATTTTTCGCGAATGAAACGAAATGTTTTGTTTATTTTAATAAACGTTTGTGTATATTACGAACGATTACGTTGGTTTCACGAATTCATTTCGTTCATCATAGAAAAGTTTTCGCATTGATTAGCATATTATATTTTTCATTCGATCTTTTGGGATCGATGTTTGACAACACCGACTTTTTTTTAATTTAAAAAAATCGATCTGACCTAATCGATTTTATTGTGGTATGAAGAAATGGTCGTTTGATGAACGAAAGTTTTCGTAAATGTTACTATTTTAGTGTACATTGAACGAATATTATCGTTGATAGCGACATTATTTTTCGTGAATGAAGCGAATAGTTTCGTTTATGTATATTACGAACGATTTCGTTGGTCACACGAATTCATTTCGTTAATCTTAGAAAAGTTTTCGTATTCATTGGAATATTATTTTTTTTAGAATGGATTTATGACAACAACGATTTTTTAAACTTAAAGGATCGATCTGGCAAAATCGATTTTATTTCAACCTGCTCGCCTCTATACATGACTAGAAAGTTTGTGGTGTGAAGTAATGGCCGCTTGATGAACGAAAGTTTTCGTAAATTTTACATATTCAGTGTACTGACGTTAAAAGCATATTTGTCCCATGTTCTATGGGATTCCCTATATACATGGGACAATTATGCTTAGAACGGCAGTGTACGTTGCACGAATGTTATTGTTGAAAACGATGTTATTTTCCGGGAATGAAACGAAATGTTTCGTTTATTTTAATAAACGGTTGTTATTCACGAACGATTTCGTTGGTCGCATACGATCTTTTAGGATCGATGTTCGATAGTACCGATTTTTTTTAATTAAAGGGATCGATCTGGTAACATCGATCTTAGAAAAGTTTTCGCATATGGTAATAATTTTTTTCAATCGATCTTTTAGGATCACAACAATGGTCCATGACAACAAAGATTTTTTTATTTTTTAACTGACGAAATCGATTTTATTTCAACCTGCTAGGAAGATTGTGGTGTGAAGTAATGGCCATTTGATGTACGAAAGTTTTCGTAAATTTTACATATTTAGTGTACATTGCACAAATGTTATTGTTGAAAACGGCAATATTTTTCCGGAATGAAACGAAATGTTTCGTTTATTTTAATAAACAGTTGTGTATATTACGAACGATTTTGTTGGTCGCACGAATTCATTTCGTTCATCTTAGAAGAGTTTTCGTACTTAATAGCATATTATATTTACATTGCTCCAGCAGAGAAAAAACTCAAACTTCTTCATACAAAACCAACGAGCAGTTCGCGATGGCTCAACTGGATCCGTACTGCTCCGGATTATGGATCAACTGGAAGCGAAAGAGATTCAGGAAATCTTCCTGAAACCGAAGGACACGGATACGGTCACTAAATAGTCAGACCGAGATCGTCGTGATGATCAACAATTATTGGCCCATATTCTACCTCTCTTTTGACGTTGACGGTTTGACGAATGATGCTCGTAAATATTACGAAGACTTTCGTATATAGTAGTGAACAATTCGTTTGCCTAATGAAACCGTTTCGTAGTAAGTCAACGAAAGTCGTTTTGTGGTTTTCACGAAAAACTCACAAGAAAAAATATTGTTGAGTTTCAATTGAACTACGAATGATTCATCATATGTACGAAAAATTCGTATATTTTATGAAAATTGTCTGTACGAATCTAATTAGCAGCGATTTACGAATATATTCTATCAGTGCAAGTATCTTCCTTAACGGTATCCACTTCACCGTAAAAATTTGCCCCAAATTACAAAATACCTAAGGGAAAAAAGTTACAGCAATTGGAAAATGATACAATTTGATTCCGTACACCCTTTAAATTTACGTTCTAAACGAAGCGGTATTGTATTCAATGTATATTATCTGGAAAAATGGTATATTCATATCTTCGAAAAAATAATACACATCAAAACCCAGTTTTATTGCTCTTCATTAACAAGTTCGGAATTCTGCAGCTAAATCCTACATTCGGTGAAGTTGGCTGAACTTCCTAAACAAAGACTTCTGCAGACACCACCCAAACAGGCCTTCTCCGCAAAACATCGCACAAATGACAAAGAGAAAAAGAAAATTCCGCAAACAACGAACCGAAAGTTAATAATCCACAAACGTTCCGGCGGTTTTGGCAGGAAAAATAAATGTCAAATTCTTTTGCGCATTCTTTTGCCGGAAGCAAGCACTTGTTTGCCTTATTGTAGCCTACAAAGATTGCCCTCCCACTACCGGCCTCCTAAGAACGCCGTCGTCATCGTCGTTATTTTGGTGTCTAAGCACACAGCACTGCTGGGCCCGGTCGACGATGCGCGTGTGTGGAAATCGTAATTTTCAGCGGTTCGTGTCCTATCTGGATCACACTTTTATGAGCGACCCGGTTGCGGCAGCGATGGCCCAGTTTTCATACCCGACTGCAAAATGAATGAGCCCCATGATGGGATACCCCAGCGGAAACGTGACTAAACTGTTCAAACATGTTCGCAGCTATCGAAATTAATAAACACGCTCGATAAAATTGGATGGCGGAAGCCACCAACCGTGTCCGACCCCACCCACTCTCTCTCGGCTAATATTGATCCGAATGTCACATCAACCCAAGCGAGTTAATCCGCTTTCAGCAACTTGTTGAAAAATTGTCCTTCCCACTTCGGAGCCTCAGTTGAAGATGATTTATCCTTCTCGTAGTTAGGCCTTTCTATTCAGAGGATCCTGAAACGACCTATTTAATTCGACATCGACAAATGGCATATGGTGTCGAGAGGCTCTCCGCAGCAGAAGACGTCTGCTTGAGGACAGATCGAACTCACAAAGGCGAGGCCATCCCACTAGCGAGACTCGTTGTTGTAACGTGCCGGCGATGGCGATGACAATTTTAAAACCACATTTTCTGTCAACGGTTTCCTGTTTCTTTGCTATACAAATCAAAACCATGTGAAGCCGCTTTCAGGGCACTGCTGCAGGCATTCACTGCTACACCCGCGCTGCCAGCATAGGTAGAGGAGGTAGTTCTTTTTCCCAGCACATGACCCGAAATATGGGACTAAGGAATACCGAGTTGACGAAAAAGTATCTCTCGAGGGGAGGGGTGGAAAGACGACACACGACACCAGCTAACGCGCAAGGGAAAGGCAACAAAAAATATATCTTCTCCGGTGACACATGTTTCCAACAGAGTTTTGCTGCGGAACTACTAGGCTGCAAGTATCCACTATACGTTCAGAAGAATAGCAGCAGCAGGTTCAGGCGGGAAGAGCTTCAAGTGTGACAAAGAATTTGCCTTTTGGAAGCTGTTTAGGCGACACGACGGATGATGGTTCGTTACAAGTTGCCTCTACTTATGAGGGAAGTTTGTTTTGTCAACAAATAACTACTATGGTTAGGATGGCTAGGCAAACTCGTTGGGTGAATGTGAGCGCCCGAAGGATGAGTACAATACCGGGAAAATCAGGACACTTGTTCTTATGGGAAGTTTTGCTACATATGTGAACATCTTGACAGTTGGTGGAACGGTGGGAGACGGGGTGCGTCATTTGCTGTAATACAAATCAGTGTTTTCGGAGAAAAGATTTCCGGTGCGGCCCGGTTGTGGTCGTTGGAATTTCTTTTTCGCTTAACGGCGATAAGTAACCATTTGCTCGGGTGGAAAGATATTGGATGATAAAATAACAAAACTAATTTTTGTTTTGTCAACAGAAATAAGTCATCATGAAACTCGAAAAAAATAGTATCTATTTGATGACCAATTAAGTTGATATATGGCACAATTTTGACTTTCTAAGTCTGATATATGTATTTCAAACAACTTGGTTTTTAAAAATTACTTTTGAGCATCAAAATATTATTTTCTATCTTTGAAATCCAATCAAACTTTAAAAAGAAATCACACACATTAAAGTCCATCACCATCAAAAATGGTTGAAATTGGCCAGATGATTGACATATTTCTTTACAAAAAATAAAGGGTTGATCTTCAATTCGTAAAAAATCCGCGGTACTGGTAAAGATGGGACGATTTTTGCAAGATATTTCGTAATACCCACTTTGATTAAAACATGTATCCTTTTTGATGTAAACGGTCCAAAAAAACATGACACTGGCAAGCGTATGATGGTAAACCATCTAAGCTTATATTTTACGGGATCAAATTATCTTCAACACTTTGTGGGGAAGTAAATCGGACACTGGATTGATGGAAAAAAAGTTTCTTTCAAAAAGACAATATAATTAAATATTTCTGCTTTAACGGGGACAGCGAACGGCTCAAAATGCTCAAGTCGCTCAGTCGGTCTGTCATTGCATGACGCTACATTTATGCTCTGGTTGAAGCTTTCAAGCCATATTCGGTTAACCGGCACATGTAAGTGCCGAGGTATTCACATCTTTAGACTGCTTTCTAATTGAACGGATAGGTTTTCACTTAAATTTTATCATAATCCCGGTGATGGAGTAAAAACATTGAATTGTTAAAATAGAGATTAGAACTAATAAAATGTTTGTATTTTTTATACTGTAGAAAACCGAAAGGGATACTTCACGTATATTAAATCTGTATAAGCAGTGCAGTGAAATGAACGTCGCCATATATTTGAAAAACCAGGTAAACTATAATCCACGATTCTGAGACTTAAAGAAATGAAGAAGTTATTTTTGGTGCCAAGAATCACTTCTTTGCATATATGATCAATATGTGGGTGCTATAGCTTTAGTTCCTTTCGGTAACAATAATACTTGAATTACAACATGGCGTCAATCATCAATTTCTGTCATCCACTGACTTCTGCCCTTTAAAGGACATCCATATTGACGATGACTTTTCAGTGATTTGTGGTAACTATAAACCGTCATCTTGGTTTTCTAATTGGCCAGAATCATCCATTTATGTCATCTACTGATCACCACATTTCAAACTGCATCTATATTGACGATGGTTTTCAGTTTTTTGGTAACCGGAAACCGCCATGTTGATTTTCAAAGCGTCAATCATCAATTTCCATTGCCTACTGACCGCGTACCTTTCTAATTACACTCGAATTCAAAGTTATGACTTTAAAATGGCCTCAACCTTTCTGAAGTCGCGTAGTGCACTGAGGGTACAACATTCCGAAATTCAGGTGAAATCGTCTCACAGCTTCATCAGTTCTGGAATACCTACTTTTTAGGGTTTTTTGGACGGCTGTCTCAGTCTTGTTTCAAGCAAAACGATTTTTTTTTAAATTTTCAGTTTTATATTAAAGAATTGTCAAAATTATGCATCCATAACTGAACCACTCCCGAGCATGTCCTTAGGTTGTCACTTGACTCGAAATTATTTTGTCTCCAATCTATCGAATCTGTATGTGTATTAGAGTGGGAAATGGTTATATGAAAAAATAAAATTTTGCTCCGATTAACTTTTTGGGTCCCATTTAGCTCCCAGAACAACTCTGCAAATTTTAGCTCGATCGGTGAAACTATATTTTGCGCCCACGGTTTAAAGTTTACATGGGATTTTGTATGGGGAAATCGTCTTTTGCAAAATAATTCTTCCAAGAGTCACCCTTTACTTCCTAAAAATAAATGGATGTCTGATTTTTATAGGAAATTTTACAAGGAAACAAAGTCTAAAAGACTGCGAAACGATCTGATGCTTGTGGAAAAAGTTATTAAGTAAAAACCGATTGATGTCCTGAAGATTGATGAAAATTTCTCTTTTCATAGCATCACTGATGCTGATGGTCGAATTATATACAATTTTTTTAACATTCTTTTATTATGTACAAAAGAAGCCTCAATGTATCCCTAAAATCTCTTACAGTGGCCAAACAGCATAGATAAATGATATACACATTAAGAGAAAATTAAAACAAAATTGCGTATAATTGGACAACTAAAAGCAGTGGTGCAAGAAAAAATGAATATTTTAACAATCGTCAGAGCATCAATCGGTTTCTGCTTAATAACTTTTTTCTCAAGCGTCAGATCGCTTCGTGGTTTTTGAGACTTTGTTTAGCGTTTAAATTTTCTATGAAAGCAACATAACGATTTTTTTTCAGGAAATAATGGGCAGCTCCTGGATGAACTATTTTGTGAAAGTTAATTTTCCCATACAAAATCCCATGTAAACTTGAAACAGTGCGCGCAAAAATATAGTTTCAGGGATCGAGCTAATACTTTGCACAGTTATTATAGGACCCAAATGGCACCTAAAAAGTTGCTCGGAGCTGGGATCTAATTTTTGTCCCACCCTAATGTGTATGTGTTGAAAGCACTTTATATATTCAAAACACTTCCAAACGCATTTCAAATGAAGCTGAACATGCCCTTAGGAATCCAATCTATATAAAATAGTAATGAAAACCTATGATTATAACCAATCACCAATATTTTCTTTTGGTCAGAAGGCATTGCTTTGACCACCAAGAATCGCTATAAAAAATCTCGCAACCTTTTGAAAACAGATCAAAAATAAAACGGCTCTAACATAACTCAGTCTCCTCGACCAGCTAAATCTTCAGCTAACCCCACCCTTTTTGTAGACGAAAATCCAGTCGAGTCCGCCCGTGCTTTAGAAATAACTACAGAAGCATGTTTTCAGATTCCTTCGTGATAAAAAAAAGTATAGCGTACATCCAAAATATGAAACATGTGTGTCAATAGGCTCATTACCCGACGCTCTTATAAACAGCCGAAACCATGGATTGATGCAAAGCACACACAAGCATGAAAATAATTTAATTTTTTTAAACGCAGGCTCTGAAGTACCCCAGAGATGTACCAAATCGCGTTTTTATATCTTTGGAGAAAAAACCCAAGGTTTTATCCCGGTTGAAACTAGATATCGACCCATCAATTCATAGACCGGGCGACCAAAAGCCTTTACTGAGCTTCCGAAGGAAGATGTGACCCCATTTTTTTCGCCTCAGAAAAATCTCAACGACGCACAGTGGCGGATTTGGCTAAAAATCTGGCCAAATGTCGAAAATTGCATGGTAGTGCTTTGGGGTCTAGTACATATATGGTCCTTCAGATGGTGCTGCCGCATGCTATTTAAGTGAAACACTCCAAAATTTCCATATTTGAGTTGTTGACACATCCAAACAGTTTAAACCATGGCGTTTGCTCATATTTTTCATCGAGCGCACAGAGGAGTAATTGGGGTCGAATTTTGGCCAGAATTTTTGGTGATGCAATTGTTGTTATTATGCCTTAATATGAACTAAAAATAGACAATTACTAGTTTTTGGAACAATATGACATCTACCCACCAACCAGTGCAGAGGCTAATTTTCTATATCCTTTCGAATACTAGTAATTTCTAGGTGATCTTTGTGAATACATTTGTTTTTCCAGTTGCATAAACTTTTGATCAGTGGGAAAGGGAAAGAAAAGAGACGCCTGTGCATATTTTCATAGAGATACATTTTGGCAAACATAATATTTGGCCCTACAGCATTTTGGTGTACCTCAAATTAGTAAAAATTTCAATATTTTCAAATCGTTTGGGATTGGTGGATCGGACAAGATCGGAAGAGTTCGAATATTTTTTGTATAGCTGAAATCTTGTTTTGTAATACTGCTTCAGCAACTTTGCCGAATCTAGCCGTATAATGTAACTTTTTTATCATTCAAATTTGGAATAAAATGTTTAAAAAAGGTATTTTTTAAAGTTGGTGCAATGCACAGCAAATCTACTTTTTTAGTTAGTTTTAAGCTGAAGTTAAACAAAAGGTTGTGTTGAATTACGTTTGTAATAATATTGTATTATTTAATACAGTCATCATCACTAGAAAGCGATTTTGCTGAATATATAACGAAAACAATTAAAATATCCCTTAAAATTTCACCATTGGGCATACATGCAAAAATTCTTTAACAATTTTTGATATACTCCTAATTTTGCCACATTATACAGTAAGTTCTTAGGTATGTAAAAAAAATATAACGAAACAAAAAAATCGAAAATTTTTTTTTTGTTTTTGGCCAAGAATTTGTTCTAGTTACTCCTCTGTGGAGCGCCCGAAATATCAGTATTATTGTAGCTAGATTTTGATAAAAGTGTCGGTTTCAAATGTGTAATAATGGAATGTTATGCTGACGGTATATACTTTATTTATATGTATTGATGTCAAAACATATTATTTTGTTTGTCTATAGAAAATGTCAATAACTTTCACGCTTTTGTAGCAGACGGTTTCAACAGACATTTTTGCTACATTATTGAAATACTTTTTTTGCCCACGTATGTCCACTATGTTTCAAGGCAATTTGTGTTCCATGAACGATTCTCTATATGGAACATAATAGAATTCTTGCCCGAATTTGCCCGTTTATGAGTAATCTTTGATTAAATGGAGAGGGAGATGGATTATAAGATTTTCAGTTTAAAATTTGGACTCGTACTTTTAATTACTGCTGAACCTCCGGTTGTCATAGCGAGTCGAACAATATTGAATTTTGATCAGGAAGAGTTGTGTATTTAGTGGTGAAAATTTCATCGAGATTCATAAAAATGTTCAAAAGTTATCAAAAGTGAAACGCAAAAGACGTAAATAATTTTGTTCGTTCATTTGAAATCCAACGAGGTCAAGAGAAGTAATCGCCAAAGGTTCCAAATATCAAAAATCGATTATGAATACCATGATTAAACATTATCGGGGAACTATGACCTTTGATATTGCAAAACAAAACAAATCTAGAGGTGGAATATATGACTGGATACTACAAGCGAAAAATGTAGAGTAGTGCAAAAGAATACTGGGATCTCCGGCCATGATTTGGCCAAAGAGATCACTTTAACGTACACTCCAGTTTGTCGAATTTGTTTGTGAGAAGGTTGACAGTCGTAGCATGTCAGCAAGCATGACAACAAAACGTGGTTGCTCAAAACTATAACAGGCAGCTGTACTAACATGTTCTGACCAAGTGTAGCGCATGAATTTAAATGGACGCTTCATCGTATAATAATGTACTTTGAACAAATCCTCGGTCAAATTTAATTTAAATAAAACTATCAATCTTAGTGAATTTAACTAATTTTCCTATTTTTCTCATATTTATTTTTAGTTACTGCAATTTGCACGAAAACTTTTTGTCAATTTGCACTCCATGCATTTTGTCGCAGAATCGGCTTATTTTCTGTATATTATAAAAATACTATTTTTCGTTCTTTGAGAAATGTGTGCATCAGCAATTGAACAATATTCGCACAGAGAGTTTAAAAGTTTTGTTACTATAATATTTCAAAATACATAGTTTGAAATGACTAATAACATCGATTCTCATAATAGCTACATTATCTAGACACCCAAACCTCTTAATGCGTGCAAATCAACAAATTCTATCGCTTAACTATACACTATTTAATATTCGATACATTATAAACGTTATTGGCATACACTGGAACCATTAAATCTTCATTCGTGAAAATTTACTTATATTTAGATTAAAATGTCGGCCATTTTGCATGCGCCATTTTGATTTTGAAAATCTGACATCAAAATCGTAATCTGCGCCCCAAAAAACTGTGGTATGTACCTTTGCAGCTCAATCAAAACCATTTTCGACGTTTGGCCAGGTTTTTAGGGAAATCCGCCACTGTGCGACGTCGGTTGGGATTGAAGCCAGACCAACTGGGATTGGTGGCGGTCACGCTCACCACTCAACCATCGGTGCCGTCAAAAATTTAAATAAACTCTTTTGCTCATCGAAAGCTTTCATTGCTTAGTAGTAATATTTATTGGGATGTCTTTTATCCTCCAACAAAAGAAAAAGGATAATAAAGTATTGTTATACCGGGACTTGATGGGCTTACTGACTTATAAGATATGTGTGCGCGAAAGCTTTTCGTTACAAAATTTGGTTGTTGTGTTACAAATGACGCAACATACAGCAAAATTCACTTTCATCAATTGCCAGGCATAAAACAAAATCGCAAGCAAAATTTCGAAATTTATCAAACAATGTTGCATTTGGCAAGCGGTCTGTAGTCGCAGTATGCAAAGTCAGATTTTTGTCGCTACAAAAATTTTACATTAAAGAGTGCATCCGAAACGTTTGTTTTTGTATTACCTTACTGTTCTATAATTGGTATCACGCTCTTGTGCAAAAGCGGCCATACAATGTTAATTGTGTACCCAAATATATCGATCTGCCAAAGCGGAAATTCCCATGTCGGTCGAAAAGTTCTGAGACAACATCCTGGTTTGTTTAAAAATGGAGTAGTCCCTTAAGGGCACAGAACACGTCATGACTAACGGTGCATAATTGAAACCTAATTAAAACTAAATCACTGAAAATAGGTCTAGTGATTTCTTATGTGGCGCAATAATTTCGACGACAGGTTGTCGATTCGATGTTACACTCAATTATTGTACAGATACAACATAAACACACAAAAATATAGTTTTTTTTTATATAATGGTGATGGCGTTTAAAAATGTCAATCCTCTTCCTAACCCTTATATGTACAATTTTCGATCATAAATGTGTGGATGTTAAAGATTTAGGCGAAATATGTGCAAATGATGAGGATATAATATGTCTGCGTTAAACTGTTTCTGTTACCTGGTAGTTGACAAAAAAATCAACAAGGTAGTAATCTAGAACCTTTTGAGTTTGCATTCCACTACAACAATATTGTCGTTCTGTTGGCCGCTAATTGCATTTTGTTGCAAACCAATGTTTAAACTATGTAAACTGTATACAAAGTAATATAAAAATCACCGTGTTGACCTACAACCCACGGAAGGATGTTGTCAAAAACCTTTCGTCGTTACAAAGCAGCACAAAAAATCAGTGACCCGACGAAACAAGTTTGCCGGGAATTGTATGTTTCGACACTCTTGTTTATGGAACAACAATCCAGCGCTGCAAGGGAAAAAAACTCACATCATCTATGATGCATCGCTTGAAGTTGAAAGCACTGTCAGACAGAGCACCGGCCCCGCCACTGCACATACACACTCCGGTAGTAGGTACCGACTCTCAAATCCCAATTTGTACAACGGGAAAACTTCTAACGAATATATGCAACAGCGTGCAGAAAAATCGCACAATCACGGTGAGCGCTGCTGTGCGAGGAGAGTTGCGCTGCTGCCTGTCTCATTAAAGGATTTTAATTACCTTCACATCAGCAGAGCGTCAGTTGGTGGTATGGTTTAGTGGTTGCATAAATTAATGGAAATGGTAGTTAGACGCGCAGTGGCAAGTGGAACGGGTGAGTCAGCACAAAAACACGAATCGGAACAAAAGGATTGCTCGCATGTCAGTTTTACGTGCAATGAATGAGAAAGGGGGGCGGGGGAGGAGGATAACACGTGCAAGCACTGCGCTTCTTGCTGGTTAGGCGGCAAGGGTCCACTGCTGAGCTGATTCGCATTCGTCCGTCTAATGAGCATGGCACGAATGTGAGCGAGAAAAGGAATAATTAAATTCGGGAGAAATTAAAAGTCCCTTAATGAGGATAAGAACGTTATCTACGGTGCTGAAATACTACCGAAAAAGAATCCCTTTTCTGTGCTCTCTCTCTTGAGGAGTCTGGTGTTTGTTTTTAGTTGGAGTTGGATGGAAACCGGTTCTCTTTGCAAGGATTCATCATAAAAGAAGATTTCGGCACGCATGCAGATGTTACTACGGACAGATGCTATCGGTTTAACATTTTCCCTAGCGGGAACAAAATCCTTAGCACGTCACCGAATGTTGCAAAGCTCAACACGATGAAAATGTGTTTAAATAATAATTTATGCATGAAAGAAATGAATTACGAAATTACTTTTCTTCCGCTACAATACTTCACCCTGACCGAGACTGAGTGCAAGGGAAAACAGTGAAATTTGAACAAGTCAGTCTCAACTCAAGATAAGAGAAAAAACGCCATAATTCGCAATGTCAAAGCAAACAAAATTCGCGAAGCGATGACACACACGCGCGCGCTCGATCTTGCAAACAGACTAGCGGCGGCGAATGCTAAATCTGAAATCCGTTCAAACAGCACGAAACAACGCCTTTTCGCATTACCGACAGGATCAACAACAATGTTTTCCGCCTTGGTAAACAATTCTTTCCAGTGAGAATTTTTTTCCTAGTTTCAGCACCGAAACCGATTCAACACTTTCACGTTGGTTTGTTTACATTGTTCATCCGACGCGCTCGTGGAAATGCAAGCAAAGCAGGTTCTCCAGTTTGCGGGGGCCAGCAGGATGCGCGCATAGGGAAAAATCTTGGGTGGGTTGTTTTTTTTCTGAGATGCTAAATTGTTATTGTTACTCGTTTTTTATCTTGTTTACTAAGATGGTGCAATCCGTCACAGGCGGAACTACAAGCAGGAGATTCGTTTGAGGTGGCTGAGGGATTCCATGAGAAACCGGCCGACCGCAAAATTTGACTATCGCCAATTTGAACGAAACTTTGCAGTTGTATTTGGTTTATGAATCTTCATGATTTTCTCTGGCAATTAGGCAATCCACCACGACGTTTGCTTGACAATTCAGCGAAAGGTTTTGTCGACAAGTTTGCTCCTGCGAACAGAAAAATCCGTCCGACGACCATACTTCGTTAGCCCGATTCGTTAGATGTTGGATCGAATCAGCGATTTTGTCGGACATCACACCCACCCGAGTTCCGTCAAAAGAAATAATCAGTTAATCTGAAATGTCTCATGGATTGCCTAATTGCAATATTTTGATGCAAGAGCAATTTTTGAATTTTTGTTTCTGAGCGGCATTAATACCAAAAATTTTTGTTCGATAACTCTATTTTAAAGAGCAAAACTATTACAGAGGATGAATAAATCTGTGCAAAAAAAATAAACACTGAAAAAATGTTGTTTCATTTTGCACAAAAACAAAAATTTATGTTGAAAATTTAAATTGCAAAAAATCCTTTTTTTTAAATTTTTTTCATATTTTGTCAAAAAAATCTAAAGAGAAAAGAAACGTTATGTATGTGATTGCATGATGAAGAACTTATTGGTAAAAAAGATTTTTGGAAAAGAGGAAAAGACGGATCTTCAAGTTTCCATTCGGCTCGCACTTCAACAATATGATTGTTTTCGGAACAGTATTAACGAGTAGACGCCAAATATCGATGTCTAAGACCATTTTTAAAGGCAAGATGACGACTTCCGATTAATTGGATTTCTCCAAAAACCCCATCAATATGGCTATTTTTGGAACGGGCTTTACGAGTAGACACCAGATATCAATGTCTGAGGCCATTTTGAAAACCAAGATGGCGAGTTCAGGTTCAGTGTAATTCTGTAAAACCCAATCAATATGGGTATTTTTGGAACGGGCTCGAGAACAGACGCCAGATATCAATGTCTGAGGCTATTTTGAGAACGAACATGGCGACATCCGGTTCAGTTGAATTCTCTAAAACCCTATCAATAAAGGTATTTTTGGATCGGGATTGACGAGTAGACCCTAGATATCAATATCAAGGTCCATTTTTGAAACCAAGATGGCGACCTCAGTTTCAGTAGAATTCTCTAAAATCCACGCAATACGGGTATTTTGGAACGAAATTGATGAGTAGACACCAAATATCGATGTCTGAGATCATGTTGAAAACCAAGATGATGACTTCCGGTTCAGTGAAATTCCCTGTAACCCAATCAATATGGGTATTTTTGGAACGGGTTAGACGAGTAGATGCCAAATATCGATGCGTGAGGCCATTTTGGAAACCAATATGACAACTTCCGGTTCACTAACATTCTCTAAAACTCAATCAATACGGATATTTTTTGGAACGGGCTTGATGAGTACACTGATAGACTATATTCGTAAATCTCTAGGAAGTAGTTTCGTACAGACAATTGTCATAAAATATACGAATTTTTCGTACATATGATGAATCGTTCGTAGTTCTATTGAAACATTTTTATTTTTTTTTACGAATTTTTCGTGAATACCACGAAACGACTTTCGTTGGCTTATTACGAAACGAAACGAATTGTTCGCTGCTATATACGAACATCTTTATAATATTTACGAGTACTATTCGTCAAACCGTCAACGTCACAAGAGCTTCAATAGAGGTAGAACTGTTTAGAAGCCGTATCCGTGCCCGCCGGTTTCAGGAAGATTTCCTGAACCTCTTTCGCTTCCAGTTGATCCAGAATCCGGAGCGGTACGGATCCAGTTGAGCCATCGCGAACTGCTCGTTGATTTTGTATGAATAAGATTGCGTTTTTCTCTGCCGGAGCAATGTCAAAGTAACATGCTATTTTTTTCCTGCTCATTATTTTATTGAACAATTTATAAAAAGAGCAAGTTCACGCGTATCACTATCTTTAACCTTTTAAGTATACGTATCAAACATATTCGTCACCGCACCTATCCACCGCCTTCTAACCATCCTTCTCCCCGCGGCTCAAGCAATCTGCTCCAGTACCAGATCCTGCACCGAAACTTGCGATTCGGCAATATCGAAATCGATGGTGCTTGGTTGATTAATAAAGATTCTCACCTTTTTTTGGTCCGTGAGAGGGCGGTGCTTTGAACTTGATGGCACTGATTTTGACCAGCTGATTTAAAGTAATCGAAATGATCAGCTGTTCGTCACAATCGGACACCAGATGACCACCGCTGGAACTGAGCGCATTCACCATCGGGTGGTCGCTCGATTCGTTCAAACATTCGCACTGGTTCTTGTGGATGAAGGTGTTCAAGTCCAACATTCCATGACCGTAATCTTCTCCAGATTCATATATCGTCGCTGTTGTGCTATCTTATGACAAACGCCATTTTGGGGTAAACTGAGCTAGATATGCCACATTACGTGTTTGAAAGATCTCTACAAAGTGGCGTTTTCAGAATTTTGAAATTCTACTTGGTTACTTAGATATAGCGAGAAACATGATGAGAAATTGTGAGTTTTTTGCTTCAAATCACTGTATCTAGGGATTTGCTCAAGCTATATTGAAGTTTTAGATGTTTTATATGTGAAAATGTCTGAGGAACACAATGGCATAAACATTTTCAAAAGAAAATTACACGACTTGTGAGAAAAACACATTTTTAGTATTGAACTGGAAATAAAAGATATTTGGCAACACTGTAACCAAAAATAACATTTTTTTCTAGATTTCCTGACTCATTTCCTTCAAAATGCATTTCACCGATTGTTTATAGACTATATGAACGCAAAGATATGAATAAAAGTTAAAAATTGATGATTTTTTTCTATGGAAAATTTTCCATGCACGATTATGACACGTCATACAAATTTTGTCATCAATACACGCCTATGACACGTGTGAGTGCGACTTTTGTTTACATTCCTAGTAAAAACTCGCAACATAGTCAACCGATCTTCGTAATATTTGAGAGATTAATGCAGAATAGATAGAAGCATCAATTGTCTTCTTTGGATTATTTATACCATTTATAAGTTTCAAGGTATTCAATCTCAAACTTTAAAAATCGTTTTTCTCGAAATGTGCTAAATGGCGCTTGTCATAAGATAGCACAACAGCGACGATATGCTGGCGACGTAATGTTTCTGTATTTTGGCTTCAAGTCCAATAATGTCTGCGCCCTGCTCCTGTCAATCTTTGATTCTGGCTCGGTGGAAAATAACCATTGGCATGATCGACATGCTCTGGGACGGCGCCGTTTCGGTACATCTGTCGACGTCCACCTTGAGAAACACAGCCTTTGGATGTTTCGCCGGAAGCTGATCGAACAAATGCGATATGTTTCAGAACGGTCCACACCAAGCTGCGGTAAAATCCACAACGGCTAATTTTCCTACTGCAGCGGCTAGTTCGGTTTGGAAGTGAGCTTCATCGGTGATTGCTTTAACAGCGATGCTGTATGGTTTCTTGCGCTGCTATCGGTTAGATGAAGATTCTAGTTACAGGGCCACTACTTTACCCGGAGAAATTAACTACTTAATTAACTTTTAACGTTATACACTTTACTCCACACAAAATTTAACTAATCGAGAATGACGAGAGATGAACGATGAAAGATGAATACGAAAACTTCTCTTAGTTGCACGAAATGAAATTCGTGCAACCAACGAGATTTTTCGTAATATACACAAATGTTTATTAAAATAAAAAAAAAATCGTTTCATTCGCGAAAAATAATGTCGTTTTCAAGAACATTCGTGCAATGTACACTAAATAAGTAAAATTTACGAAAACTTTCGTTCATCAAGCGGCCATTTCTTCACACCACAGTAAAATCGATTTGGCCACATCGATTTTTTTAAATTGAAAAAAAAAAAAAAATCGATGTTGTCAAACATCGATCCCAAAAGATCGACTGAAAACAATAAGAGGCTAACAAATACGAAAACCTTTCTAAAATAAACGAAATGAATTCGTGCAACCAAAGAAATCGTTCGTAATATACGCAAACATTTAGTGAAATAAACAAATCATTTCGCTTCATTCACGAAAAATAATGTCGTTATGAACGATAACATTCGTGCCATGTACACTAGATAAGTAAAATTTACTAAAACTTCTGCTCATCAAGCGTCCATTTCTTCACACCGCAATCTTTCTAGTCCTCAATAAAGGTGAGCAGGTTCAAATAAAATCGATTTTGCCAGATCGATCCTTTTAGTTAGTCAAAAAATCGTTGTTGTCAACCATCGATCCTAAAATATCGATTGAAAAAAAAAAATATGCTAATGAATACGAAAACATTCGTAAGATAAACGAAATAAATTTGCGTGAGCAATGAAATCGTTCGTAATATACACAAACGTTTATTGAAATAAATGAAACATTTCGTTTCATTCACGAAAAATAATGTCGCTATCAACGATAACATTCGGGCAGTGTACATTAAATGTCTAAAATATACGAAAGCCTTCGTTCACCAAGCGGTCATGCTTGTTCATGAAATGAACGAAACCTACTATTTACAATGCACGAAAATACTTCGTTGCAGAAAACGACGAATGAATTCGTGCATTGCACGATCGATTTCATTATGTTTACGAATTTATATTATCAGTGTAGACACCAAATATCGATATTTGAGGCCATTTTGAAAACCAAGATGACGACATCCAGTTCAGTGAAATTCTCTAAAACCCAATCAATATGAGTATTTTTGGAATTAGCTTGATGAGTAGACGCCAAATATCGGTACCTGGGGCAGTGGTGCAAATTTTCATTTTCAAATGCCAACTTTCAGTTCAATCAAACCCAACCATGATTCAAATTCAAAGCCTCCCTCAATCATTCACATTCAAGTTGGCGGGAATTTCATAACTGAATCGTACGTCTTCATTTCAAATTGATGCTTTTTCATTCACCAACCAAAGCTGTCATCTGCTCTGTAGAGGCCAGTTTAGGTTAAATGTCGTCATGTTTTGCTTTTTCAAGCTTGCATGGACAGTAAGAACTATGTTCAGAGTAGTTTTGCTTGAAAAACCTAGTCAATACCCCAGTAAAGAGATATTCACATGGTCAATGAAATTGAAAATGAATGGAAAATGATTGAGCAGGTCGGCTATTTGAATGAATAATGGAAACGAACAACTGCGAATTGAACATAGTAGGGCATGATTTGAGAATTTTTCTTCCTTCAAGTTCAAAACAAACTGTTGAAAATTTGCAGCTCTGACCTGGGGCCATTTTGAAAATCAAAATGGCGACCTCCGATTCAGTGAAATTCTCTAAAAGGCAACCAATATGGGTGTTTTTGGATGACTAGAGGAAAAATATTGATGCCTGAGGCCATTTTAAAAACCAAAATGGCGACATCCGGCTCAGTGGAATTCTCTAAAACCCAACCAAAATGGACATTTTTGCAACGGGCGCCAAATATCGATGTTTGAGGCCATTTGGAATGCCAAGATGGCAATTTCGTGTTTAATGAAATTCTCTGTAACATAATCAGTATGCATTTTTTCAGAACGGGTTTAATGAGCGCCCGACAGAGATCAATATCTGAGGCCATTTTGAAATACAAAATGGCGACTACAGACTTAGCGATATTCTGCATAACTTAGACAAAGTGGTGTTTTGGAACTTGATTGACAAATATTACGTCATTTTAACGTCCAAGATTTAGTTTATTTAGTATTATTTAGTATAAATATCCAGTGTAAAACAAAAATATAAATTTTTTATATTTTACATTTATAAGAGAAGTAAAATGTGCTCATGAATCGATGTACTCGAATTTTAGTTGGTTCGTCTGCTACAGCTCATCGAACGGGTTTTCAAGCGAGGCTGAAAAAATCTAGTCAAAAAACTGATAAAATCAGTGGTAGACAAAGTCGGAGGCATGCAAAATCGGGGAAAATAAAAATCGATTCTTCTCTGTATTATTAAGGTTGTTCTGGCATCACTGGACCGATCCTACCGTATACTGACAACCTTGGGCCGAATGACAGCAGTGTGACACTGGGACAAGAGGCGGGAGCTGACCAGGTGACACAGAAGCAACGTGTAACACAAAATTGCGGTTAAAATCATTTGTGAGCAGATTAAATTTGTAATATTTCATTATTATAGTTAAACATTTCTTTTAACACCTTTAATTTATAGGTGTCGATTTATAGATATTGGTTATTTACATTATTTGAAGGGAATTGAACTAAGGAGAAGACTAAATGTAAGCAAATTTACGCTATTCTGAAATTAACCTAACCTAACAATAAAATTGAATTATAGCTTTGAGCTACCGAGAAACTAATCGTCGCTACGAAGAGCTCTTCATCCCTTCGAACAAAGGTTAATAAGATGTCCACTAAACTAGAAGTCACCGCTTTGAAAAAAAAATTGACTTGAATTGAATTGATATCCGGTATCTATTCATCGGTGCTATTCCAAAAATTCTCATATTGTGGTAATTGAAAATTTTACTAAACCGAAGTGGCCATATTGGTTTTCAAAATGTCTTAAACATCAATATTTGGCATCTACTCTTACATCCCGTTCAAAAAAAATACCCATATTAATTGGGTTTTAGAGAATTTTACTGTTTTTCAAAACGGCCTCGAACATAGACATTTGGTGTCTACTCGTTAAAACTGTTCCAAACACAACCATATTGTTGAAGTGCGGTCCAGAAGCAATCTTGAAGATCCGCCTTTTCCAAAAATCTTCTAAGTTCTTCGCATTCAAAAGGGCTTGCAATAAAAGCAGGAACCGTGCCAACTACAAAATCCGCGCAAAAAAAACATGATCAGAAATCGTCTAAGCCTTTTGCTTTCAAATATTTTTGCTAAAATCGTGTTAATTGCGAAATCCGGGCAAAAATTGTTAAGAAATCGTCAAAGTTTTTGCCTTTTAAGGACTTAGAATAGTTAACAGTTGTGTTAATTGCCCGAACCGTGAAAAACCGTGCAAAAAACCGTGAAAAAAACCTTAGTGTATACAGGGTGTTTGGTTCATGGTTAAGAATCTTTCGGGAGGTGATAGAAGATCATACTTGGAGGAAAAATCGTTCCACACGTATTATCAAATCTCATCCGTTAGAAAGTTATTGAACTTTTTCTGTACATACCTAGTATGTCTTTAAATACTTCTAACTCAACAAATATACGTTGTATTTCAAATTTTTAGTCCCATTGGGAAGGTGAGAAAATTTGCCATCGAAATATGTCCTCACATGTGTCAGCTAATGAAGTTAAGTAAACTTTTAGAAGTAATTTATTTTAAATTCACCATTTTCTACCGATTGTTCGTTCATTTCTCGAAAATCTTTATAGTAAACATCATAATTTTAATAATTCAGATTGTTGGTCTGGAAGAGCTGCATAATTTGTTCTTTGACATAATACACTTATATCTTCTTATTTCCATGTATTTGGATTATTGAACTTGGATATTTTTATTTCATGTTCACTAATACTAGCTCTAACTGAAAAAATATGGCACCTATTTTTCTTTTCTTCTTTTGATTTAAAAGCCATGAAAAATTTTCAGAGAAAAATGTATTAATACCTTTCAGTTAAGTGAATTTAGTATTCTTTTATAAGTAAAATAGCTTAAAATTAGTAGTGTCTTTAGCATTTTCGTTTATTTTCTTAAATAGTAAATTATCAATATCACCATTATTATCATCGAAATAATGCACTTCAGCAAGTTCTACAATTCTTGCTTTGACACCATGAAATTATCTCTTTTCGTCTCGACACAAAATTAATTTTATCACATAATTTCATATGCAAAAACAACGATTTCGTACCACCTACATTTGTGATAACCTCATGCTAGAGATAGAGAAAAAGTGTCAAATAACAAGCTACAGAGAATGCTAACGGGCATCAAATGATAAATTTTGTTGAATAATAATAAGAATAATTACAAAGCTTTTCGAAAAACACTAATTTTGAGCTATTTTACTAGTAAAAAGTCATTTAGTATTCTTAACTAAAAGATATTTGTACATAAATCGGTAGGAAATTTTCTCAGCTTTCCAATGAAACCTTGGGAATAACGATGTTTTAGACTAGAGTCTACTGTTTTAGACTAGAGTCTTTTAAGCACTTGCAAGTCAACTATAGGAAAAGTTTTATAAAGAAATTACAAAGAAACAAGAAGATATAGGAATATTATGTTGAAAAACTAATTATGGAGCGTCCCCGTCGTTTAGATAATCGATATAGTTATGTTCATAATTCATCATTTTGAGAAAATTAACATAAACCTCATCAAAGACTAACTTTTAAATGCTTTACAGATAAAAGGTAACTAAAACTAATTAATTGAAGGATATGAAATGTTCTCACCTTTCTATTGAAGCTAAAAGATTTGAAATACATTGTATATTTTTTGAGTTTGAGGTATTTTTAGACAAATAAGTGTTTTACATAAAAAGTTCAATAACTCTGTAACTGTTAAGATTTAATGGTATGCGTAGAACAATTTCTTTCTCCAAATATGATAGTCTATCATCCTTCATTCTTTCTTAACCATGAACCAAACACCTTGTATAGTTTAATCATTACACCCTATTTTTTACGTTTTAACGACATTCAATTAGTTAGAGATTACTGGGTAGGGAAAGTTATGAAACTTAGAGCCATAGTACTCAAGTGAGAGCAAGGATGTGAAGTAAACAGATCGGAAAACTAGAGGTGGCAGGGTCATTAGAACAGGCTTTATATCGTGCGGGCTTAATTTTTGCCTTCTGATAATGAGGGTCGAGCTTAGGCAGAATAACTACGAATCACCCGAGTTCACTATCATGTGTCCTTGATAAAGGTAGACGTATCGTCTACCTAAAGTTTCATAACTTTCCCTACCCAGTAATCTCTAACTAATTGAATGTCGTTAAAACGTAAAAAAGAAAATGTGACTAACATAGTCGAAATAAAAAAGGAAAAAAAAAATTAGACCCTATAATTGAATATTTTGATTGTTTTCGTGTAGCTTTCAAATGGTTAAAATATCGCCTTGATGTCAAAAGGAAATTTTATGGTCCTTTTAAATAACCTTTGTTATTGAAGGATAAGCGCGAGTAGTTTATGAAAGGGTAGTAATAAAACAAAATAATTGTGTTGTTTAAACAAAATTTAAAATATCTCGAAAACTACCAAATTTTTGAAAATTTTCGTTAGGAGCATTTTGATTCAAAATGGCGTTTAGAATCATATTCAAAAAGAAAGCTGTATTTTTGACTGCAAATAGTATGAATTGTAAAAATATGCCTCAAGCTGTTCTTACGAAATATTTTTTGTTGAAAGTTTCTCCAAGATCGAAATACACTGGAAAAGTTTCTTTTACATTTTTTATTTATACATTAGATTGTTGACATTTTATGATGGGACAATGCGAATAACTTATAAAAAGGGCATAATTATACGAATTAATTGTTTCTTTCGGAGCAAAACTCCAAATATCTAGATAACTATCGCATTTTTTTTAAAGATTTTAGTTGAATGAATTTTGATTTAAAATGATACTTAGAATCATATTCTGTAATAAAATAATACTTTTGTATGTCAATTAGTATTAAATTTAAAAACAAGTACAAAGTTATCGTTAAAAAACTTTTTACTGCTAAGTTCCTCATCATACAAAAATGTTTTTTTCACTTTTGGTTTTTGTTGACAAAATATAGAAAATTAAATAAATGGGTTTTTCCATTTTATATTTTTAACATAAATTTTTGTTTTTGTGAAAAATGACATTTTTTTAGTGTATATATTTCTTTTATTCAGAAGTATTCATTCACTGTATCTCGTTCTCAGATAGTTTTGTTGTATAAAATACGGTAATCGAAGATTTTTCTTCTTGAAAATGCTACATGTAGAAACTTTTAGACCCTTTATAAAAATTGCTCTTGAGTCAAAATAATTTTATTGACTGTGAACAGTCTTCCATGTCGGTGTAACGAGGAATCTAAGATGGTCGGTCATGATTTTAAAGATTTTCGGACGGGAATTCCTCAGCTGAATTTGTGAAGTTTTATGAAGTACAACATACTAGAAATATATATTTCTATATATTTCTATGGAAATTCAAAAAAAATGCAACAATAATAATTCAATCAGCCAAAATATTAAAATAAAATACATAAATAAATCAAACTCTATAGCATATTTAGTCAAAAATTCACAACAAGCCTAGCGGCAAACATTTTCTCAAAACCTCATACATTTACATTCATTCACACACTCCAGCTACGTCACTTTTTTCAAGAACCCACAAGTTGCTCCTACCTTGAAAAGTATCACTTTTTTCGCCCCCCTTCCATTACCATATCACACCAACACCTTCACCGCAACCCGGCACACTTGATGCAAATTGTAGGTAGTGTACCGTACAACGACGGTGCGGTGCAAAGTGTCAAAATGATAAACACAGAGGGAAATTGTTTTCGCTCGGTGGTTTCCTTTCAACAACTGACAGCCCGATGCGATGCACTGTTGCTGCTGCTGCTGCTGCTGCTGTTTTTAACTGAGTGCTATCCGGCCATGCGGTTGCATTGAGTGATGTGCCGACGTGAAAGAAACAGGCCCAGTCACTCGTCACTTGTTAGCTTTGTTACACTCTATTGTGCGATTGTGTGTAGATGTTTGGAGCACAGCCTAACGAAGCGAGGCCATACATTCTTTGACAGTTGTTCGCTCGTGTGTTTTGCGTAAAAGGTAACATATACGTCAAACGGTGCAAGGTGTCTGCGAGAAAAGCCAGCCGCTTTTGTTTTTCGTCGCGCACTGCGAGTGTTAAATGCTGAAGAATTGAAGTAGCAGTTGAAAGAAACAAAACAGCTGCGCCGATGGTGGACGCGGAGGGATGAATATACAATCAACGGAGCGTCATCGACGGGTGAGGTTCTTTCTGCTTGACACTTCGTATATCTGATGGCGAAGGTCGGCAGCGGAATGATTGTGTGGCAGGATCATGAATATTCATTCCCGGACCCGGTCGTCGCAAAACGGATTACACGATCCGACATACTCCTCCACATAACGTCGCTGGTGTGGTGTCTTGTTCCAGGGCGTATTTTGGTTAATGAAAACCTTCTGGTAAGTTGTTTTCCGTTTATCCATAACTACGGACAGCACAGTTGGCGCAAGACAGCACACAAACGTCACCATCGAAACGTATACAATGAACGCAACAACTCTCGTTGACCGCAGCACAACACGAGCGGCAGCAGGAGGAAATTGTCTAATTGAAGTATCTCAAATATCTTAATTCGTTTAATAAACATGTAAAAAGATTTAATTAAATCCTACACATAAAGTCTTGGACTGTCTGTCTGCTGCGGTGGTTAGTCGGACCAGGATAGCCAGCCAGTCGGTTAGCGACAGCAACCACCAGACCGGGGAGTGGATTGAGAGATTGGCGAATTGCATTAGCGGTGGCAAACAACGCGTAGATCAGCCGTCATTTCTGGGCGTGCGGAGAAGGGAAGCGCACGGGAAAAGATTTATGAAATCGTAAAGTATTGGTTCATTTAAATAATTGAATATGTAAATTATTCATGTTGTTCCCGAGTAAGAGGAAACAGAAAGAGGAAAAAAAAATGACATTTCAAATAAATTATCCCAACTGTCAGGTTGACCACGAGCAACGGCGAGGTAGTGAGTGAACGCGCGGGGTCGATGCAATTCTGAACTCTTCGGCGGCATGATAGACTCTCCGGTCCGGGTTGTGCCCTCTATCCATCATTGAATGGTACAGGACAGTGTAGTTGCTTCCGAATCGGACCGCCGACGCCGTTCTTCCGTGTGGACCTATTAATCAAATTTAGACACACCGGGTATGTATCGTACTGTCGTTTGCGACGGAAGATCAAACCTGAAAATGCTTTACCGTTTTCTATTACTGGATCGCAGGAGAATGGCGGTTTTAGGTTGATGTGCGACGAAGAGAATATCTCATTTCGTTGCATCAGTTTTTATTCGCCAGTAAATCCCGTGGGATTCTATGACAACCCGGAGCGCCCGAGAACTGCGGCAGGACTATGCGCCAAAGCCGGGGATATTAAATTTATATCCCGCTTTTATCTTTCCTATTTTCATGTAGTTTCGTCAGATTCGTTGGCCTTCGTCTTGTGTCTTGGGAAAGTGCTTCGGATAATGCATATTGCAATGAGAGCTGAGGGGAGCTGATGCAGATAAAGAGTTATGAAATGAAAACTAACATGTTTCACGTCATTTTCTGTTAAAATCAAAATATCCTTTGTTTGGGAGCTATTTCAGTTCAAAACCGGCAGACATTTCTGTGAGCCATTACCATTCAGCCGTTTCCATTTCTGTGAATTTGAACTAAACGCATTGGTTCGTCTGTAGTCCCGGGTGAGTCGAAAATACGACCGAGTATGTATAGAACCGTTGTGTGAAGAGAGCAGTTATAATGAAACCTTATGCGCATAGAGCACTGCAGCCACAAACTATACTACATGTATGATTGATGGTGATGTATTATTCGGTAATGACTTTCAAGAAAAATAATTTATTCTTCTTGTATAATTGTTTAAAACCCGAAGAATATATTGCATACTATGAGGTGAACGTCAACTGCTGCAAACAATTGGTTTTGTTCTTGTTATTTGATTCCTCACTGTAAACAAATACGTAGAAAAACCTGTTTAGATCCGTAATTTTCACACATATGCTACCACGGGTTGGGCGCCGAGCTGCAAACAGGATCGCAGTGGAGAAAGGATTATTTTAAACCCACAACAGCACTCAACAAAACCTAACCTCACACTCTGCCGAAGACCCTAACAACAATGAACACCCTAGCAGTGAAGTCATCCCCCTTTCGGATTTCACACAACACATTTATTCAAATGTGTGAACCAGGTCCCTGAAGGAAAGGATTGTTGTTTGCAGCTAAACGCCAAAATGGTTCTCATTTATTCTAGTTCCATTTACCGATTGCTTCTGAACAACCCAATGGAACAACCCTAGCGTGCAACCACCGAAGGAAGCAAAAGGCAACCCCTTTCACCCCATCACCGACCGGGGCGTATTATTTTCATCCTAATTCAATAGGAAAGCATAAAATTACCGTCCCTCCTTTCCTGGTGCGATTCGCGTACGTACACAAACACAATCCATTATTTCCACTCCGCATACACACACACGCATATATACAGTCTATTGTTTCGGCTCCGAAACATTTGTCCTGCTCAAAAATCCCTACCCGGCAACAATCAACGGCGAACACATAAACATTTATTCGTGGCGGCACCGTCATCGTTGTGATTATGGTTTTGATTTAATGCCCGCCATCCACCCAGTCGGTGACGGTGCCGGTTTCCTTCTTTTGTCTGTGCGAAATGGCATCTGTTAAGGCGATACACATAAAAGACGACCATCTTAATATTAGAGGAAAACTTGTTGTGCTAAGTTCAGTAATGTGGTACTGCTTGTTTTCATCTCAATCATTTGTTTATTATCGTGCAATAATTTGAATGTGAAGAACAAGCATGACTTACGCCACAATGAGAAATGGAACATTCATTGACGGTTGGTTTCCGTCATCGTCTGCTAAAGGACGAGATGGCAGAATTCTGTTTGTCTATACAGGCATATATGCCTTATATGCAAGGATGCAAAATGCCTACCTTTTCTGCGGCTGTAATTTTTCTGCCTACATTCTCATTTCTCTTTCGAAGCTGCTGTTGTTCGCTAGTGCAGGACGCCCAGCGCTGTACGGGAGTCTGTAAGCAAAGCAGTAACATGACAAAAAAATACTGCCCCCAGTGCAGCCACCAGACGCGAGCAGTACAGCTTCTCTTTCCTTATTATACACTTTTTAATATTTTTAATCACAAACGACGACAATGAATGCGGTTCGTTTACGCCACGACCGGCATTAACGCTTTCGTGTGTAGGCCTCTCCCTTTGACTATGCAGAGAAAAGTGTACAAAGCGAGAGAACAAACTTTACTACGCCACAGTCTCACCGAGCAGTCGGAGTACAGCAGCAAAACAAAAAGGTATTCTACTGCTGTAGGGGAAAATGTACTCGGTTTGGCTACCGTTCTGGCAAGAGCTGTAGTGATGCGTCGCTGTAGCGGGATGTACGGCTTGTGCAAATGTAAATATACCGAAAAAAGTGTAGTTTACCAGTACCGTTGGCATCCCTGCTTAGGGGAACATGGAGAGACTTGACCAGGTTTTCGGCTAAAACTGCATAAATCTCTAAAAAAGCCTTCAATCCCTCAAAAGTCATTCAGATATAATGCGCAAAGCTATTGCGCGTCTTCATGATTTTTTGCAGAATTTTTAATTTAATTTTTGAAAAGTTACCAAAGTTTTTCTGTGATCGTTTTTCTGGTCAAGTCTCCCCATTGCGGGGAGACTTGACCAAGGCGTGAGGAGACTTGACCAAGAGAATTTTGAAAAATCATAACAAAAAATAATGGTATAAAACATACTGTAATTATTTTTTTTCCTATTGTCGAGATCCTTAGGTAGCAGTAAAAAGTATAAAAGAATTGCACTTGATAAATTTTGATTTTTTAATGCATTTGTTTTTAAGGATTAACTGTACTGCTTGCATTGCATGTTCACACGTCTCGAAATCAGTCCTACTGTTGCTAACTTTGTTTACAAATAATAAAATATAAAGACTTATGTTTGGGGTGGGATTTTTTTATGGTGTGATTAACATTAACAGTAGATACCAAAGCATAATAAATATCAGGAATTTTGTATCTTTCTTCAGCTGCTCGCTACTTGGCCAAGTCTCCCCATAAAATCTTGGTCAAGTCTCCCCAACATTAGTTATTGCGTTCAATATCATGCAAATTCTAATAATAACTATTCCAATGTTCCAGTTTATGTTAAATCATTTCACTGCTTCACAAGGATTAAGATGGTATATTAATACATTAATAGTAATTAGTAGTCGAGTAGATATGTCCATACAAAGTTTGATAAAAAATTACATCATTTAATGCAAATTTATTAATCACGTAATATTTTCTGCAAGGAAAGGATTTTTCACTCCAAACTTTTAAACTTTTAAACCTTAAGGGATCGTAACGAGTATAAAAATATTTTTGAAAAAAATTTAAGAATCAGATAGAAGACGCCATAGCCGAAAATATAATTTTGCGCTTGGTCAAGTCTTCCCATGTTCCCCTATAGGTACTGAAATATAGCGCACCAAGAAAAATGCTTTCTCCAAAAAGAAATGACGTACAAAAACGCAGAAAGGATCAGTCTGTTGATATTTTACTAAGCTTCTCAAAACAAATTATCCGTTAGCTGACGGATAACTTTTGAACTTTTCGCTGAACACCTAGCATTATTTTTTGAGCAGTAATATCATTAATTTTACTGCCATTTTTTACACAGTTTTCCAATCAAATAACGTTGTTCTCTTATCACATTTCTTTCTGTTACGCTTGAGAATTATCCAAAATTGGCCATATGGAGGATTTTTACATTTTTCGATAACATCCACTTTATTCACTCCATACGATTGAATGATAACCCCGTTGTAATGGCATCTGCCCAAGTTGGGGTAGTACCTCACGGGGCCTTCATCTGTGAGTGTCAATCACATTTTGTTCTGGGAAGGTGGAGTAGCTTGTGAAGTTGTCCATTGACATAAGCTCCAGTGATGAAAATCTTCAACAATTTCAGATACTTTTTGACTCGGGATTTGTTCAAATTCAATTTTTACATGAGTTTTTTTCATCAAATAACGTCAGATATCCTCATTAAGAGCTGGGTTGTACAACTACCTTGCACGGTTTTGGCAACGAGGTTTAGTTTCAGCGTATTATTGAAATGTTTATTAGCATGCCAAAAACCTCGCATGCACATTCACTTAAATATATTGTACCCTGATGATTTGTGTCAGTTATGTGTTCCCTTTCTATTTTTTTTATTTTGCGCGATTAGTGTTTCCCGGTAACATTTAATTTTTTCATTCCCAATGTTTTATTGGGTTTGTTCGGATCACGCAGTCTCTGTGAGGAACAACTTTTGAGCTGGCATATATATATATATATATATATATATATATATATATATATATATATATATATATATATATATATATATATATATATATATATATATATATATATATATATATATATATATATATATATATATATATATATATATATATATATATATATATATATATATATATATATATATATATATATATATTATTTCGGTTATAGAGGTTTTAACCTTAAGGTCATTCGCCCCTTCAGGTTAGAAAAATCTCTTATGAAAAATTTCTAACCCTATGTGCGGGGTCGGGACTCGAACCCAGGTGCGCTGCATACAAGGCAATCGATTTACCAATTCCAAGTAGCAATTTTTGTTTCAGTAACTATTTCATAACCAGTTGGTAACAAAAAATAGGTGCTGTTGCAACTGACATCTAACTTCCTGCGCGACCCAAAAAGCGCAGTTTTAGGCTGATTTTCAACTTATTTATGATTGAGCAAAACTGTAAAAACTAGTTCCCGTTTCGTTGCAATAACGATTCGAGAATAGCTAAATGAAAACATATTGTTGTCAATATGTTGAATGTAGGTCGCAACAAGATTATTAAATGATAATTTTTTGTCGTTCACCTGGACTGTCAATCGCAACTGAAAAGTAACATCTTTTCATGCAAATAGTTAAGATTATGTTACCAGTGGAAATGAAAATGAAGACCAAGTCAAAATACATGTTGAATATTTAAATATGAACAGTAGCGTCATTCTTTATATCAAAAATTGTAAATGAAGCATTAAATTTTACTGCGCATCAGAGTCTATCGAGTGATATTTTATTCCACTTCTTATTATTTCACGCGCTCTTGGTGAAACCAAATTATAAATAGTATTTAAAAACAATTTTCAAGGGAAAAACGAATCCGAATATTAGAAATCCAATGCTATTAAATAAAACACACAATAATCATAAATCAGAAACATAGGACTTTTATAAATGTTTGCGAGTCGGTTGAGGTTTTATTCCCAATACAATAGAAAATGATGCATATAAGCAACATGGCTTTCAAGCCATCCAGGGCCAACTTTAGGATGTGATTTGGGTGAGTACAAAACAATGCGCTTTTCGAATAAATTTATATCAGTGAGCAAAGAGTTTTATTTGTTAATTTCTATTATTCCAGCATACGTTTTGTCTCCAGCGAACAATTTTCAGTTCACATCAAAATATGCCTTTCCTTAGTATGACCCTGTCCTTTACTAATCTTGTTGAAAACGTTCTAGTCGTATTCTTGTCATACGCACGTATCAGACACATGTCATCATTATACCTTGAATCACAAACTCACACGTATTTATGAAAGGCATTCGCAACACTGAATTGACCAATTCATAACTAAAGTTCAGCAAAATAATAATTAAGTTGTATTTTTGTTTACATTACGTAGCGAAAATTCACCGATGACACTTCATGCGCTACACTTCATATTATACAGGCGTCGAACTGTACGGTGGCGCCAATTATAATATGTTGGGTGTATCGGAAAAATGTAAACATGTGACATGAATGATTATAACGAAATCTTTCTGTTGCCGCAGTAGTAGTATTGATACCAATAGTTGAACTAATGGGTTATACTCCTATGCGAAGCACAGGGAAATCTTATTACAATACACAATAAAAATAAACTATTTCCATTAAAATAGGAGCTATTTTAAACCAATGGCAAATCAAATGTATTTATACTTGCGCATCTTATAAAAATGAATGGATAGGAATAAGGACTCAATGGTTATAGGAACTGAAATTGATAATAACGCAACCAGTGTTACACATATGTTCCGTTAGTAGACCACGAGATAACAAATTGAAAAAGAAATTTAGTCGCAACTTTGATATTTTTCCACAAAATAGGAACTGAGAGTATTTGATTGCTGCAATATTTTTCTCCTTAGTAATACATTTATCGATAAAGGGTGCTTTCAACGTTTTATTTTTATTTTGGATTATTTGACGGCTGAGTTAGCATGTGATCATATTTTTTTTCATTATTTCAGTTTTCGCAATCTTGTGAATATACAATACAAATGGCAATCCATTGAACCGAACTTTCCCTAGTTCACCCAGTTCCACAGTATTCAGCTATGGCATCTAGGTCATCAGTTGTTGAGATTATGAGAGACATAAATTCGAATGGTATCGAAGCGCAAGAGCAGGCGGTCAATGCACATTACTCTTTTTCAATATTCGAACTAGGTTTCAATTAATCGATGGTCAGCCGTATGACTTATTACACGACTAAAACTGAAACTAAAGGTGTTGCAAACCTTGAAGGGCAACATTTGAAAACAAGCAGTTCTCTACAACTTTTTTGAAGAAAAACACAAAATTTATAGGATGCCATGGAGTTTCTAGGCCACTCATCATACCGATAACATCGTTTTGTTTGTTTTTCATACCCATTTAACCAAAAATTAGCCTCGTCTAAAATAGTAGTTGTTTTATGTAAAATATCAAAATTCGAGAACATAGTTCAAGCGCAGATTTTTTCATGGGAAGTGGATCTAAAAATGCCGGAATGTGTGGAAAGGATTTAATCGTTTCGTTTAAAATCAGTAATAACATACCTGCTATTTGTTTATATTTTCCAAAACACCGAACATATTATAGTTGGCGCCACCGTACAGTTCAATGCCTCTATAATGTCAAGTGGAGCGCATGAAGTGTCGTCGGTGAATTTTCGCAATGTAATGCGTTGCGTTGCGTTGCGTTGCGTTGTGACGATGATTTTGGCGGATTGCACACTGACTTCATCATGTTTGACTGCTGATTATCTAATAAGAGTTGCTTAGGAAGTGGTAAGTAGGAATTCATACCAATCCGACCCATATTAAAACCTCAACAGCATGATAGCCATCATTGCCGGCCGCCCCCATCTCCATCGTTCACGGGGAAGGATAAAGGATAAGGTAGACAGGAAGTGTTGATGCTCCACCTACTTAACGGAAGGACGACGATTCATCAGACTCTTCCATAGGTGTCGCGGAGTTGGTGGTTTGGAAGGGTATCAGGTCTAGGATTCGCTCCAAGCAAACGATGCGACCTGTAAAGCATATTTTATTAGGTAGTTGTTTAGTTAGTCTTCGAGTGCACGATCACTCGAAAAAGAGATGATCTTGTTTAGTTTTTGGTTATTTTTAAACTCTGGGCAGCCGGCTACCGAGAGTATACTATGTTCCCTAAACAAAAACAATTTGAACTCCACACAGCCGATCGTGGGAGTATTGCCTGGAAAAGCTAATCTTATCTGCGTAATGGGCCGGATCACTATTTATTGCAACAGTATTTGGACAGAACTCGCTACTTCTTCTCTACGATATATTTATTGGCTTGAAAACTACCAAGTGACAGCATATTATACTGGCAAAAATAGCGCGAGATGTTATAAATCAAGGAAAGTATTTCTTATTTTCCATATCGGATTGTTTGTGGAATACAAGTATACGAGCGATAATACCGAACACTGAAGGGAAATATAAAGGATTGTTAATCTGATGCACGGGCTTGTTAGCAATAACGGAGCTTTAAATTAGGTTCATAAAAACAGACGCGGCGAATTTTCAATACGTATTGAGCCGTGTTCATAGATACTAGTCAGATTAGTCGTATTGGGGCTAATTTCCGATCAACTATTCATTTTTACGGCAATGTTTTCTCGACTAGATCTGTTCGCACCCTCTCATTCTGTTCGCACCCTCTCATTCTGCGGTCTAAGGACCAAATGTCATCAATAGACTTAGAATCGCGTGGAGGCATGAGATAGGAAACTTGTAAGAATTTTGCTATCCCACCGTTTGACTACCAGAATGGATGGGAGAACAGTAATACTAGCAAATACCGACTACCATAAGAGCGGTGCAAATTTGAACGAGTGACGTAGAGTACTGCACTGAAAAAAGGACCAGGAGTGCGATTTTACGAAGTTTTAGCTTCCGATGGCCCTACATTTTCTGACAAAGTGAAGTTCTTGAATGTTGAGATTTTTATTACTGTTTAGAAAAGCAAAAGTATCATAAAGCTAGTGTCAGGCCTTCATGAGACCTCAAGAAGTCACTTTTGGAGGTATTCGTAAATGTAGATTTGTCGGTAGACGGTTCCAAATATAATAGAAAAATACCTAATTTAACACAACTACAGATCACTTGCAACATAAAAAGCTTTTTGTGAAATTCGACAGCTCCATCTTAGGCCAATTCAATAAATTTCCTACATGAAAGTTTCCATTTTTTAAAAACGGTTTTTAAGCCAAAGCTTTGGAAGTTAAACCTTGGCGTGGAAGTGCCGGTATATTAATATATTCTGTTACTTAGTGTAGAATTAGATTTCGTCATTTACGGCTAATATACAACCGCCAGAAGAAACTTAAAACGTTGGTACACAATCAAGAAAGGCGAATCAGAAAAGGTATATGTCAGTGATTCACTAAATACAGACTGGAAATATGGAAAACCTTAAGGTCCGTCCAGATTAAGTCTTCGGTACGGAACAAAACCTCGGCCTAGGAACTCCTAGCATGTTGTTAGTCGCCTCTTACGACATGGGAGCAGTTCCCAGAGGTTCTATTCTTGGTTGAAATAGTGCAAAAAGATTTCAGCCCGCCGGACACCACACGGCTTCGCATGAAGTGTCGTCGGTGAATTTTCGCAATGTAATGCCATCAAAAATACCAAATGTTGATCCAGTGTTGCGAAAGCATTTTGTTAATACATGTGAGTTTGTGCTGAAAGGCGTAATGATGGTATGTGACGGATACATACGTATAACACGAATATGACTTTGCAAACTGAAACGTTTTCAGTAAGAATCTTGGTGTTGGACAAATGTGCAATTGTCAAAATATATATCACAAAATCAAAATTGTAACTAAATTTCAACAAACTCTTCAGCATCAGCAATCAGTTCGGAACATTAATGAACATGTTATAGCTGGCAACACAAATGACCATTTGGTGACAAAAGATGTTATTAAATAACCTTGATATTATCTATGTTCAACCAGTGCAACAAAAATAACTTTATTGTTTTCTCGTTGCAACATAGTTTGGACTTAGACGATTAAAACTAGTTGCGATTTGCTACTTGGGAACTACGCTACACCCACCCCTTGCATATATTTTTCATATTTCTAAGCATAATTCCACTGTTTAAATTAACATACATTCAGAATTTGATCTCTCTTACAGTATTCGCGAATTAACAATTTTCAGTGAAAAATGAAAATAAAAGAAGAAATGTTTTCCTTCAAATTCCTCCAGGTAGCTTTTAATACCTGGTGGAATTAAAAGGAAAACATTTCTTCGTTTATTTTTATTTTTTCTGCATTCATCAAGTCGCTCAAAGAAAAAAAATTCAGTACTTTTCTCGATAGTAAACCATGAGCCATGAAACACGGAAATAGAAACAATTTTCAGCAAGAACAATCGGACTTAGGATATATATGGATCATTCCGGGGGCAAAACTTGAAATCGACTTATAAGGATTTGAAGCAATTTTTAAGGAATTGTGTATCTAAGACCAATATCTCTTCCTTAGGTTAATGGGTTCGACGGTATTAGAAACACCATCAAGAATATTTCGTGCTAATAAACTTAAGATAGCTACTGCATTACGCCTCGTTAGTGGTGCATCGAGGAGACCAAAAGTGCTTATGGGTCTTTTTTATGTTTTTTCATATTCTACACCAACCCAAACTAATGATCAACCATTAAAGACATTTAAAAGTCGAAATCTATTAGTGTTAGTGTAGTAATAATTGTAGTTTTCAGTACCAATGTACAATTGTTATGTGCTAATCGTATGTGTACGTATTCGTCTGAGTATTTGCGATAGCTGGTTCATGAAATAGATGCAGAACTGGCGTATATGATTAGCGTAATTTATTGTCTGGTCTTATTTTTTCATTCCTTGGGTTTGTTAGTTTTTCGGTGTTCAATTAGGGCATTTAATTCAATTCATTCGGAAATATCGGATTCAATGAATTAAGATACGAATAATTTATCAATGCACGTGAATCGCCCATTCCCGATCGGCACAGTATGACTTGTTCGCGCGATTATGTATCGATTACGTCCGGAAGCCCCTACTCACGGTACTAGCAGCTTAGGTTCATACCTTCAGTTAGACTAATCAGAAAAAATTACTCTCATATCTACTAGACAAGACGTTCTATGAGGACATTTTTCTTTTAGCTTCTGAACCGTACACTGAAAATTAAGGAACAGATTCACGGTCCTGGTGATTATCCAAGACTACATCCCAGCAAACAAGCAGTCGTATATTAATGTCCAATACAAATTGTAAATATTATCAGACGAAATCAGAATTATAAATACTTCCAGCTAAAGTCATGATAAGTTGTAAAAAAGTTACTTAAAATGCAAATCAATGATCGAAATACAATGTTTATTTAAAGTTGTTTATTGATCCTCCCTAACTCAACACAGAATTGTAAAACAGAAATATTTATGACATCTTCGATATATTATATATAAGTCGATTAGGTATTGGATTAAATTGTAAAGTTGTTCGTAATAGTAATCTTATTTTTACAAACGTTGCTTTTTCGCGGAATTTCCTGAGTGTCGAAAAAATAGAGATAGAACGCTTTCCTTAATAAAAATAAATTGACTCGTATTCGCAAAACTGACACGTACAGTCTATTGCTCCAAAAATGCAAAAGACAGATTTCTTCTCAGTATAAAGATCGAGTAAGTAGGGATTATTCTGACCTACAATATTGTGCATCACTGGAGCCGTTAGAAGTTCCGAATATTGAAATCAATGAACAAGAAAATATGCACAATAACGAAGTTCCGTTTGAATTATTCCAAGAAGCTTGTGAAATAGAAAATTCTGAAAGTAAAGGTATTTTTTACTTATTATTTTGAATTGGACATAAATATTCACTATGTTCTAATGTCTAGGGTCACTGGTGTCTGTTATCTGAAACTGGGCTTCTGAATGCCAAATATCGCAATCTGCTCTAAAATCGCTTATTGGTGTGCTGAACACTCATATACATTCTGATCTACCAAAAGATCCCAGGGCGCTTATGAAGACTCCAAGAGAACTAGAAATAATTGACATGAAGGATGGTGGAAAATACTGGCATCATGGATTGAGATCTGTTCTTCAGAACCGTCTAAATCATCTCTATCAACATCAATATCGACGGTCTATATATATATATAAAAGCCAATATACCAATATATAAAAGCATAAACCAATTTATCAATAATTATTTTCGATACTCATGAGTTATATAAATGACCGGTTAGCAATTCAATTTATGTCAAACCTAATCGCATATATTTCCCAATAAAATCATTTTGCGAGATATCACGCATTGAATTCTAAGCAATGTTGGAGTATCATATTTGAATTCGATTATGGTATTTCGAAATCGTAAACACAAAAAGAATAAGATGGGCGAATATTACCACTCGTCAACGGTGTACATATAGACCAATGCATAACGGCTACGCTGCGGATACAGATATCTCAGGATCGAGACTGGAAGCAAAAGGTAATTTAAATTTAAAATTATATGTTCAGAAAATAACGACTTCAACTACGAAATATTAGCAGTTTTAGCAAATTAAGCAAAATTTATTTATTTTGAATATATAGGAGTAACTGCTCGCTCTTTTGCATTTTTAAGCAAAATGCAACCCGTATTCGTTATAGGATACACAGCTTATTTTAGCCATAAAGTTGTATAAGCTTCCCAATATAACTGTACAGCTATTCATATACAAATTCAAAAGAAAAATCTGAAGGATTGTATAAACATTTTGATGAAATTAACATACATCGTATATCACATTATATCTATAGTCCGAATTGTACCTATATAGCCTCCACTTTTGTTCACATAGATGGAATGTATGCATTTTGTACAATCATTTTGCATCGTATAAACGTATGATTAATTGGTTTGTAATCGGTAAAAGTGAATCAAAATGTTGGCTGGGATGCGTATATGTGAATGACCACACGGTCGAAAAATCGAATTTCTCCACACGAAGTTACATACACGCTAGCACACGCGACATACAAGTGCCCACGCGATCGAACACGCTAACTTACAAACGCACGAGCTCTTCGCGATGATACACAAAGACGAACATGCAATCGCGATCATCCAAAAACACAAAAATGCCCCGATAGTTTAGCGAACGCTATAGCAAAGTCCTTGCGCTCGCACATCTGAACCGTACACTCAATATCACAATCAGAGTCACTCGGTCCGCTGCAATTGGCCTCCAGCAGTGTAACATTTCCCGTCTCGTCTGCCATTGTAGTGAATGATTATGAAGGGGAGATATTCCGACAACCCATCTCTGCAGCTTCAGTAAACAATTGTTCCTCCAGGACCAATATACAAAAAACCTAATTTTTGTGTTGATTGAATTTTCTTTTGATTATATCTGCGGTGTTTTAGCATCAGTCGGCGAGATGTTTTTTGAAAGAAATTGTTCAAAGATGCTTGAAAAATACTAGTGCTTAGCTACAGATCTGTAAAATCTGAAATTTTTCTAGCTAAAAATCAAAAAATGCATTTTTCGCGTATATCTACATAACCCACAAATTTTTGTTTAGCGACCGTCTCTAAAACTTTCTTGTAGATTGGCAGCATATTTATCGGTCCGCGATGCTCTGCTGGTCAGGAATATGAAACTTTTGACACAAGCATAGTCATATTATCCGTTGCAGATCAGATACAATTTCTTTTTGTTTAAGCTTATTGATAGGCTCCAAAGCACAATACTAGCCAAACATTTAAAAAAGGCCTTACTGAAAAATGTGAACAAATCGAATTTTCATTTTTTCCATTATAAAATATCTAAACGAACACCTACATAATGCTACAATTGATTATGAAGAATTTGATAACGATTTTACAACAATTTATATAATGGACTGAATTGATTTTTATTGCCTAACAGATTATGAATGGGCCAAACTGATAATAGAGGGCCTATCTGATCTCAAAATGTCCTAACGAGCAGTTCACTCATTTCAAAAGGATCATTGTATTATAACTGATGGTAAAAGGCTTAAAACATCAGCGCAACACCTTCTCGATGAATTAATCGATACTACAACTGCTCTAAGCCGAACTTGTCCATAATTTACATACAGGGCGGCCAATCTTATTTTACGAACTTCAATTAGTCCAATCTGGTCATCAAATTTGATTGCACTTAATCCTTCTAACTTACGGTGTAATATCAGACCTGATAAGATTTTTTTTGTGTGGAATATACACGTAATATGCACAATCAACCGATAAAAAATAGTATCAATTTTCTAAATAGGATTATAATGAATTTGACCGAACCTTTTGGAATTTTCTCAATATTTTCGTTTTGCAGAGAGTCACTTTTTAAATGTTTGGCTACAATGCTGTTTTTTGGTTAGAATACTCTTTTTGGGGGACTCGTTTTCCTCCACTGGTCGGTGGGTCATTTGACCCACCAAAAGTACCCTTTGATTTTTTTTTCATTTCAAGGTTTCCGCCATATACCTATCAAGCTTGTTACGAAAATACCTGTATTTACATTTATATTCATGTTATTAGGAGAGGTGTAGAAAAAAAATCAAAAATACTACCTAACCGAAAGTCGTCATCTTGAGTTTTAAAATGGCGTCAAACATCGATTTTTGTCATCTACTCGTCAAGCCCACCTTGCAGGAATATCTAAATTCACTTAACTTTCCTTTCGATCGAATCGTTTTATCTGTCGTTCCACCTACTTGTAGATCTTAAACCAGTTTTGAAAGACAACACTAACCTTTACAGCATATAATTTTTTTTTCTGAAAATGTTATTTTAATGTTGACGAAATGAGAATTTCGTCAATCACTTTATGACTACTTCAAAACCGTAGACCGGTTTCGGAATTGATCCAAGTTCCCGTGGGGTATATTCAGAGGGCTGACGGAATAGTTTTGAAGAAACATGTCATAAATTTGAGTAATTGTTTTTTGAAATGCGCTACATATGATTAATTTCCATTGAACACTTACAATAGACATGAATTATACCAATCTTGACCACCGGAAACGATTCCGGCAGAACCAAAGAAAATTTATATACTTTTATAACATTCCTGCCTTTTGAGCTCATGAATGTATACGAAATATGAAGTTCTTTCATTCATACGGTCCTACATCTCCCTCAACCGATGGCCATTCCGGCAAAGTTCCCGGATAAAATCAAATAAGGACATTTGCGTCATTTTGAACACCAATATGGTGGTTTCCTGTTACCATAAAACAGCGAAAACCATTATCAATATGAGTATCATTTGAAAGAGTATGGTCAGCAAAAGCCGGAAATTGATGGTTGACACCATTTTAAAAACCAAGATGGCAGTTTCCGATTGCAGCAAAACAGTGAAAACTATGATCAATATGAGTATCATTTTAACCCTCCGGCACTCGCGTGGCTCGCTCCCCGCATGAGCAGCCGTTGGTGCTGAAAGAAGATTGCGCTACATTTTCTGAAGGTGTTGCACAAAATGCAACGGCGCGAGTGCCGGAGGGTTAAAGGGGGTGGTCAGTAGAAGACAGAAATTGATTGTCGACGCCATTTTGGGAGCGAAGCTAACGGTTTTCGGCTACAACAAAACAATGCAAACCCCAATCAATAAGAGTGTCCTTGTAAAGCAGGTGGACAGCAAAAATCGGAAATTGGTGACAGACGCCATTTTGAAAAACCAAGATGGCGGCTTTAGATTTCAAAGAAACAGTGAAAACCATCACGAATATGGGTGGCATTTGAAAGAGGGTTGTCATAAGAAAACAGAAATAGATTTTTGACGACATTTTGAAAACCGAGATAACAGTTTCCAGTTACAACAAAACAGTGAAAACCACCATCATTAGTGATGCACTTGTAAAGTGGATGGACAGCAAAAGCAGGAATTTGGTGATTGACGCCATTTGAAACCCAAGATGGTGGCTTTCGATTTCAACGAAACAGTGAAATCTATCAAAAATATGATTGTCACTATCATCAACATGAGTATCATTTAAAAGGGGGTGTCAGTAGAAGACATAAATTGATTTTGACACCATTTTGAACACAAGGATGACACCAGCTTCCGGTTACAACAAAACAGTGAAGACCACCTTCAATAATGGTGTTATTGTAAAGCGTGTGGTCAACAAAAGCCGGAAATTGGTGATTGACGCCATTTTAAAACCCAAGATGGCGGCTTCGATTCCAAAGAAACAGTGAAAACTATAATCAATATGAGTGGCATTTGAAAGGGAGTGTTAACACCATTTTAAAAACCAAAGTGGCGACTTCCGGTTATCACAAAAAAGTGGGAGATATCATCAAATACTTTTCAGCTAAACCTGGCCGTTAGTTCTCCATGCGCTGTTAGGCCCATGCAAAACTGACTCAGGCATCACTTTAGTAAAAATTTAATAACTTCTTTCAGTAAAGCCAAATTGTCTTGCAGTCTTCGACAAAGTTATAGACAATTAAATTATAGCTCATTCTCCGACGTATTTTTTTATTCCGAGAAATAGTGTTCTTTATTTATCCGGAGAAGTTGCGTGAGCGCCAATAATTTTTCATGTGAAATTGTGAGTTTTTGTTGTCGAACTTGTTATCAAGACGCATATATTCATTAGAGGTGGAAACGATTATAAGAAAAATAAAATAAAATTTGGCTCCGAGCAGTTTACTGGGTTCCATTTGGGTCCAAGAATAACTGTACAAATTCTAAGCTCGATTGGTGAAGCTATATTTTTGCTGCCACGGCTTAAAGTTTTACAAAAATTTTCCAAAATAATTCTTCTGAGAGTCGGCATGGCCTTCTAAAAATTAATCGATGTGTAATTTTTTTATAAAATTTTTCAAGGAAATACAGTCTCGAAGACCACGAAACGTTTTAACGATTGTCGAAAAAGATATTGAGCAGAAATCGACTGATACTCTGAAGATTGATGAACATTTTAATTTTCTTGGCATCACTGCTGTGGGTGGTCGAATTATACGCAAAATTTTTAACTTTCTCCTATTAAGTACAAAGAAGCCTCAATTTATCTCTAGAAGCTATTGTAAAGTGACCAAATAGTTCAGATCATTGATTTGGACACAATAAGAGAAGGTCAAATTCAAAATCGCATATAATCGGACAGCAAACGGCAGTGTTGCTAGAAAATATTAATATTTTATCAATCGTCAGAGCATCAATCGGCTTCTGCTTAATAACATTTTCCACGAGCGTCAGATCGTTCCGAGGTCTTCGAGACTTTGTTTCTGTGTCAAAATTTCTTGTAAAAAGAAAAAAAATACATAATGGTTTACTTTTAGAAGGAAAAGGGGCTACTTCTGGAGGAATTATTTTGTGAAAGTCAATTTTTCAATATGAAATTCCATGTAAAATTTAAACAGTGGGTGCAATAATTTCACTAATCAAGCTAAAAATTTGCACAGTTGTTCTAGGACCCAAATAGTACCAAAAAAGTTGCTCAGAGCAGGAATCTATTAGGGTTATTACTTACCGCGGTTGTGAAACGACACAGTAAATTTCGATGTTTCCGAGAAGTTTGACAAAACATTTTGGGACATTACTATACTGAAATGTCATGTGAAATTCTTCAGTTATTGACCGGTAGACCTTCGTTCTGGGTATGTATAGCATGCGCAATTTTACTTTTAATTATTTAAGCTGTTCCTCAAGGAAGCCACTGAGAACCATTGATATTTGTTTTGTTCATCAAAGATATTTGTTAAGTACTTGTTTGTTGAGTACTAAATAAACTAAATAAGTTTCCGAAGATTATCAAAAACAAATATATAGTTGTGCAAGTATAAACAAATGCTTTTTTACATTTCTGCATTTTATTTTTATGTTTAGAGACATGCCTGTCTTCTGTCAAAATGTATGGTAATTTGTTTGGTACGTAACCTATCTAGTAGTTTACACCAGACAAAGGTTTTATGTTTTAGTGAAAGTAGTAGTTCGTGCCACTATGAACAGCACCGATAGAGATTTTTTGGGATTTAAAATAAGTTGTTTTAGAAATATGCGATAATTAACAATCACATTTTTATTTCAAGAGATAGGGATAAGCATTCTTTTTTTTTTTTGGCTCCAGTCAACCGTAAAAAATTTAATAATCGCCGTAAAAATAAGTAAGAAAACTGGTTTTAAGGGTTTATCGCAAATAACGCTAGAGTTCTAGTGTGTTTTGCGAAGTTCCTCGTAATGGTTTTCCCTATAATTTTTCTGAAGAAAGCGAATATATAGCTAAATTTTAAATTTTCTGTATCACTTTGAGGGAATTAATTACTCTACTGATTGTATCAAAAGATGCTATCCATAATACGTTCTCGAAGTAGTCTAATCTTCAAAATCTATGGTTTAAGATTAGTTTTATTTTGATGGTGCTGTGCAACGATCTTTTAATAGATTTCGATGCACATATATACATTTAGCACAAGTAACGAAAAATTGATGTATGTTCAAAAATAACGTTCTGATTAATCCATTAACCGAATTGAGTAGTAGTGACCTAACTCACGTCTCTATTCCGATTGCTGTTGAATCTTTACCCATAAAAGAACGAACATCGACTCAGCAGTTTTGGAATTAATAGCTGCATGCGTGCGTCGCTTCGAATAACATGATGTTAGCATTTGTTAGTAAGCGAAAGAGGCAGAAGCAAGCGATGTTGTACACGAGAGGAAGGATTCACGGTGTGCGAAGGAGAGGAGAAGGCAAATCGTCCTGCTAGATACGAATTGAATTGATTGATAGGTGATAGAATCGATTTACAGTTAAGCAAAAATTTCGACAATATATGCCAGCAATTCGCTAAACTCGATTTATAATTACATTCTCGCTTGGATTTGCTGTAAAAAGAGGTCTTTCTCAAAAGCATTACTTACGTCAAAATAAGAAATGTGTTAATTGAAGCTATAAAAGCGCAAATATCTATCCCTAAATCACTGTTTTTATGCCATACAATTTAATATTGCGGTTGGTCTATGGTTTTAATAATTAAAATCGAAATAAAAAACTTAAAAATTGTAGAAATTATTCCAATTTGAAAGTTTTTGTAAATGTTTATTTTTATATGCAGTAGAAAACCTAAAACAGAAAGTTTGGCAGATATCTACAATTCATGAAACTCAAATAAAAAATAAATTTCTTGCTTCTGAATTGTCTGTACTAAAAACACTGAGTTTGTATCGCTCAGAATTCACACTACTTAAACTGGATAGAGCTCAACCATTAGGACAACCTCTGTCAAGGCTCTTTTTGCCATCTGCTTTGCTGTTAAACGCATTCCAACTCACAAATCGTTGGCATCCCAAGTGTTGATCAGTAACGACGACGATGACACAAACCGAACTGCAGTTCCATAAAACTTTAAACGTGACTCCCTGGCCGTAACATACTGCTAAGAGATAAATTCAAGTGCCACCCGTTTTGCAGCAAATTGTTATTGTTATGAATTCCCGGTTCTTTCTTTTCCCCAGGATTCAAGTGCCAAAGCTGCCTGTGAACTGACTTCGACTGTGACAGCCAACTGCAAAAGCGATGTCCGCTTCCAGAGTAGAACGATACTTTCGCTGGTATGTTCCCGGCCGAAAGAAAGCAACGAACGATGATGCTAAAAACTTGATGGATTCCCATTAAAATCATTGCGTGGAGGAAGTAAATTAGACAATAAAATTTATACGATGTTTCCGTATTGCTTTCAACGCTCAAGTCTCCCTGGTACCCGGATCGGGTCCTAATAACTTTCCCCCCTCCCGAGTGACGACAAGCACCGGCAAAAACAACGATTTTTCCTCCGAAGCAGCCGACAGCAACAGCATCCTTTCACGTTTCTGAATTGTGGAGTGGCATCATTTCGGCTAGGGGAAATTGCTGACATTACAAATTTCCCCATATATTTTACGAATTTTTAAGTATCCTTCGCTCCTTCGCATCCGCCGCAGCCGAAAATCGCTAATGTCTTCCTTCCACGAGGAGGGTTTGTGCTGGTGAAGGTTGTGCCTTTCTTCTGGATGCAAAAAAAATAAGCTAGCAAGAATGTCTTGGGAATTTTGCACTCGAAGGTTTAGGCAGCCGGAGTACATATAAAAAATGTGAATGACAAGAATTGATGCTGGGTTCTTATGCCTGCGTAGTCAGACTCTCTTGTATATCGCACTGTAACGATTTATCTCTCGACCCGTCTGAACAGGGGAGAGGTACAGGCTTGAAGAGGGGATTCACCGATGTTTTTGAAAGCGCAGAGATTTAGAATCGGCTGTAATCTTTCTCTGTCGGTGCTAGGTTGCTACCGGCAAGGATTTCCCAGGGGATTAGAATCCTGTCCGAAATGCGCTGATTCATCCGGGCGCTTCCGATAAGTACTTTCCAATTTTCCATCATCCCTGCAAACGACGGTGCAAACGGGTGGGGGAAACGATAGAATCTGGACGTTATAAAGCTATCGGTTTAATCCATCCTCCCATTCACCGAACCGCTCGATGACTATCTACCGTATTGCGATCATCGTCTGCCACTTTTTCCGGGCATGGATGGTATTTGGCTGTCATCGACAGGCGGTCTTGCAAAAACTGCCGTAGCCCCAGCCTCCCGCGCTGCTACCTCGGTCGAACGTTACATCAAGTGGATCCGATTAAGATCTTCCAGCCGGAATTGTGTCCTGCTCTCGAGCCGAACGTATGTCACGTGAAGGTACTTATTAGGAGGTAATGAAAACGGATTATTATCCCTTCTGCTGGCGGCTGCTGCTGCTGTCGAGCCTAAGCGGGAATGGCAACCCCTTTTTTCCTGCTGATAGGGTGGCACTCAGTCAGTCAGTGGTGTTCCGTATGACAAAACAAGCACCAGTTGAAAGGAGAGTTGAAAAGCTGAAAGGATTTGCCGTTTCCAGTGAAACCATTTAATTAACGTTCAGTTGTGTTGTGAAGGGGATTGTACCATTGAACCCAGTCGTACATTTCAAGGATTGTTATGCCATGATAGGAATCACGGTATCAGCCAAGTTGGCATATCTACCGGTTGGGAGGACCGCATACTCTGCAAATTTTCAGTGTGGGTTCTTCGAGGAATGGTATCCAGGATCAAAGTTTCGTTTATTTTTGCGTTTAATTTTTTTCGGATTGGTTGGTGTTGTGCTTCCATCCATTTTACAATCAATATCTATGCGTAGGTGTACTCTGATATTACAGGATACCACGAGCGATTATATTGTTTCTTTTTTTGCTGTGGGAGCGATAGCATCCTTCACAATTGTAAATTCTGAAATGACTGTCAATTTTTTGTTACGTGTCTTTGAACGTTTCCTTTAATGATAAAGTAATATTGGCAACTTTTCCATGTTCAGAAGAACTACTGATAAAAGACTTATCTCAAATTGTGTAGAAGACAACTGATTTCTATCTCTACCATTAAAAATACTGTGAAAAATTACAAAATGATTTTCTAACCAAGAAATGGTGCATCCCATGTAAAATCTTTCGATGGCTTTTCACCAAAACACAACCATCAATCCACCAGCAAAACAAATTCAAACGTTGCCCTGTAAAAAAATTTAAAAATTCTCCCCGCAAAGTTGGGTACGGTCTTCAGCAAAGTTGTAAGCGATAAAATTTTCTTTCGGATTCTCACCTAGCGAGATAGTCGAATGCATACAAAGCCCGCTAACGACGAAAAGACAAGCAAGTTGGTTTTTTCGACTTCGAAAAAGTCCATACAAACTGCAAACAGGTCGTCCGTTAGCTGGAGTTGTCCGATTTGGTTCAAATCTGGAGTAAACTGGTGGGACTAGTAGTTGTCTCGATGGGTCGAGTCAGCTTTAACAAATTCGGTTTTTTCGGGCATTCTAACGTACAATCTCGAAGTAGAGGCTCCTTCTCGTTGAAACATCGAGCTGCGAATGGAGGTGCAAATAGTCAGCGGACCTATATTTATAATTTCTCATAATGTTGGTTACTGCATTCTTATTGGACTTATTTCGGCTAATCAGTCATTCGGTATTTTTGAACTAGATTTTTATTTTATTCATTTGGTTTCCAAACAAATCTCAGCAGAGATATAACTTATTTTGGTGAAAAATTACTTGCTAAATTACTATGACAAGCTAGTGTCAAAAAAGTTTTAAAATTGTAAACGAACTTTAATATTTTTCCCCCGAAGAGCGCCGAAACGTCGGATAAATAAAAAGCTCTTTTCAGATGAACTAACTCCATTATCGTTGTACCATTGTATGCATTCCTTGCTATTAGGGCAGCTAGCTAAATATGGCTAAAAAGGTAACTGAACCGTCATAGGATTTGGTAATGAGAATAATCTATTTATTGAGATACTTCCTTTTAAATGCTTCGGAATTGATGGTATTATCCGTCACAAAAAGCTGGTTTTCTTGCCACAGGAAAAGATATCTTGCTAAATCATAATTTTTTAGTGAACTTATCTACGAAAACTAAAGCGAATCTTCCAGGAACATTACCGTGAGTAGGATCCTTGTCGAGTTTGAACCCAGAGATTTGCTTGAAATTCTCTTCGTCGATCAAATTATACCCATCGAATATCATCAGTACGTGTTCGTACAGCCTATAAACTCGTGTTCTGAACGCAATTTTTTATTTGAGGCTGGGTTGTTTACTTGCTCGGTAACTTGTGTACAGTTCAGCATATTGTTTTTTCGTCAAATCGTAATCTGAAACACGTGGTTGAAAGTTACAGCATTTGCAAGCAAGACTCTCGTGTATAGGGAAAGTGGCAACATTGAGGTAGGGCTACATGACCTATCACCGCGTAGCCCTCGTGAGCCAATTGAAAAATACATCCCGCTATTCAGATAAGTAGAATCCGTTACTTCTGATACTAAGAGAAACTTCTTCCTGGTATGCCTTTTGGCGAGGGTCCAAGTCGAAAGACATATTCCCCACATTCCTATTTCACTCAAACCTCACGGAACTACTATCACGCAGACTACATTCTGCATCCATGAAGAGCAGAATACTAATCGTGCGGAGAATGCATCACGACCGATTGCCCAATCATCCACAGCACACCAATTTAAAACACAGGGTTTAATACCATGATATGAACCACAAACGGTTGCCAATTTTGTGGCAGTTGTTCAGACGATAACGTTAGCTGCAAAGCGGACCATCAAGTACTCCAACTTCAACAGACAGCACTATTATTAAGTAGGCGTCCAAACATATGAAAAAGCGTAATCGAAAGCTGCGTGCTCGAGATCCGACGGACATAATATTTGTTTTTACTTACTTATATTTTAGTTACATATTATAAATATTGTAAATATACCGGGGAAAGGCTTTTGTACCGAATGATCACGATCGTGCTTTGGCGAACAGAGTGATGGAGAAACACATATTCGATTTGTCAAGAAGTAATTCACCGAATTGGGAGACAGTGTACGACAATAACGAAAAATCGAAATACATTAGACAGTGTCCAATGTATTTCGATTCCAATCTGCCTTTTCTTCCTGATTCTTCGTAACGTGGTGTTTTCTGGCCGGCTTGTTGGGTTTGACCTAACCTCCTGTCTGGTCGAAGAACAGCCGTGCGGTGTTTCTTTGCCACCTCACGTATTCAGTTCTGTCTACGGTAGGGTTATAGCGCCCATGTCCACTCGCACCTTCTCATTTCGCTTCAACTGCAGAAGCCGGTAGTACCCAGTCGATGCCGGCCTACAGTAGCATTCACCGTTTAACGACCAACCTTCGAAGTTGATGGTTTCGAAATTATGGTATGTTGACCGTAAGAAAAGTTGTCGAACATATATTCCACTTTATTTTCTTTGATTTTACAACAATTTATAAATACAAGTTATCTATGAAAATATGAAAGGTATTACTTAATTATTTTTTTTTCTTATTTGTAGAATTGAATGGTAACTTCCGACCTGTTTTTGTTTCTGAACTTTCAATATTTTAGCAAATTTACATTATGTTGAAGACGCATTCCAGCGTTAGAGAACAACGTTTGCACGCATTATGCAACTGTTAACAGCTTGTCGTTTGAAAAATCCTACGATGTACGCTCAAAACACTAAATTGAATACTTTAAAAGTCCTAACACAACGTTAATGTTATGGGTTCGATACTTTTCAGGTTGTCATTTCATTCTAAGAGGTGAAAATGTCGCGTTAGGGGACAACAGAGCAAAATATTGATTTTCCAACCTACACGTGTATTTATCAAAAAACATGCTCTATTTCAAACTTTAGAGCATCCATTTGTTCTAGGAATTTGATCATCGATAGTCACAGAACAATACTGTATACTTAGATTTTCGTGCTTTCATGAAATTTTTTTCACGACTGTTGCAAACGCTGCGTTAGGAGAAAACACCAAAATGAACACAAACGATCGCATATGAAGTGTTGTCCCCTAACGCGACCGAAGTGTTTGTTGAAGCTCAAACAATGCGAAGTATATTACCTCTAGACATGTAAATAACTCAAAACAAAGATTTGAAATGCCAAATTATTTCTAGTTTCACCTTCATGTGTATTTGACAAATGATATTTAGAAATCAAATCAATATGGATTGTGAACAGGCCACACCGCATACCACAGTGTGGCCCGGTATAGAAGAGATTGTAGACCACAATCGCCACTTTCTAATGGTTAGAAAAAGGTGGCTTCAAGTAGTGTTGGTAAGTTGAATACATTATTGACATCGGATAATATATGAAATAAAATTAACTGTTTATTAGGGTGACTCAACAAATTTTTATTTTGTTGACCAAATAAGTTTTTTCAAGCAATTTTAATGCGCTGACTTTGTTTTTTGACATTATAAAATCTTGAAAATAAAATTGACTATTGATTAGGGCAGATCAAAAAACATCATTAGGGTGTTTCAATATTTATTTTCTTGTTGCGTTAAAAATAAACAAATGTGACACTGAAGCAACTCAGCAAAGGTAAGACTGTCAAACGATTATACTCAGTCAAGCCGTTATGATATTTACATATTGTATATAATGTCGCGAAAAACCAATAATACGGTTGAAGTAAAGATTTCGAAATAGAATATCGCCCTTCCAGTTCCCTCTGGCGTTTGTTCAACCGTTTCTACTCATAGATCTGCAAGAAGACATTTAATAGTTATGATTGCGGAAATTAATCAAAATGCATCCGTTTTACGCGATTTTTGGAAAAGAAGGGAAAAACGCAGCTTTTAGAAAATTTAGATATATTACAGTATAAAAAAATTGTTAAAAATCTGCATACAATTGCGGTCTTATGGGTCAGCTGGCCGGCTTGTCATTGAATTATCTAAATGATAGAAAACTGGAGAATTTCGTGAAATTGTATCTTTTATTTGCGACTTCTGAGAAATGCGTATCCTCGATAAAATTTTGATTTTAACGTGCTATCGAAACTTTAAAAAGCTGTGTTAAACTACGATGTTTGGTTCATGTAGAAGAAAATCAATTTCGAAAAGACAAACCGTGGTTTGTTCCAAGTGGTCAATAATTATAAACTGTGAAGTCCCGTTCCATTTTTTTTCAAAAATTTCTCCACGGTGATTTAGTTGGAACCATAAATCTCCGCCATCTTTTTATTTGTTCTGTTCCCAATCCCAATACGTTGGAAAAATTTGATAAAAAATGTCCATTTTCACATAAAAGATGCAAATTTTCAAAAAATTCGCAAAACTTTGGTGAAGTCCCGTTCCATTTTTTTTCAAAAATTCCTTCACAGTGATTTAGTTGGAACCCCAAATCCCTGCCATCTTTTTATTTGTGCTGCTACCAAGCCTTGTTCGATGGGAAATTATTTTTCAATCGTAGAGCATTACAGTAAAATTTTCGATTTTCCAAGTCCTTTGATCTAAAAAAAATTAATTTGTTTTTAGCGGTTTTCGTTTGTTTTGAGACTAGAAGCTGCTGTTTCATGCTATTTTTAGACATATTTCGACAATTTTTTTTCGATTTTCAACATTTCATGTTGGATTTTTTGGATTTTTTCTTATATTATGAAAGCAATATTCAAACGCCGCACCCCCTTAATGATGTCCGTTTGCGCTAAAAACTTGCACAGATTACTTTTTCGATGTAATAAGCATTTTATGTAAGACTTCATGCGAAAATTTAAGATGACCATTTTATTGATATCTTGCCTCTTGAACACCCCTAGTTCTCCATACAAACTGTGAAGCCCGGTTCCAATTTTTTTCAAAAATTTCTTCACCAGGGGTTTCCTGGGACCCAAAACATTCGCCATTTTTTTGTTCTGCTCCCCGATCGTGTGTTGAACAGTGTTATCCGGTCAATTTGAAAGAATATTTAAGGAGGACAAGTGAGTGTTATTCCCTATGACCAAATTCTTCCGTGCGCTCTCATACTTGTTTGGCATATTGCGTTCCATTCCATATCTTTGAACCCTGTTCTGAAATTGTTGATTTATCCTTAGATAGTTTATCCATTATTTTGCGATATTATAAGGTAGGCCTTCCCCTTAATGGCATACCCCCCCCCTTTCTTTCCACCCCTTAGGACACTCATACCACTGCATGGCTGCGCTATTTCTGAAATAGGTTGCTTATATCTTTTATGTCTATATCCTGTTCTGTAGGCTCCCAAAGTATCTCTGCAGAAGGATTTACCGTACTGTAACGGAAAGCGTTAGGGGACAACACTTCAGTGCACCCCTATGAAAGAACGATTTCAAAGTTTGTTATATACAAATAGCACATTTTTAGAAAGGTATTGATTAGTACTAATAGCTTCTGAAAATATTTAATAGATATCGTTCATTGTTTTCGTGAAAAATTGAAAAAACATGATCTTGGAGTTAGGGGACAACGCATAAATGGTCAATTTTTGCCCCCTTTTATCCGTCAATCCATTCACTCAAAAAATCTGCGTCCAAAGATGAAATCTTTGTACAATATGTATACAATAAAATGGCATTTAAGATTACTCCAAATTAATTTTATTACGAACATACCGGTGTGGTACGGGAAAATATATTCAATTATTAAAAACGAATCTTAAATGTATTACTGGTTTTTATTGAAGAGCGTCATAACATTCTTTAACCTATACCAACATATTTAAGAACAACTTTTACTTATATTAGCAGATTTTTTTTTTCATGAGGTAAGCGATACAAGTGCGCGGAATGTGTCATTAACTCTCTTGGTCTATAGGGGCCATACACTAATTACGTAAGGGCATATGGGGGGAGGGGGAGTTTCAAAATATCTTACAAATTCTTATCTGAGGGGGAGGGAGGGTTTGTCTTTTCTTACGTGATATCATGAAACAAGTTTAAAAAATTAAATCCATAAGGAAAACATTCTTTTTAATAAGAAAAGGGAACTATTTTCATTTGTACCATATAATCCTTGTATATTAAACAATATGAGTAATTTTTTGGCTCTTGGTTGTACATTGTTCTGTTCGGGAACTGGAGTCACAATATGTCTTACAAGTTAAGAAGTGTTGATACCCCTCGTGTTGTTAGACCGACTTTGTTCTTTTCAAACGTTCGATCAAAACCCGCAAGGTATCTGGAAAATGTTCTAACATGCGATTGTCAAAGATCTTGAATGTCGAATATTTCCAGAGTGCGAACTGTATTTTAATTCAAGAAAATTCGAAGATGGTTAACTCGGAGCTATGCGTACGATAAGCGTCACGGCTGGAACTCAGAATAAATTCATGCCAGAAGAGGTTATAAACTCTTTTAAATTCTACATCACAAGAAAACAGATTCAAAAGAAGTGGAATATAGCACATAGATCTAAATACTGGTCGCAGTGGTTCGTCTCCAACAACAAAAAAGTGGAATATAGCAAAGCAGATCATGTGGACAATTCGATTTTTTAATTACGATAATCAGGATAAGATTTTATGTAGAGGGAGGGGGAGTTCACCAAAATCTTACGAACTCTTATCTGGGAGGGAGGGGGAGTTTGAAAAGCTCTAAAAAAGCCTTACGTAATTAGTGTACGGCCCCATACAAGCTTTCGAGTACGAACAGAGCACATTCTCTCACAGCACTATCAAAAGCATGCGACGCGAGCGGGGTGACCACTATTTTTCAAAGAAAATGTGGCAGTTTAAACAAAAATGTTTGGCAAAATCTGTCACTTGACAGCGACCTCAAAGTCATCTAAATATGGTCTTCACGGAACAGTAATCGATTTTTGTTTGGGAAAATATGACCCAGATTTCTAAACTATAATTATATTTTTATTTTAAAAATCTGGTAGAATGCAGGTAGGTTTGTCTTTTTGCTGGAAGCCTTAAAAAACTCTAGCTGTACCAGATAAATCTGGCATAATGGCATTCACTCTGGTGTGTAACGTAGAATGCAGAATATCTGGAAAAATCTGGCAAAATTTTAAAAATCTGACAAAATGTCTTGCTTGAACGAATGTTTGTTCACTTGGGAAAAATCTGGAAGATTCCAGATAAATCTGGAATATTGGCAGCGCTGGACGCGAAGGAGTTGTGAGAATCAACAACCTTGTTGGAATATACTCCTGATTTTAACATACTATACAGTAAACTTTTGGACATGTAAAAAAATTAACTAAATAAAGAATCGAAAAAATACATTTTGGGTTTTTGCCAGAAATTTTTGTTCTAGTTACTCCTTTGTGCTTCGACCAAATCCAAGATAGCGCTGATATCTTGTACCAGAGTTATACCTGGAACGAAAAATTGTTTATTTTTCAGGGCTAGATAACTAGTACTCGTTTTTTGGGGTAGAATATCATGCCGAAGAATGTGTCAATATTTGCTTTGTCTAAAAATAAGCAACAACAACTTTGCCCAAAACTAAGATATAACAACAAACTTGAATTATAATTATATTATTAAACAAGATTTCCGATGAGAACTGTAGCGAAGCATTTGGAAGAAATATTGTTGTTTACTGATTTGACTGATTTGGAAGAAATACTTATTTTTACTGGTTAACAACCAGAGGTGACATTTCGCATCTCGAAACGAAAGGTTTTCTGTGTACGAGCTTGTATGAAAAAGTCGTTTCGACTTGGTTGCATGATGTGGCCCCATATCTACGAACAGATAAAAAATGAATTCGAGAAGCTACTGAAATCGACAGGAAACCACAACAGGTAAAGGTCACCTTAACTCTGCCCTGTCGAACCACACTCCATCATCCATCAAATGCTGGGTAGGTGCGCGCTTCCGTTGACGTCCCATTCCTCTCTCTTGGCAGTCATTAGACACAAGGCAGAAGAACTTCAACACTATTCTTCGCCGGCAAGCACAAAGCAAACAGCAGCCACTTGATTTTTAATCTAATCTAGATTGACTGGGATGCATTTATTAAGCGGAATCCAAGAGCTGCTTCTAGCATCCGACGACGACGACGACGACGATGGGAAGCCATCGTCACCTATCGGCGCGACCCGGTGGTGTATGTAGGCTCAAAGGAAGCGAAGCAACAACATCACTATCGTCATCGTCGTCATTATCATTAGCCGTCAGTACAAATCCCAGCTGAAGCGTATGTTTCCATCACCATAAATCTTACCGAGCGAAGCCTCTACAGGGCAGAAGCACGGCACGGTTCAAACTTACCCCTATGTTGGCACATTATCGTACATACATGTGACCTTAATACCATTTTTTTTTCGTTCCGTTCGAATCCGGGAGCAAATCACTTCCGTCAGTCTGCCTACCCGTGGCACGCTGCAGAAGATAGATGTTGTGGTAAAGCGCAACGTACAAGATGAGCTTAACCGATAGGAGAACAATGACTGGTTGAAGTCGGTGCCGGGTTCTTGCTGTGAATCAGTTGGGATCTTGAAAGGAAGGTATTTGCACGAATATTACATTAATGGATAGTGCACCCTAAATACAATTTTAGGCCGAACAAGGTCTAGATCTTGTTCAACTGTAATAAGTAATATTTTGAGTAGTAATTATTGTTAACAATGTTAGATTGTCTGTTTGATCTGCTGTGCATTTTCTAGTCAACAGAGCTACTATCAAACGAAGGTCGATTTGTCTGTGCATCTTCAACGGTACTAGACTTATCATTTAGCAAGGACATTGCGGTGCTTCTATGGTAGGTACTAAGCATAATACTTGCAAAGAGCGTCAAGTGTCAAAGATTGCCATCCCAGACCGAGTGTATATTTACATCCGAGAGAGAGAGAAAGAGGCTTCACGCGTATGTCGTGTCGTTGCCAGCATGAATGAATCCAGCATTCTGCGCAAGCTTCCCGGTTACGTAAATATGGAAATCTTATTATGCGATAGAAAATGAATGGATGAATGGCAAAAATGAGGAAATAATATTATTAATCCCTTCTCCGGCTTTCTCGTTTAATAATATGCTGAACACCATCATCGTCATCATCATCATCATCATCCGCAGCCAGCATCATTTTCATCAAAAAGACGAAAATGAGGTTGGGATGAGCTGTGATCTTTTGAAGCTAGTGGAACGACAAAGTATTACTGCGGCAACACGAAAGCTGGGGCGAATGAGTAATATTTATGATGACGTTAATGACTGCAGAACAATATGAGCCGCTGCCGATGACAACGGCTGATAAGCAGTGTCTTCCTTCACCCCTGCCGGCTGTAGTTGGGAGGGGGGCTAGGGTCGCGCATTTTGGTTCCTCGGGCATGCTGCTAGTGCGTGTGTCGTCGCTCGCACTCTCTTTCCACATGCCCCGGTGTCGGTCGTTGAGATGATGGTTATGGTGATTATATTGCGCACTTCCCACCAACCTGGACTCCGCACTTTCAAAGTGCGAGTGATCAAACTGCTACTGAAAACTGCGAGCTGTCAAAATACATGGATATCAAGTGATAGAGAGGGTACTTTCATAGACAGATCAGTCGAACTAACCAGTCTATGAGAAGAATTTAATAGAAAAATAGTAAGTGCGCAGTGCGGTTGGAATCCAGTTTTTAGTGCCACAAGCAATAAAGATGAAATTAAAGTAAATAAAAGCAAAGCTCATTTTGCCGGAATTAGTAGGTCAACCCGACGATGGGGCGGTGAAAGCGGAATATGACAAGCTTTCATCAATGGCACTATTGTGAAGCGCGCACAAAATATTTTTTGGATGTCATTGAACACGGTGACTGATATGTAAGACTTTAAAGTTAAACATTGATTCGAACTAGGAGTTAGTTGAATTTTCGTAATCAATACAAATCTAACAATTTAGTCCTGTCACTAGCCTGGGTCAAGAGATACCAGCAAAGAGAAATGGCGCCAATGGATGTATGTTGGAATTGTGTGAAATGTGATATCTACCATGCCATAGATCCGACAGCTCCTTAACAGTATATTAGAAAAATCCGTGCTTGAAGAATGTTACGAGCTAACGGAATCAGTACCGAGAGTCTAAGGACAGATTTTTACATCCAGGTTTTTTTTGTAATATAAAAGTGTTGATAATAACGATTCGAGTCGGTAACCAGCCAAGATCGGAGATATGGATTGGTCATGTTGAGGTGTGAAAAGGAACCGTTGGATCACATTCCTGCTTGCATCCGGCTTGTTCATTTGAAATCTTATTGAAGCGTTTCATGCTTCTTCAAATGGCTAATTTTTTGATTGCGACAAAAATGATTTACAAAGAAAAGTAAGGTTGATAATTTGGGCTATTACATTTCAATGAAGCTCTAGATTGCCCAAATAAAACGATTATTTGATAACTCAATTCGCTCACTCCTAAGTTGATTCCAAGTCAATCAGGAGTCTCTACTTCAAATTTGAAGCAAATCGGACCGGTCTAGCTACTGGACCAAAGTGTTCGAAGTTTGTATGGGATTTCTCGACAATTTACAAGGAGAAAGCGAACACAGTTGCATTTTTATCGTTAGGTGGCATTGCATGCCACAGTTTATCACTGCAAATGGAAATAAGAAACGTAATTTACATAACTAAAATAGTACCCAAAACATCGTCGAAGACTGCAACATAACCCAACTTCCTTAGGTGAAGTTATTAAAGTTTTAATGAAGTGATATTTGCCTCAGTTTTGCATGTGGTCTAACGGTATAGGGTGGTAAATTAGTAATTGATTCCCGCGTACTTTATTTTTTAAGCGAAATAATGGTTGGGTTTAACTAGATTGTATGCTTGGAACTATTTCAGTAAACGATATGAGTCATCTACTACATCGTTTTAGTTCCGTATGTTACCGCATAGATGGCGTCAATACTAGCTTCTAAAAGAATGGAGAGATATAATATGGACATGTTCAAAAGAATTACAGAAAAGACTTGTTCTACAACTTTGTAGAAGACACCAATTTTTTATCTCTTTCCGTTGAAAAGTTAATATTGGCTCCCTCTATATGGTGAAATGAAGAACTTATGGTTTATGGACTACTGATTCTCCACAATGTGCTATTAGGTCCTATCCAAAACAAACTATGACGTCATTTCATTAAAAGTTTTATAACTTCTTGCCACAAAGCTGGAATGATTCACAGTCTTCGACAAAGTTGTAGGCAATAAAATAATCTTTGTTGCTTTCACTTACAGTGGTTAACTGATGTGTACAGCTCCACCTAGCAGTGGAAATACAAGTTAGTGGACTTTCTGCATGTAAATTGTCCATAAAATCTCAAACAATTTTCGAACACGTTAGTCCGATAGCTAGACATGTCCGATTTGGCTCTAATTTAGAGCAAACACACCTGGTGGGACTAGGAATCAAATCTGGGCCCCATGGGTACCATTTTTTCTTGTCACTCTAGTGAGTACTAACAGTTACCAGAACCATCAATATAATAGAAGCTATTGCAATTAGGTCGATTGGATTGCGTTAGAGCGGTGCTGCCAGCGAGAGTTCACGGTGAAAAATGAAATTTTCATAAAACTTGGTCGTTTTGCAGCATTCTAAATATTGTAGGAGAATTGTATTGTGCATCGAAATTTATAAAGTGGGTCGCTTCTAGCACTGCTAGAGTAGCACATATTATTTTGATAATTTTTTTTTTGATAAAATCTGAAAAAAAAATCAAGAAAGTGACCATTTTCTGCACTTTTTGACCATTGTGCTGCTTATTAGAAACTAAGTTAGCATAAACAAGTATGAATAAATAAAACTCAATTCAAGAAATAACACATACCGTCGCTGTTGTGCTATCTTATGACAAGCGCCATTTCGAGAAAAACGAGATTGAGATTGAATATCTTGAAACTTTGAAATTGCACAAACAATTCAAAATAGGCAATTGATGCTTCTATCTATTCTGCATTAATCTCTCAAATATTACGAATATCGGTTGACTATGTTGCGAGTTTTCACTATAAATGTAAACAAAAGTCACACTCACACGTGTCATAGGTGATGACAAAATTTGTATAGCGTGTCATAATCGTGCATGGAAAATTTTCCATAGAAAAAAATCGGCAATTCTCAACTTTTTCATATCTTTGGCTTCATTTGGTCTATGAACAATCGATGAGATGCATTTTGAAGAAAATGAGTGAGGGAATCTAGAAAAATAGTTATTTTTGGTTACAGTGTTGCCAAATATGTTACATTTCCAGTTTAAAACTTAAATTGCATCTTTCTCACAATTCGTGCATTTTTGTTTTGAAAATGATTATGCCATTGTGTTTCTCAGATAGTTTTACATATAAAAACATCTTTTACATCAAAATAATTTGAACCAATCCCTAGACACAGTCATTTGAAGTAAAAAATTAAAAATTTCTCAGCACGTTTCTCGCTGGCGTTTGTCATAAGATAGCACAACAGCGACGATACAACTATTTTTTGTATATTTTAACCAAAGAAAACATTGTTAATTCACTGAATCAGTGAAAACTACAACATTTTCAAATGACTTGTGCTATTGGTTCCGGTTGGAATTTGATTAAAATAAACAACTCAAATTTCTTGTTTTTGCTTATATTTTAAAATTTTAGTTGGGGCATTATCGTACAAAATTTTTTTATTTTTAGCACCACTCCAATACTCATGGTCCAGAAAGTGGCAGCACTGTCGAATTGCTTGGAAGTGATTTTGTGTTCGTCCGATAGTTTTCAAAATTTTGCAGTGACATATAGTATATCGAAAATCGAAGTTAATCGCTTAGTAGGTCGTTTCTTCTGTTGTTGTGTTATGTGTTAATATGTAGGTAAAAATATCACGAGAATTGTGTAATTTGACGTAGTGATTCTATCGTCACATCCCGCGGCTTACAGAAAGGAGGCCTGCTGTTCCGCGAATTGACAGTTTTCGGTGACGTCAGAGAAATCGTTGAGATAAACAAACGGATTTCTCGAATGTTGTTTATTGACAATATTTGAGCTCTTGCGGTGGAAAAAATAGTGTTCAATGGATTTTTGACGTAAATTACGCCATAATTACACTAGACACAGCGGATAATCAGTGCATCTATGTGATTATTAGCGTAAATCGGGAATTTGGATACCATAGAAAACATATCTCACCGTAATTTTCTGATCATAGCAAAGGTTTTGGACATTCGCATAGCTTCCTTTTGATTTACTAGGTGCTGATCTTTCGTTAGCAGCAAACAATATATGAATTTCATGTAATTGTTTTCGCCGACGATTTCTATGACGCGCTCTCGTCAAATGTTTACACTTTAACGAGCTAGTCTAGTATATGTAAGCCGTGGTCACATCCTAATTATTTTGCCATGTACGTGCGCGAATCAAGCCACCAGAAAATGCACCCACTTAGCATCCACAGCGCCATCTGAACTTGACTAGTTGATTCAACAATTTTAATGATTGTGGATGGAGGAGAATTCTTCGTAGAAATGTCATCAACTAACGAATTCAGAGCAACACGGTGGTGAGATGATTTTGCGTTTTTCTTCAATTATATGTTTTATCTTATTGTGAATACGTGCAAGATTCAAAAATATTATTTTTCATTCTGGAAGTGCGAATGTATTGCACATATCCAATTGATACGTGAATGTATTCGCGTGGGGCCTATTGTATATGAAGACGGCTTGAAATGGGTCGTTGGATGTACAGTAGAGCTATCGCCTTTCATTTCCAGGGATAAACATCGATCAATAAATAGATCTAGACAAGTTTCTTACATAAAAGCACTGCTGGTCAGTGGGAGATGGATTGTAAAAACAAACACACTCCAATGTTCATGTTCGAATTCACTTCTACTACAGGATTCTTTGAAGCTGTTTGAAATGGGTTCAACCGAAGAAAACATTATCACCATGCACTACGCTATATTTCACCCTAAGGAGAAAAATTGGGTAAACACCAACAAATCATCACCATGGTCCGGTAGATTCCATGTAAATATCATATTTATATTACTGAGACCATTTTATGGCGTTTCGATGGTTGTGAAATTTGGCACGGACCATTGGGGGTCATTTTAAGAAGCTGTATGAGTCGGAGTAAGGGTATTCCAACTCGCTTGCTCTGTGTTTCTGCACCAACTTCCGGCTCCACAGAAAATACATTCAGTTCCCTTCTAGAACTTTGAAGAGGCATTTTATTCGCACCAGCCGTAAATTGAAATCGCATCCAAAGTCAGGTCCGCGTTGAAGTCTGTTTCGACTACTGGAGTTACGACTCGCGGAAGTTTGTGGTAAAACTGGTGTAGACGTAGTGACGTAGAGGTCAATTCAAATTCAGGTTGCTAGTGTACTCACGAGTTTCGCCTTACTGGGGTTTTTTACTTACCTGAAAATAAGACAGAAAAAAATACGATTAGTAAATTGACAAATATAAATTGCGCTGATAAACTTTTTTTTTAAATTCAGCTGGTTAATATGACGCAGTAAGTGTCTTGGCTTTGAGATGCCGGGGTATTTGAAACAATTCTTTTAAAACTGTGGGAATTGCCATTTGGTATTTTCTTAAATCTAAGGTGATCAATATGAGAATTCTATTTACACTAATGTTACAATTGATGATTTTCATTTTTCTAAGGTAAACTGTCACTTTCCATGCTTGAAGAGTAACGGCTTATTTAGCACCCTTTTTGGGGTGAGGTCCGAAGGCCTCTTTTCTTGGCCAGCTCAAACATGAGACACGGAGGCTTCAGAAACTGAGTCTGCTATAGTTATCACTAATGGTATAATTTGAACACTTATAAATTAACCCTAAGAGAGGGAATTTTGAAAAAATCGTTTAACAACGTCGCGAGACTGGTGGAAATCAAAGACATTGGAGTAATGAGTTAACAGATAACACATAGGGGAACGCGGAGCAAGTCCGACACCTTAAGCGCAATAGTTTTTCTAAAATTCCACAAAACTCCTAAAATTGTATATTCTGTGTATAATCCTTGTTTAGATGGTTCTTAACAAATTTTTTCAGCGTTTAAATAAATTGCATTGCATTCATGGTAGTTGCCAAAAAATGGAGAAAAATAACATTTTAAAAACGCTGCGGGTAAGACCGACACCCCAAAGGGACAAGAGCGACACCCTTTTGAACTTTCTTTTTGTCCAATTTTTTCCATTAAAAATGTATTGTGTGTGTGATAAAGTGCAATTATGTGTATATGAGTATGTGTGATGCAAACGCATGCTTTCTGTAGTTTCATCGCGTAGGAAGAGGAAGAGCATTCGAATGCTTGGTGTTAGGAATAAATAATGTTTAACGCATGGTTTATATTATGGTACGGATTTTCTCAAGTAATCCTTTCGAGCTTTATTGCCACTTGTATAGCCATTCTAACGAGGAAGAGCTGTTCTGCAAGCAGATTATATACGTTGTTACTAGGACTCATTCACTTAAAAGTGACGCGCGCTTCGTAGTAAGCTATCCGGTTTCGTGTTGTGATTTTTCGGAACACTGTTGATCAATAATCCGACGGTCAATGAAAATTTTTCATCAATATCATTTCAAAATCTAATATCTGATTATACTTTTCATTTCTTTTTGTAATATAACTATGAATCACGTTCAATTTAAGTCCTGATTTTTTTGGTCGGCTTGAGATAATATGCAATAAAATGCAAAAAAACATAGTTTCCGTGTATTTCAATCATTAACATGACGTAATTATAGTATAATTGAACACAACAAATATACCCAGTCGTTTGTATCGAATCAAAAACGAACCCAATCATCTAAACACCGTGTCGGTCTTACCCCAACAGCGCACATTTTTGTTAAATGCTCAATTAACAGTATTGAAATACTCAAACTTATCTTCAATACACACTGTTTACGCCAGTCTTAGCATTGTTGAATCATTTTAGCATGAACTCACTGTAGTTCAAAACAGTTTATTACTAGCCTGAAATTCGAGTAGCTGTACGTTACGGAACAGCTTGAAGCAATGAGTTGCGTTTCACGCATACATAGATAAGGTTCTAGAATATTCTCATTTCCTGTATGAACAGTTGTGTTCATCTAATAGTGGTAGCAACCTATATAAATATATCCATATCAACATTTGAATAGGGCTAATAAGATTTGTAAACAAACTTTTGTTTTACTGATTTCTCTTAATGTGTTATCATTTCAACACAGAAAATATTTGAAATTGATTCTGCCAAGGGTAAAGATGTTGATTCATATGTATTTTTCATAAAATTTAACTCGGTGGCGGAATAATGGGCGAAATAAGTTTGTTTACAAAAGTCTCATTAGCCCTTTTGAAGAATTACTATTGATATATAGTTCAAACAATTAACAGTAAAACAGTCATCATTCAAAGTTGATATTAAGAGCTAGTATCAAGAATTATCCACAGTCAGTCAGTACTAAACAGTTATCATCAAACGAAAACCTCTTTACAGTACTGCACTGTACAATAAATTACAGTTGAATTATATCGGATACGCTCTTGTTTTATACTGAACAGTTTGTGCTTATGATAAGTATGGAATAAACCCACTGAAATTAGTTAATGTGACCGCGAGTTCTTACTACACCGCGAACCGAACAATGTCCCTCGTCATAATTATCCGACAGCTTTACAGACGCTTGAATGTGCGCGAACACACACAAATAACGATATGGAGAGTAGAATAGAATGTGTGACAAAAAAACTGGTTATTTTCAAAGCTTTTGTGTTATTAAAACCTTAAAATGTATCAATTAAAAATAACATCCAAAAGCGCATCAACTTTGCTTTCGCTTGTTTTGTTTATTTTGTTGACGTTGACCCATATAGCATCGATATGTATCGAAATGCCTAAAATAATCGTACTAATAATATCCTGTCATTATTGTATGATTTAAAATTTGATATCTGGGAAAAGTCGTGGGGTGTCGGGATTACCCAGGGTGTCGGGCTTACCCCGAGTTCCCTAGTGTCTCATCCTAGCCGTAATTGCTTCTGGCACGTGAGTTTCTTAAGAAGGAATGGAAGCTTAGACGATGAACGTAGAATTTCATTTGCTGCAAGAGATCTGGGCAACAGGGTGGCCAGATAGAATTCCTTAGTATCGGTAGGGCCACTAAAAGTTTATCAGTAGTTATCGGTAGGCCGGGTTGTTGTCCCAAAAACGTAGTATTGACATAGAATTGTAAAATACTGACAACACAGATCTCAGACCAAATCCAACCCAAAAAATGAATGTTGAGTAGGATGTGTCCAAAATCAATAAAAATTGGTAGTTTTCGGTAGGAATAACAAAATATCGGTAGTTTTGCCTTGGTCGCCTGTGTATCGGTAGGGGAGACCGAAATCGGTAGGTCTACCGATAAATCGGTAGGTCTGGTCACCCTGCTGGGCAACCAATTAGTGATGGTAACAGATCTGCCACGAACACTGCTTTGGGAGCATCCCGTCGTGTAGATTACAAATCAAAGTCGGTGAACGTACAGAGAACCTGATAGCTCAGTGAGTTGAGTGAGTCATTCCATGGAAGACGACAAAGAGCGAAGCGAACACATTTGTGCTGAATATCTTCAAACACAGCACACTCGAGCGTGGAGCTAACAGCTACACAATTTAGTGCTTTTAAGCAGTTGCGTTGCGTAAGCACGGTATACTTCGTAGATTGCAGACTGATGATTCTCATTTCCAGCCAGACTACTTGAGGAGCATTGTTTGGGAATAACAATTGATCCAGTCCAAGCGAGAATTTTCCGTAGCTTGGGATATGAGAAAGGAAGTGTTGATGTGTTACTTACTTAACGGAAAGCCCCGACTCAGTGACACTCCCATAAGTACGACGTACAATTTAAAGCTTTTAAGCAGTGAATATTAACGAAGTCCTTTGTAACACGAAAAATAAACCCCAAAAGTTTGGAGGCCTTCTAAATGCAGTTTAAAATTCAGTTTAGCGTCTAGCAAAACTCCCAAGTCCTTGATTGATGATTCTCGTTTGAGTACAATTTGTGAAATAGTGTAGTCGAACTTGATTGTTGAGTTGAGAAGGAAATAATAGAACATTTCGAAGACTTTAAGTCCAAAAGGTATCCAACGGTGAGTGTAAGAAGCTGTTGTCTTTTAGATCCTCGATATGATAAAATAATTTAAAATCATCGTCTAAGATGACTGCCCTGTGGGATTCCTGAGCTCTCAGTGAAAGGAGAGGTCACGCAGTCTCCTATTTCCACTGCTATATCCCGTCCAGTTAGATACGACTGAAGGCAATCCAGAATGATTGAATCCGAGCTTGTCCTACTTGGCAACTGCTATCTGGGAGTTGATCTTGTCAAAACAAGTGGATAAGTCAGTGTAGGTAGCATTAACCTGTTGTTATGCTTAGAAGGGTTTGATGACGAAAGATGTGTAGGGCTCAGGATTAGTACAAGTTGATTGTTTAGGCAAAATCCCGTGCTGTGTCTCAACTAATCCTAATGCAGTTGTGAGTGATGAAATCCAGCAAAACTCAGTTCAATTAATTTGGATACTGTGATGTGATGTGATTTGAAGCCACCATCAGCTCAAGGTTTTTCCAGTGAATGCGGGTAGACTTACAGTAGCCCCGAAATAGTTTATCGTGAAACCTTCACATTATTGCTGTTACTAAAGGGAAATCAAAAAGGGTTGAACGGGCCCGTAAGCAGAGACACTTACGCATATCCCGCAGGGGAAAAAGTAGGAAAAGAGTCCCTTCCAACAATAATATTTCAGTCAAAAGGTAAAAAATTTCGCTTACATGCTTTACCCACCTGATGGTTTGTTTTGAGAAGGGTGCGTCAAACTCTTATAAGACCTTCTGAAGAAAACAAGTTTCCTTCAAGTGACTTGGGCTGGCTATCCACGTTCCCTCGTCCAGTCCTCAATTCGTATGATACCCTGTTGCTCCCATCCCTTCCCAGTATTCAATTGTTATATAGTGTGTTTATAGCATTTCATGTTATCAGGATAATGTATATAATGGAAATTATGATTCATAATGAATATCATATAACAACATGCAATTAATATAACGTATACCATGAATTAAATTAATATAATAATATTGTGATGATAGAGACAATCCATGTGTTGCTGAAAATAAATGATACCAGTACAATAAAGACCCGTTTTTATTAGTCTCCTGGTGTATTTACTGCTGATGAAGTGTAGACATTGAAAACCTAATATAAATATGGTGAATTCAAGCAATATAGTCAACATGAAACCTGCATACTATTATGGATTAAAAAAGTACTTATTTGAACTAAAAATTTAACAAACAAACTAAACTAAACGTAAGTAACACCTAGAATGCGACGGCTCCTATAGACTAAATAAAAAAATAAAATAAAATAAAATGGAACGATATTTGATAAATGGACCAAAATAATATGAATAAACGTAAATAAAGTATTGGATGATTATAATGGAAAAGATTAACATAAAAATATTTTACATATTTATTAGGATGGGATATTATTTATTATCGCAGCAGTTTTTTGCTTCACTTCGCGGGTTTCACTGAACCATACATACAAGAACCTAAGTCAACTGGCTGCATCCCGCGATTCCTCATCGCAACCGAAACCCGCATGTAAGCTATCATGGTAAAACCTACACCTCTGCCTTGCCCCAGCACAGTGCGATAATCCAACGAATCGACCGATGCTCCCTCTCTAGAGTTCCGTAAAGGTCCAACACGGATAAACCGGTGCCAAAGCCAAACACAACCTCTCCCACGCACACCATTAAGCGCTCACCCCCACACACGCCCAAAAGGCCCCTTGAATCCTAAAAGAAATACATGTTTAAATATAATACAATATAATATAATATAATATAATATAATATAATATAATATAATATAATATAATATAATATAATATAATATAATATAATATAATATAATATAATATAATATAATATAATATAATATAATATAATATAATATAATATAATATAATATAATATAATATAATATAATATAATATAATATAATATAATATAATATAATATAATATAATACAATACAATATAACATAATATAATATAATATAACATAATACAACAAAATATAATATAATATAATGTAAATAATTAAAAAGATGAATGCATCGAATATAATACGGTATACCTGGTTCATAAGATTACACACAGAAAAAAAATATTGGTAAAAGCAAGAGTGTTCCGCTCCTAGCAAAAAACAACCAACGCCAACTATTAGGTTGAAAGTAAAACTTTTAAATTAATCAAGAATAATAATCAAAGTAAAAGTCTTCCTTTTAAGCAAATGAAGAATAGTACTCAGAACAAAAGTTTTATTTTCAAACAAAGAGCATGCGCCGGTCGCTCCCCGCCAAGAGCGAAAAACCCTCACTTCCACCAACACCTCCTCTCCGTGTGTACATATTACATATGCTGCAAAATATTAGAAAATCACAATATACAACATAAAATACGCAACCAGTTGCTTGTCACAGGAAAAGCACTTAGTAACTGGCGGTTGTTTAAAGACACCCAGCGCCATCGCACCATGTTAAACGGAAGACCTATATGAAATGTAAAATCAGTGTATGTGTAAAGTATATTGAGAATCTTCTATCATATCAAAAATTTAATATTAGATATTCAAAATCTTCTAACATGTGGTGGTGAAATGTTGCGAATTTTTCTGGTCAGCTGAATAAATTATGAAAGAAAACTGGTATCCGTGTCGGCGCCGAAACACTACAGAAACAATTTGGAAAGGTGTAGTGCTTTTGCCCACCTAGCACTATCCGTACATATATTTTAACCCACATGCAAAGATTACATGGTTGAAGTCCGCTTATTAGTATCGGCCCGCTATGTCGTATGCTAGAGAGAATAAAACGATAGAATGATAAATAAGAAAGAAGTCACCGTTTGCGCTTCCGTATGCAGCAACATCCTCTCCTACCCACTGGTGTTGGTAGCATGTGTCCAAATTCTGCACTTCGACTCCCGCGTGCGAACACTACCAACACTCACTACCACCTGCGCCCGGTAGCAGGCATAATAGTGGTGACATGTGTTGATCGTGTTGATAGACTGTACACAATTCCATCTCCGCTTGTCGAGCACAAACACTACATAGCGATTGACCGTTTAACTCTCTCTCTCTCAGATGTTGGTTTACTTCACACATACTGCCTTGATTCTAGCACTAAAAGCAACCGCCGCTTCTCTACACTATAGATTTTTTTGCGTCGAGCTCCGTTATGCAATTCACTTTATTTCACTAATTGTGATCATAGGACCAATCTTTTTCATTCCTCGCCTCTTCCACGGCATTCACAATCACTGCACTGCTCCCTTGCTCAACAACAGCCAATAAATCGTCCACCCGGGCGCACATTTGCTCTACTACAGCACCTATGAGCTTAAAAAAACACGAGAGGACATGCAAGCACAACCGTCTCTTTGGACTACACGATTCGAACTGAGTTCAATTAATTTGGATACTGCACACAAAACAACTTTAGATTGATATCCGACATTTGTTTCCTATTTTAAACTCTGGGAAATGTAGAATTTTATTTCCAAGAATATAAAAATATTCTCAAACGTAACGAGATATTGCACCACAACACCATAAACCATAACCATAACACCATAAGAATCGTTGCGCACTTTTTCAGCACTGTAGACGGCATGGTTTAGCCGCAAAAGGTCGAAGGGAGAAAAAGTCGAAAGACAAATGGACGAAAGACAGAAGGTCGAAGGGGTAAAATGTCGAAAAGGACAAAAGAAACCGCTGAGGATCCACTAAATGAAGTCCCAGATGGAAACTTATTTAAGCTCCAACTCCTGGTATGGGATTGGGTACTCAAGGCTAGCTTCGGTCCTGCTTTTGTCCTAGGGAATTGTGGAAACACGAGAGCTTTCGAATGAGTGGTTGTCCTGATCAAACACACACTTCCTATCTTTCTTAGAAATTTATTTCGGTTCGGGTGCGGTGCTGGAGTCCGGTGAGATGAGCGACGTTACTTGTGTTACGGGGCTGGGTTAGCTACGTAGTTTTGGATTTGGTGATTGGTGGTTGTTGCGTTTAGGCTCGCCGACCTTGTAGTACTCAACGTTTAGTTGGCAAAAGTGCCAGAATGCACGAGGCAATCGTATCACGCAAGAGCGGATCCAGAAAAAAAATCGGGAGGGGTCCGAAATTTTGATTTTGGAATGAACATACGTTATGCGTAAAAACCTTACTTAATGAAAATTGGTGTTGGCGGTCAAATTTGGTTTGAAATGATTTTAAGTTTGAAACTGATATAAAATTGAAACTAATTCAACATTTCTCAACAAGTTGAAATTTTTCGGAGGGGTTCCGGACCCCCAGGACCCTCCCCCTGAATCCGCCACTGGTATCACGTGACGATCGCTATCGGGGAAACACTACGACCCAGCGAGCCAGAAAACAGCAAACTTGGACACAGCGATAATTTTCTCGCTAACAGCGACCAGCTTCGTTTATCTCATTTTAGCGAGCTTCGTAACATTGGCCCCATAGAACTTGCATTTTCAGTAGTCTAAATCTAACTATCCCCTAGCCCTAACTCTCGTTCGTTATCTCTATTTCTGTTTCATTTTAAGAAGCAATCCACCCAAACGCTCAACACTTCATCTTTATCGACCATCCAGTTCATGTTCCATCGCTAACTTTTTTTCAAATAATACATTCTTACGTTTCGCAAAAAAAATCAAGCAAAAATAAGTTGCGCTAGGGTATTAATACGAAAATATTAGGTATGTTTTTTCGTTTAATATTTAATTCAACGTTCTTCAAAATGCACTTTTTAAAAAAATATTGTTTCAATTATTCGTTTTGATCTTTTGTATTTTCGACCATTTGTCTTTCTACCTTTTCTCCTTCGACTTTATGTCCTTTCAATTTTTTTGTCTCTTTTGTCTTTAGACCTTTTGTCATAGATTCTAGACAGCTGGCCAAACAATGCTCCGAGATATTTTCAAACCACTGACTCCTCTAGCGAAGTAATACACCAAAAAGAAGACGGCTATATCAAAGCCACTCAAAACCCAACAACCATCGAACAGCGAAAACCAAAACTGCTCTAGCGAGACCAACCCAGGGATAATGTGACAGATAGTGGTTGATTCACACATGTACCACTAATTTTATAGTAACACTAGTATACCTTCTCCATATGAGTACCATGAACAACGAAACGAAATATTTTCAATTAAAAGGCGTGTTTCGTTAGGTGTATTATGAACGCCGTCAATGCAGCTATAACAACATTTAGATAAAGCACGTTCCAAAATGTGGATATGAAAACAATTATTTGAAAATAGATATATCACTAGCTGTAAAAAGGCCAGCAAATTACATAAGTCTTATTATAAATTTAGCTGGACGTCGTTGTTTTTAGAAACTTACTGATCCTTCGTAAAAATGTTTTGCTTTCTTGTTATGTGAAGTGTGTAGTAGGTAAATCTTTCTCGAAAAACATAAATGAACAACATTTTGGCCAATAAAAGTAACTAATAAACTTGATAATTTGTGAACCTATGACAACTTGTTTTAAATGAATTAAAAACGTCAAGAATTCTAGTATTTTGGTCTGGAATATAAACAAAAAATGTAGAATTTTCTACATATATAATGTCTGGATATAATTTGTGTGAATTTTACCAGAATTTTAGTAGAAACCGGCACTAGTCGGTTTTAACAAGAATTCAGTCATGGATGTACAAGATGACTTTCAAATTAAGCCAATATAACTGGCTTGTATATGAAAGTCATCTTCTGCTATTTCCCAAAATCGATTTGTTTTATTTTTCATTTTTTAGATTCAAAATGGAATCTGCTTAGGTCTGGTGAAACAAGGACAGTCTCTCATTTGAACAGCGAAATAAATTTGGGAACAGAATTATTTATTTTTATACAGCTATGGAAAATAATAAATGAGTTACGTCTTTTTTTAAATGTTGCTCTTTTCGAGACGCCATGGCATCACTAAATCAACACAAAATTTTCTTATGAATTCAATATATCGGAGCTGTCAAGTTGTCCCCGGGCTGAGCAAGACGACATGAACAATCAAGGGAGCGAGTGAGATGTCAAACTCAACGATCATCAACAACCAGGAAATTTCTCCAACGAGAAAGAAGATCCACACACGCAGCGGCTAGCAGTGCGCCCAGAACATACTCTAGCAATAATATTTCGTTTCTTTATTTTCAATTTGAATAATTGAATTTACATTGCTTCAGAAGAAGGTGTATCATTTTTTAACAGCATTGTGCCAGTTATATGTCATGCCGATATTGAATGAACATTTACTGATAGTTTCTTTTGGTTTAGTCTATATTCGTTTCGTCTGGCACTTTGAAGTCGGCTTTGGTTCCACTTTACTAAACTGAGGCGTGATCGCCCTCAAATTGATCAATCATTTCATCTTAAAATTCCACTTCCTGAGCACCGTTTCCGAATAGCAGAAAGTACAACTTTCCCGGCGACACAGGGCCAACAGCAGACAATATGTAGTTAAACGAATAAGGATAAAGCATCATGTTCTTCATTGACATCGTCGTTATCCTTCTCTGTTCGCCATGCAGTGCCCGCCTTATTGCTTGCTACACACCAACGGGCGAGCATATCCTTCGGTCGGCAAGCTATATGTATACGAGCTTCCTGTATTATGATGTGGTACCATGACAAGCATCATAAGCCCTGGCCCAAACGAGTCGGAATCAGCGTAAGTTCGCGGATAGTACACAAGCTTCTGAGCTGCAAGAAGGGAGTCCAAAATTTGTCACAGCAGGATTTGCCTCCAAGCCGCAAAATAATTAACAGCTTTTCTTCCGCGTCTCACCACGTCTCGGTTGGGATGTGGCGTTGGCGTTGGCTTTCGCCCTCTATGCTCTTTGAACGGCTGGATGAGCTCAGTTCACTCGCTGCTCTATTAAAAGTTTATTAAACACATTTCTATGGCTGACTGACTTTCATCTTGTATCGCCTTTCACACGATGACGCGACGCGACGGTCGGGAAGATGGTGCTGTCTGTAATGGATGCTACTAGTGTGCTTCGCAGGCTTACGGAAACAGACATTTCGTAAACTAGTTCAAGCTTCTGGAAGAAATTTAATTCAGATATTTGTAACTTTTGATAGCGTGATGTAGAATTATGAAAATACGGTCGAGTATAGGGTTTGATCTTAAATATAATGAATTTATCTGGGATCTATCAAAAAAAAAGTAACGAAACAAATTCCAAAAAATACAATATTCGACGCTTTTGGCTAACCATTCTAAAATAAGAAATATTATAGTTCAAATTTAGTTTAGTAATTGAAGTTCACATGGCCGAACGGTAAACCGGCTTAAATTTCTATTTTAATTAAACTTTTCCTATCTTTAACCGGTACGCGAGAAGTCATGACTTAGGTTGTATATTGATCTCTGTTCAGGTGCATTTAATGACTGTCTTTGATGTTTCCGATGCAAATCTACAGTGCAGGTCAAACAATTGAAACAACGCAGTGTAATTTCATGCCACTACAATATACCCAGTGGAACATTCCATACAATGGTGGAGATTGTTCGGGCAGACTGTGCCGACCGAACTTACGATCGACAGTGTACACAACAACACCGATGAATATGTGGGGCTGATTGACATGCTTTTCCGTTGACCGGCAGCGAGCGATGATGGTGGGTGCGTTGTTTACTGTGTGCAATGGCAACCATCAAAGGATCATTACAATCGCCGCTCGTTGGGGTTGGTTGCTATTATCAATATCTAGCTAGACTGTGTATCAAGTTCCATGCCCCATCATATTCGCCGTGGCATTGCAGTTCGTTAGGGTGGGAGCGGTGGAAATTTGAATCACTACATGATAGAGAGCGATTTGTAAACATTAGAAACGGGCCCCATTGCTGGTCATTGCTTATGTTTGCCGAACTGGATTGACATGTTTGGTTTTTTGATAAGGGGTGACGAAGTAGGGGGGGGGGCAGCCGGACCTGCCAGATGATCGAATATCAGGAAAGCGAAAATCGGGTGTGGCCGAAAACGATGTCAAGACATTATATTGTGTGACTAGGTTAGCTGATCCATTTTCTTATGGATATAAATTCAGTATACGGAAATTGTTTGTGGGAACAAAGTTGAGCCGCTGTCGGTAGTTTTAGACAAATTTTCTTCTGTAAAATTCATACCAACACATATCTACTGCAATTTTTGGCGTGAAAAAAGTTGGTTCCAAGAACAAAAAAAAACTAAACGATATTAATTAAAATTAATTTGAAGTTGCGCTCTCTTGATTTTGACCTATCCAGTGTCAAACAAACCAGCCTAATCAGTTACGTTTCGACTTCATCTCATCAGAATTCGACACTAATTTAGTGACAGGACAGGTGCTAGCTTGCCGGATTGACACTAGCTCCAAAGACAGAGACATGATTTGTGTTCTTGCAAACACCTAATCAAGCGCAAGAACACAAATCGTATCTCCGTCTTTGGAGGCGGCATTAAGGATCGAGCTTCGTTACTCTAGTTATAAACCCTTTTTGTAGATGAGACCATTCATTAGTAGCATGATTAAGCTAGCGCCAGATTGACACTAGCTTAATCATGCTACCAATGAATGGCCGCATCTACCAAAAGAGGCTAAAACTAGAGTAACGAGGCTCGATCCTTTATGCCGCCAATAAAGCTCTCTTCCGTTTTCTGTTTAGCAGATTGCGTTCGCTGGCAGAACCCTTTGTCGAACCAGTTGTATAGTTGGCGAAAATTTCTGCATTAATTCCGGGAATACAACTTGCGGACTCACCAGCTTTTTGTAGATTTCAAGAAGGCGTATAATTCAATGAAATAAAACGAACTGCGATCGAATCTGGTTTTTCGAAAAAAAAAACTGATTAGGCTGGTTTGTTTGACACTGGATGGGTCAAAATCAAGACAGAGCAACTAGTTTGTGACCTTGGAATCTGTTTATAACGACACTTTTTCCCTGACATTTTGAACAGAGTTCGGGTAGCGTTAAAATTATTGAACCAACCTAACACTACCAAACAGCCTTCGACATCTGCTGATACACCACAGTAGGCCGCCCAAAAAATATATGTCGAACAAACAATATTCCACGGTATTCCCAAGCCAATAGTTTAAATACCTAGGGAAGAAATAAACAAGAAAAAAGACGGAAATACCAGAGTGACTGGAAAACAAAAAGCACCAAACATGTAGCACGCAAATTAAAACTAGGCCAACGACATGGACTCAAACACAAGCGAGGTAGAAACAGAAGGCAGACGGAATGATCAGCAAGCGGGCGAGAGTGAACCTGACCACTGCTTACTATTTTTAAAAAGATAATCCCCTTTTAGGTTAAAGCATCAATAAATAAATAAAAAAATAAAAAACATCAGAAGACTGATAAACCAGGCAGACTACAACGTGCTGAACATGTATCGCAAATGGTAACTAAAGTTATGCATAGCAGCACACGGGGTTGTGTGTGTGATAAAGCTGAAATCTAGATTTACATGTGTGTGGACGATGAGATGATCGAGCTTCTGCAACATGATCTGGAATCACTTACTTGCAAAGTGGCCATTAAAAGATTAATGTTGAGAAGTGGAATCCATTGCGGAGGACTCATAGAGTAACTACTTCCAAAGTGTTTGAAATGGTATGTTGTTAGCATGTTTTCATTTTATCAGTTATGACTTCTAATTTTAGTTCTGAGATATTCATATTTTTATATTTTTCTATAAATCTTAAATTAGTGAGAATTTAATTTATTTGGCACGGCTCAGTGCGTTGGCTGGACTGAGCTGTGCATAATTTATGCTTTTTTTACAATATGTGAAAATAAAAAAATGCGTTGACAATTACATGATCAGTACAATTTTTAATACCTGAGACAATTGATAGTGTAATGCACAAAACAGATTGATAAAACATTCGGCGCTATGCACTAATTACTGGGATTATAGAGGTTATGAGCAGCAAACCGGTTGATAACACTAGTTTACAAATTTTGGGTTAATTGCATGAAGTTAAGAAAAAAGGTGTTTTCTAAGTCAATTTTGGGTCGCTGAGCACGAAAATCATATCCATTTTCTTTTTCAAAGATTGATTGTGATTTTTTGAAAAAGGTGTTTTTGAGCACTTTTTGCAGTTTTTGGTCAATATCTCAGGAACAAGTCTTCCGATTAATACAAATTCGAAAGGTATTGATGTACCCATTCCAAAAATGTGTAACATGTTAGGATAAAATATCAACAATTTAGGGTTAAGAGCAACCAAAGTAACAAAAAGTAGTGTTTGGTAAAATTACTAATTTCTAGTTGATTTTTCATAAAAAAAATAAATCAGCAAAAAAAATCTTTTGAAATCTTATGTGACAATCAAACTTCTCACGTGAATTTTAAGCCTAAGATCACGAAAATCCGACAAAAACTGGTGATGTTATTAAGCACCGAGTGAAAATTGCTCTGTTTTTCACATATCTCTTTTGGTCTTAAATAAGATTACACTAGTTTACAAGAAAAATGAAGTTACGAGAAAAAATGTTTTCTAGATTAATTTTGGGTCGCTGAATACGAAAATAATACTATATTTCTCTTTCAAAGAATTTCGAGTTAAAAAAAAAACGTTTTTCTTTTGCTTCCGCTTTTTTGTTGTTGCTCTATTTTTTATTACAGAAAAATAATTTTTCATATTTTCAACAGATTTTAACAATTTTAAGGTAATCGCGATAAGCTAAGAAGAAAGGTGTTTCCTCAGTTAATTTTGGATCGCTGAAAACGAAAACCAAGTCAATTTTTTTTCAAAGAAGCATTTTCAAGATTTCTTTGAAAAAGGTGTTTTGGGCACTATTTTAGTTATTTGTCAATATCTTGTTCAAATAGGATCCGATCGAAATAGTTCGAAAGGTATTGATGTGTCCTTTCCGAAAATGTATAATATGCGTAGATCAAATCTCGACAAACATATGATTACGGCTTAAAATCCAACTGTCAAAATTCTCTTTGAAAGGAAATTGTCACAGATGTTTATAATAAACAAAAGAAAAAAGTTTTCTCTTGCATTAACTGCTATGAACTGCGTTTAGCCAATAACGGTTTGTCCGGAATTTCCTTTCAAAGAGAATTTTGACAGTTGGTTTTTAAGCTGTATTCGTATGTTTGTCGAGAAATGTACATTTATTATGATTACAACCGACCAAAGTAAAAAAAAGTCTAATGTTCGACATATTTGCATATTTCTAGTAATTTTTTTATAATAAATGAAGGACAGAAGAAAATTCTTTTAGAATCTAATTAAATAAATATTCTTTTCGCATAAATTTTAAGACAATGGTCACAAAAATCGGATGAAAATGTGGATGGTATGAAGCACTGAGAGAAGATTGTAACTTTTTATTTTTCGCACAATCATACTTTCGGCTAAAATAATCTTCTATACTTGATAGTTATTGTTTGTGTTGGGTACCGTCTTCTCGAGCTTGCATCCATCCATCCTGCGGCATTTGAATGGTTTTGGAATTTTCATTGTACAACTTAGTGCTCTTTTTAAAATGTGAAAAAATCGTTGGAAAAGTTTTGTCTGTGGTAAGTACTGCCGTTATAAGCATATTTGTCCCATGTTGTATGGGATTCCCTATATACATAGGACAATTATGTCTAGAACGGCAGAGTACATATTTAACAAATTTAAAAAAAAATTCGCCTTCTGCTTCAACAGGCTTCACAGCAGATTCTCAGTTCACAGAATATTATGTGACTAGTTGCTACGATCCCACTGATACTCCTTCCCGATAGGGACTCGAATATTTGACGACTGGCTTATGAGACCAGTGCTACATCCTCTAAACCGCCGCATAGTGGCGTGTCTTCAAACAAAAGTCGGACAAAACCTCAAATGTTACCTAATTTGGCTGAAAATCACTATTTAAGCTAATTTTGAGGTGCTGAGCTCATTTTTGATGTCAAAAGTCGTAAAATATTCAATGCATTTTTTCATACAGTGTAATTGAACCTTTCTTATAAATATGATACCGTTTTCATGATAGATTTTCCGTTACACCAATGACAGAAATATCATAAAAAATGAAGAACACTACATTGAAACCATTGTATAACGTCTTGGTTTACTGTAGATTGTCTAACTTTTTTACACAAAGCACCATGCGCCTCCATATCAGCAACAAAGCTTCAAAATCTTCTTAAATCTTTTTGCGCACCTAGGCGCAGAACGAGACCATGATATTCGAAAAGTAGAGGTTATTTCCCATAGAATGTGTACTATGTGGCCGTTCCGAAATGATTCCGAAATTTGTACAGAATACATTAGTAAAAAAAGTATTTTTGATCAGACCACCTCAAACATATTTAAACAAAAAAGTCATAGTTCCAAGCAAATTTACCAAATATATTTTATTCACTAACCAAGTTTTTCTACACAATGCAACTAGTTGTGCTAAAATTGGACCAAAATCAAAAGTTCAACATGCATTTGAAGTGAACAGAGCAATGGTGAACATCATTAAAAAGTTCGGACTTTGCTACGTTTAAACTCATGTTAAAAATCGTGTTCTTATCCAATGATCATAAAATTTTGAATATACATCATTCAATGCAATTTAGAAAAAATATAAAATATTAATATTTCAAAAAGAAATTTTTGAGGTTTTGACCAGCCTCCAGCCACTGTGCGCCGCACCAGGGCAGGGTCCGCTAAAATCATAAAATTTCCATTACGCTCAATGTGCCATAGCATCAACATTTTCCATCCGATCTTAGTGATATTAGGCTAAAAATTAACGTAAATATATTATCTGTCATCTAAGATTCTAAAAGGTCCGAAAGAAAAATTTGTTTTTCGGTAAAAAATCATTTAAAAATGAGTAACTTTTAAAATGGTCAAAAATGCCCTTTTTTTAAACTTCGGTCGCTTGCAGCACTAAAAATTTTACATATGATCGACACATATTATATGTTTTTGGAAAGGGCATCTCGGCACCTTTCAACCTGCATGTCGACTAAATTAATTGAATGATTTTGACACGAAATATTGACTAAAAACAACAAAAAGTGCTCAAAAACGAGTTTTTTGAGAAAAACACAAAATCGCTTCTTTGAACAAAAAAATGAATATTGTTTTCGTGTTGAGCGACCCGAAATTAGTCTAAAAAATACTTTTTCTTGAAGCTTCATTTTTCTTGTAAACTAGTGTAATCTGTCCAGTAGAACTATGTTATTACCGAACTCCTTGCGAAATGCCAAATATTGAGAATTGATCATCATAAAAGCTATAACGCACCCCAGAAATATTCAGTCTTATTCTAAAGGATAACGGATTGATTTTTTTTTTAACAAATAGTGTTCGATCGAGCGCCATCCCCTAGGTTGATGGGTTTGACGGTATTGCAAACATCATCAAACATAATTGTGCACCAGTTTTAAAGAACCTCTGACAGACAATTGCTTCAAGATGGTTATTGTATTACTCCTTGATAGTGTTGCATTAAGGAGACCGAGAGGACTTACGGGCACGGTGTATTCATTAGAACAATTTTATGCAAAAAAATTCAGCATCTCTGAAACTTCGGAATATGAAAGAATGGGCTTTCCTCTTTCATTTGAAACTAAGATCAAAATAATCCGTCGGGGGGTCCAGAGCAACTTTTTTTTTTGAAGTTTTTTCGTAACAATATAGGTTTTACTACTGGAGATAATTCATATTTCTGTCACTAGATGGTGCTTTATACATTCGAACAACACTAAAAGTGAGAATTTGATAGAAAATTTAATTGTCTACAAGTTTGTTGACCATTAAAAATTGATCTGAAATCATCCGGAAAAGTTGTTTAAGATTTTAACAAAGTTATATCTAAGATAGTTTCACACGAGACCTAGTGGTTTGGAAATATGTTTTCTCGCACATATTATATTACCAAAAAATAATAATTGGGTTTAGTGGCATGAAAATATTAGACGGAATTCATTACGTTGACATCTTCTGAAAATTAGGATGTTTGACAGAGTCAGAAAACTATTTGTGCTTTTGGTGTGTAATCTTTCCCGATAGGTTCGAAGGGACTACCATTTATCGGAAGGTATTGCTTGGTTACAAGGGTTTGCTTACATTTATGTTTTGTTACACGGGTGTTTTAGAAAGGACCAAACGTCGTATAATTTAGGTTATGATCGCTTAAATCAGCTATTATAATTCCGTTCAAGACGCAATGTTGAGACACACCGTTGCTAATTTAACGCAAACCACATTAGTAACTGTCAAAATTAGTGGTTAGTGTGAAATGATTTATTCAAATTTTCTCCGCAAAGCATATTGTGGTAGTTGGATTTTATGGCCATTTCCTATCAATTATGCGAAATATCGTTACTAAATTGATCCTAGATTATGAGATATGTATTACTTTTGAAAACAAAATATGATTTGAGTACAACAATAACCTTATATACATAGAAGTCCTCGAATATATCCCAAAAAAAAATCTTGATCCAAAAACTCAAAGTTTTTTGTTCACTCTTTGTCACATTGAGTTAATTTCGAAAACGGATAATCAGCGTTTTTAACCAAGCGTTGCAATGAAATCCGCGAAATATTGCAATGGTGCGTTAAAAGTTTCATTGAGTTTGTTCAAATATAAATTTTGAAGTTCAGGACAAGTCAATTTTATACGAAGATGCTAACAGAGTAGGAGATTCATGTAAGAATAGTTATAAGTCATCCCTGAGAACAATCGAAAAATTGAAAAAGAAGGCATACATAATTGAAAAGGCTGTTTCTGCGGGAGGAATCACTTACCATCATGAAAAAAAATATTAATATCATACTAGTTTGGTCAACACTTATCTAAAACTTCCCATCCCAAAAATATGAATGGTGCCCTGTATCAGGGAATTATATTTTTTAGCTAAAAGATGACTTTCCTAGCTCTCAAATTCCGCTGAATTAACTATTGAACTAAACACAACTATTTGGCAAATAAAAAAAGTGCTTGTGAATCAACAAACCACTAGGACTTTTGTGAAACTAACTTAGACTTAGAATTCGTTAAAATATTAAACTACATTTCGGGATAATTTCAAATCGGTTTTTAGTTGGTAACAAAGTTGTAGACAATTAAATAATCTATCAGATTCTCACTTTTAGTGTTGTTCGAATGTCTAAAGCACCATCTAGGGACAAAAATATGAACTAGTTCCATTGTAAAATCTATGTTTTCACAAAAAAAATACTTCAAAAAAAAAAGTTGCTCTAGACCCCCCGACGGATTATTTTGATTTTGGTTTCAAATGAAAGGGGAAAGCCCATTCTTTCATATCCTGAAGTTTCAGAGATGCTGAATTTTTTTGCATAAAGTTGTTAAAAAAAGACACCGTGACGGGCCTTTCTTTTGTTTTGTGTTTTTTTCATACTTTGCACCAACCCAAAGTAACGATCAACCATTAGCTTGTGCACGCTGGCGTGGCCGACTGGCGGGTCGATGTGGATTGCTGTGGGCCTAGTTTCCAGACATTGTTCCACAACCTAATGGCAGTGTTGGTGGACATGGCTCGCGGCAGGGGTCATTGTGTGTCGATTTATCGGTCGGCTTCGTCATCGTGCACAGGGTAATTAAAGAAATGTAGAAGTCTATTAGTGATAGTGTAGTAAGAATTGTTGTCTTTAGTTCAAGTGTACAATTGTTATGTGCTAGTCGCATGTCTCTGTTTTTATGTGTTCGTCTAAGTATTTGTGACAGCTGGGTCAGGAAATGGATGCAGAACTGGCATATAAGATAGAATAGTGGGTAATCCTTCCTAGCATTAGTTGGTCACTTTTTTTCGGTGTTCAATTCGGGCATTCGATTCGGTCTATTCCAAAAGACCTCATTGGATAAATTCAGGTACGATTAATTTACCGACGCATGTGAATCAAGAAACCGCGTTCAAATCATACTCAACAAAAAGCATTGCCTGATTTGATGGGTTCATATTGTAGTTCAAACATAGCGGAATTCGGAAAAAAACAAATGTCAGCTGAAATTCCTTTCCTTCCATTGTTCGTTTCGTTATCATATACAGCAATCGATTTTTGCCGTGATTGGTGCAGAACTGACAGATTCATAAAACAAGTATTCAGCTTCCCATACGGTTGCAAAAATCAAATCCAAGAGCAATGTCATCCGAGGGAAATTCAGCTCGGAAATGGGAATCGCACATTCATATCCTCACATACATACCTACACACACACACACAAACTCGCACCACGTTCAAGTCATAAACCAAAGATCCCGAACCGAACGAGGGTACACAGACAGTACGGATGAGAGCATAAAAATATGTTGCACTGCAATATAATATTTCATCTTTTGATTTATGAATGTCTTTGCTCTTTTTTCCGTTCGCTGCTGATGCCACTGCCGCTCCTGTCAAGGGGTTTACTACTGTGAAGCAGCTTGCGCACCCAGAGGAACTGACTGCTGCCGCCTGCGTTCCCGGGAGTCGTCGATTTGTCGTCCTCTTTGGCAGGCTGTACCCGGCATTTGCAGCAACTGGGAAAAAAGTCAACATTTTTTTCCTTCTCGATCTTTAACTCTCACTCTCAACCGGCATCGGAGACTGACTGGGCTGGGATAGGGCGCAATTATTGTTTCTGCCCGCCAGCCATGGATTCCTGGTGCTGCTGCAGAACCGATGATGACGATTGGCTTCTACCGCCACCGGGTGGTGTCCACTTCTTTACCACCCATCATCACCCGCTTTCCGGCGACTATCGGGGATGTCACCTCACTTACTGTCTTGTTTATCAGCATGCTCTTCGTGCTTCGTGTGCGGCGATCCGGTGGAAGGAATGTCGGGAGGACTTTTCCGTAAAGTTCGTCCGCTGCTCGTCAAGTTATGAACCCCGAGGGCCAATAGCGCGATGACGAAAGCTTCCAACTGGCTGCTGAGTAGATTCATCTTCGGCTCGTATTTTTTGTGTACGATGATTGCGAATCGTTTCACTTTTTGCTGGCTGGGTGAAGGCAGTCTCGTTCGGCGCGAGTTTTATGGCAGTTTATACTCGCCGTGCACGTGCTTCTGGCGAGTGTCCCGCCTCGACAAGGGGTAGCAGGAATCATAACTAACTATACACGGAGCATCGCTGGGTGGCGAGAAAAAATACGACCAAACAGTTGGGTGATTACGTCTCACTTGCTAACCGGAGACAATTCCGGGGTACCAGCCAGCGGTCTCCATTGTTACTTGTTGGCGGTAAAAGTGCAGAAAGTTATTATTTTACTACTTTTTTTTGCTTTTCACAACTGTCAAAATAAATTATTTATATTTCCCCCGAGGATCTCTTGTTCGAGACAAGATGCAACCGCGCCTCCTTTACACACCTTCAAAAGTCATAGTGCCATAAATTTTGAGTGACTCAAGAAGTGTTTCATTCTTCTCGACCAGAAGATCGACTGCCACAGCGTTCTTCAGTGGTTGTCAGTTCGGACGGCACAAGGTTAAATACTGTCACGTGGGAGTCAGGTTCAGGTAGCTCACCGCGTGGTCGCTGCGGTAAAATTCGTGCACTTTCACCTGTTTCCACTAATAGTCCCGTAAAAGAAAATTGTGAAGCCGCTTGGTCTGGCTCTGGTATCTCCAGGCAGCAATGCCTCGTTTAAGGATCCATTTAGACTTTTTTCTTCACTTGTTCCCTTGCTACCAAGTCAGCAAAAAGCGAACCAGTGATCTTTGACAGGCCCTCGCCTGCTGACCCGACTCCGAGCATGGAACTGCTGCTAAGTGCAGGAGATACTCTGTTCTGCAAGAAAAGGGGGTCGAGAGATGGCCTCTCATTCCACTCTTACAGCCAACCTAAGTGATTTATAATGGGTAATGGTTTTAGAGCCCATTAGGAAAAAAAAATGTTTTAATGTCTTCTGCGCTTCTCCTGGCGAACGGTTAGTCTGTCGGTCGGTCGGCACTTACCATGCCATCGTTCTAGATTCGAGTTCCTAGCCGGTGTCACTATGGTCCTTCTCTTACTCCAAGCAAGGCAAATGGATGTGACACACTCTTTCTCTCTCGCCCCTTAGAGTGCGACAACAGACTCTTAGGCTGAAAGCAATTTGATTGAATGGGTTAGTGGCTCCTTTAAGTGCGATAAGAGCGATGCTCAACGGAGGGGAAAATTGTTGGACTCGGACATTACTACAAAGCGCAACAGTGTGTTAAATGTTTGGTTGGCAAAATTCAAGTAAGGGCAACTAAAATGTGCTCCAATATAGAAGTTCCTATTTGTTTTGACGAAAGAAACGTTAAATTAAAAGTATAATTCAATTCAAAGGAATCTAAACCGATGCTTCAGGCTACCCAACATTTAATATCTATTGACAGAAAACCTTTGCACTTTCCTCAACTCCGCTCTGATATTGTCCTTCCCTTGGAGCAGCACAGAAGATCACTTACTGCCGATGCCAAACCCACATCAAACACTCAGCCGAGAGCAACCGAAGGCATGTTCAAACCTGTGCTCTCCATCGGCAGGACCAATGGTTGACAAACAAAAAACTTATGACCGAGAAGAACATATCCCGGCTCCGCATTTTTTTTTGTTCCTTCGGGGAACAATTTCCACAAGAAGTCTGCTGCATCAGGAAGTTCGCCACCCCAACCAGAGCCGAGCGGACGGACGTAAACCGACTGGAAAGTGCATGCTTGCAGCAGCACTTTGTCATCTCATGCACATGTGCCTTTCCCCAGTTTCGTAGCTTTTTATTCGATTTTTCACTTTTCTCACTTCCTACGGGTCGTCCACTCACCCGACCCGGGTCTTCTTGGCAGGATAGGAAAAACAGCACTAACTAAATTAAAAATGCCATCTTTGGTCGATGCTTTCTTCCGGTCCTCGCTGTCGGTTCTGGCTGTCTCCGAGCTCTACTCAACCTCCAGTGACCTGTCAAACGGTGAAAAATGCACATTCGAGGGAAAAAAACACACAAGTGTAAAAAATCCGCTTTTAGGTTTCGTTTAAACATGAAAGAATCTCGTTTCGTTTGCAAAGAACGACCTCATCAATTCCACTGTGTAGAACAGTTCTGGTCCGTTTGTCAGATTCACGATGAAACAAGACAGGAGCAGCAGTAGCAGCAGCAAAAAAAACTGCTGATAAAATGCTTCATCAAATTAAATTCAATTCACTTGCTTTTCCCACACCTCCGACGCATTACTTCCGACAGAGCAAGTGGTGTGGGCGGCAACCGGTCCATCCCTCGGAGCGCCCCTATTTTCTTTTTATTTAAACAGATCCTTTCAGACTGCTAATGAAACGGTTCTGACGACAAACGACAGCCTTCAGTCAACACCGGTGAAACATCGGCAGTCCCCTCCTCACCTCCCCCTCCTCCCCGCTCCTGCAAGTCAAGTGCCGACCGACTAAAGAATGGCAAAGAAAAGATGGCAATCAGTGCGGAAGAATTAAGCTTCCCCGGTCGCGATTCTTCGTCAGCGTTCCACGGGAGCGGAAAATCGCATAAAGCACGGCAGCACAGATAACAACCCAGCCCAGGCTCAGGAGCAGTGGTGTGGAATGGTGAGGCTGTTTACTTTCTAATTTACATCAATCAAATTACATCAATCGTATCGTCGTCCTCGGAGGAGTCGGTAAACCGAAGACCGAGGTTCTCATCGTTTGACGTCCGGGGCGGACAGAAAGAATTGATCCAATTTGCCGTTCTGTCTGCTCCCATTTAGTAGCTCGTAAATATCGCCTTTCGGTTCGGTTGTGCTGTGTTTGTTGTGTTGTGTTTGTTGTTACTTGCAAGTAGGGCTCAACCTTCATTTATGTGCCGTGTGAACAGAGTTTTTTTACGCCATTACTGTTTGTTTAGGCTTTATTTAGCCAAACGCGAAATGTTTTGCCATGGTTGGAAAATAACGTCCATTAGAATGAGTCAATTATGGCTTGAAGTTTACTAGTTATTAATAGTTTTGAGAAAGTAAAGTGGTTGTTTTCCACGCTTTAGTTAATATTTTTAGTTAATTTTCTTGACAAAATGATTCTATGAATGTTATTATACTCTATTAAACTATCTCCTTAGGAAGGCCACTTGTGGTGTGACTTTGACCCAGAGATTTTACAGCCCTTCCCTTCAAAAGAAGCATGAGTGTTAAACCATATAAATAAAATCTAAAATTTTGTTCTATAAGAATTTTGAACACGTTGAGCGTATTGTATAACTTCAAGAGTATACTCTATACTCCTATAATTATAACCCTTCTGTTTAATTGTAACTTTTCTGTTTAATAAATCAGCACAAGGTGGACTGACTTTCCCCGTATAGTGAAATGTTTAGGCAGAGCATAATCCTCACCACTGTTTTGGTTCGTTAAAATGTAGTTGTAAATTTTGTTTGTTTGGGTGGTTGTGAACGGTTTCGTCCGTCCAAAAGTACCAACCACTCTCGCTGTGAAGAATAAGCAGTACGAGAATTAAACAAATATTTTTTGATTATTTGAGGCACAAATCCCCGACTATGTACGGGGAACGTGCCATTTGAGCCAATATATTCTGATTCTGATTCTGGTGTCCAATTTTAATTTTAAAAATTGAATACTTATCGATTCTGATCCATTCAGAAGTGAGGTACGAGCTCCATAATATTTTTCACATTCAACCGAAGTGATTGAGACAGTTTTGATACTCTAATGTTTAAGAAAGGTAGTTGAAAGCTATAGTTCCGGGCATTTTTGGCACCAGAACCTCGGCTAGCACTATTGATGCCAAAATATCCTCATTATGAGGCCCAAAAATAGCATTCGTCAAGCATCGAACGTTATCGATTGGGATGAGAAAACATCCCGATCTTCACTCAATGCTGAGTTGCCACTGACAATACGTAGTACATACAGCATTTATTGACGAATGACAAATTCTATTTGGCGCATTATGTATTTTGATTTGATCGTCTACTACAAATAGGATGACCTGATAAGCAAGGACGATTGGTTCAGCACAAAATTCGACGCTGATATGCGTCATTTTAGATCACCAATATTTTCATAAATCACCATCATTAACTGAAAGTATTTTAGGCTGTTTGATATGGGGCCGCCCGTGCGCTTTTTGGTCGATTGTATAGTCAGAAAATGGGAAGACTGTCCTAAAGTCGATTGCCTCTTCAAAATTTTCAGTTGGAAACAATTTTAGCTATTTGATGCCACATTCGGCTTAAAAACCAATTCGCCCAAATTATTCATTCAGTCTAATAACCCGTACCACCTCGACCCATTCGGTCGAATTACCCATTCGGTCTAATTACCCATTCACATTAATGACCCGTTCCACCTTGACCCATTCGGTATAATGACCCATTCGGCCTAATGACTCATTCGGCCTAATGACCCATTCGGCCTAGTGCCCATTCGGCCCAATGACCCATTCGGCCTAATGACCCATTCGGCCTAATGACCCATTCGGCCTAATGACCCATTCGGCCTAATGACCCATTCGGCCTAATGACCCATTCGGCCTAATGACCCATTCGGCCTAATGACCCATTCGGCCTAATGACCCATTCGGCCTAATGACCCATTCGGCCTAATGACCCATTCGGCCTAATGACCCATTCGGCCTAATGACCCATTCGGCCTAATGACCCATTCGGCCTAATGACCCATTCGGCCTAATGACCCATTCGGCCTAATGACCCATTCGGCCTAATGACCCATTCGGCCTAATGACCCATTCGGCCTAATGACCCATTCGGCCTAATGACCCATTCGGCCTAATGACCCATTCGGCCTAATGACCCATTCGGCCTAATGACCCATTCGGCCTAATGACCCATTCGGCCTAATGACCCATTCGGCCTAATGACCCATTCGGCCTAATGACCCATTCGGCCTAATGACCCATTTGGCCTAATGACCCATTCGGCCTAATGACCCATTCGGCCTAATGACCCATTCGGCCTAATGACCCATTCGGCCTAATGACCCATTCGGCCTAATGACCCATTCGGCCTAATGACCCATTCGGCCTAATGACCCATTCGGCCTAATGACCCATTCGGCCTAATGACCCATTCGGCCTAATGACCCATTCGGCCTAATGACCCATTCGGCCTAATGACCCATTCGGCCTAATGACCCATTCGGCCTAATGACCCATTCGGCCTAATGACCCATTCGGCCTAATGACCCATTCGGCCTAATGACCCATTCGGCCTAATGACCCATTCGGCCTAATGACCCATTCGGCCTAATGACCCATTCGGCCTAATGACCCATTCGGCCTAGTGCCCATTCGGCCCAATGACCCATTCGGCCTAATGACCCATTCGGCCTAATGACCCATTCGGCCTAATGACCCATTCGGCCTAATGACCCATTCGGCCTAATGACCCATTCGGCCTAATGACCCATTCGGCCTAATGACCCATTCGGCCTAATGACCCATTCGGCCTAATGACCCATTCGGCCTAATGACCCATTCGGCCTAATGACCCATTCGGCCTAATGACCCATTCGGCCTAATGACCCATTCGGCCTAATGACCCATTCGGCCTAATGACCCATTCGGCCTAATGACCCATTCGGCCTAATGACCCATTCGGCCTAATGACCCATTCGGCCTAATGACCCATTCGGCCTAATGACCCATTCGGCCTAATGACCCATTCGGCCTAATGACCCATTCGGCCTAATGACCCATTCGGCCTAATGACCCATTCGGCCTAATGACCCATTCGGCCTAATGACCCATTCGGCCTAATGACCCATTCGGCCTAATGACCCATTCGGCCTAATGACCCATTCGGCCTAATGACCCATTCGGCCTAATGACCCATTCGGCCTAATGACCCATTCGGCCTAATGACCCATTCGGCCTAATGACCCATTCGGCCTAATGACCCATTCGGCCTAATGACCCATTCGGCCTAATGACCCATTCGGCCTAATGACCCATTCGGCCTAATGACCCATTCGGCCTAATGACCCATTCGGCCTAATGACCCATTCGGCCTAATGACCCATTCGGCCTAATGACCCATTCGGCCTAATGACCCATTCGGCCTAATGACCCATTCGGCCTAATGACCCATTCGGCCTAATGACCCATTCGGCCTAATGACCCATTCGGCCTAATGACCCATTCGGTCTAATGACCCATTCGGCCTAATGACCCATTCGGCCTAATGACCCATTCGGCCTAATGACCCATTCGGCCTAATGACCCATTCGGCCTAATGACCCATTCGGCCTAATGACCCATTCGGCCTAATGACCCATTCGGCCTAATGACCCATTCGGCCTAATGACCCATTCGGCCTAATGACACATTCGGCCTAATGACCCATTCGGCCTAATGACCCATTCGGCCTAATGACCCATTCGGCCTAATGACCCATTCGGCCTAATGACCCATTCATCATAATGACCCGTTCGGTCTAACGACCCGTACCACCTTGACCCATTCGTTCGAATGACCCATTCGACCTAATTACCCATTGAACCTAAAGACCCGTTCCACCTTGACCCATTCGGCCTAATGACCCATTCGACCTAATGACCCATTCGGCCTAATGACCCATTCAGCCTAAAGACCCGTTCCACCTTGACTCATTTGGCCTAATGACCCATTCGGCCTAATGACCCATTCGACCTAATGACCCATTCGGTCTAATGACCCATTCGGCCTAATGCCCATTCGGCCTAATAACCCATTCGACCTAATGACCTATTCGGCCTAATGCCCCATTCGGCCTAATGACCCAGAGCTATATTAACTACTCATACGACGTTTGATAGATAGAGTTTCGCTCTCATGAAATATTTTGCAGCATTGTAAAATAATTCTTATTTCTTAAATAGTGATTAGGGTGGTTCCAATTTTTCCAACAATTCAATGTTAATTCTTCAAAAGGGCTAATAAGATTTTTGTAAACAAACATATTTCGTTCATTATTCCACTGCCGAGTTGAATTTCGTGAAAAGTACACATGAATCAATATCTTTACCCTTGGTAGAATCAATTTCAAATGTTTTCTGTGTTGAATTTATAACAAATTAAGAGAAATCAGCAAAACAAAAGTTTGTTTACAAATCTTATTAGCCCTATTCAAAAGTTGATATGGAATTGATAAAAATCATATTTTAAAAAAATTGTAGAAGACACTGTAGCTTTTATGCTCGTTCTTATCATTTTACAAAAAAAATAACAAAAACAGCATACTTTTAAAAAAAATTATTTCCATAACTTTTTCCATTTTTTAGGGGGTCTTTGAAGAAGTCTTGAAATAGTAATCCTCTGATTTCTATGAGATAACGCGATCCATAAAAGATAACCAGTGCATATTCGAATCAACCAAGTAGAATATTTTGAAACGAGAGTAATTGTTCGAAATGGAATAGAAGTTTTTTCATGCATTACATAAAAAAAACTATTTGTTCGACAACCATATTTTGTACAGCACAACTGCGCAAAAAAGGTTAAAGAGAATACCACATTCTGCGTGAAAAAATATAGAGAAATATAAATTTAGATTTTTTAAGTCAATTTTTAATTTAAATTTTTGTTTTCTTGAAAAAAAAACATTTTCTTTTTAATATATTCTTTGCGCAGAAGTTTTCATTCCCGGTAAGTATTTCTGAGCTGGGCAAAATATCTTAATCGAACAAGTTTTTTTTGAAAGTGCTGATTGCGAAAACTTCTTCGCCCTTTACGCGTAAGCTCAAACTATATCTTTCGCTGCCCAACCATCCAACCAGTGTCGCATTAGGGACTACCAAGAGGGATTGACTGGCCCTTGTGTGGCCTTATGCCGGCCCAAGAGGAACTACTTAACGTAACTCAAATTACAATGGACCTGACAAAACGGTATTTAGCCGTAACCGGAGTTACAAAGGTTAGGTTTTGTTTGACATGAAGTAAACAAACTCGAATACCGCGTACATGTACCATCAACGGACGTGGAGATTAATGGTGTGGTGACCGAGTCGATTCTGACCGGCGAAGGCTTGCTGAAGCACGGAGTTAGCCGTATCAAGGATTCATCTCTCGGCACTTACACGTTACAAAATGTGCGGGGATAAACTCAAGCCATTCTTAATGCTTAAAATAGTTACGCTTGTTCCACTTGTCCCCAGAACCCTACGAAAGATCTTAAGCTTCCTAGTAAATGGTCCTAAAATGCTCGAATGTTTATATATCCTTCCAATCCTTATATATCCCTCCAATTTGGAAGCTACATTGGGGTCTCTTTTTAATGATATTAGGTAATTTCTGATATGATCTTTGCGATTACATAAATATGGAACTTACTCCGAACGAACATTAGAACTTCCTTGCAGGCTAAATCATCAATAAAATTCAACTTATTGAAGAATCGGCCTGATCCCGAAAAAAGGCGTTTGTTAAGTTTGTTAAATAGGTGTCTTGAGCAGAACATTGTTCCACGTGATAGGAGTTAAGTTAGAGTGTTGGCTAACTAAAAAAACCTGTTTTAATCCACCTAGAGGTGCAATTGTGCCTTTCTCATTTCTCCAAACTATGATTTAATAGCTGGTTCGTACAATATAACTTTATGGAAATGTCTTTCATTCTTATTACACTTGGTAAGTATATATAAGAGCACCTTTTTGCATTCATCGCGGTATCGGTTTGAATCGGAGTTTTCTATGTGATCGACCTCCACAACCCGTAACTCCGGTGCTGGAAGTCGGATGGAGATGGAATTTAATATCAGTTTCTGGGGACGCAACACCTTTCATTTGAGACTAAGTTGAGCAAATCTAGCCATTTTCGAGAAACCAATATAACCGTTATTCTGACTTTGGATGCTTCCGGATCCGTCGATGGTGGCCAGTGTGGCCAAAGAGACTTTGAATGACTGTTGGGGACCTAGATCTACAAATTCAACAGTTGTGTTTACATTTTGGAAAAAAATCACCTTTTTACATTCATCGCAGAATTCGTTAGAATCGGGATTTGCTGCGTGATCGTACGTATCACCCTGTAATTCAGGAACCAGAACTCGGATCCACACAAAATTCAACAGCAGCTGATGGACCTTTCATTTAAAATTAAGTTTGTCAAAATCGGTTCAGAAAATTCCGAGAAACCGATTTGGAAAAATCAACAAATTTTGTTTTGTAACCATACTCTTCAACTCGTAATTTGGAACAAGATGTCGGTTGAAAATGAAATTCAATAGCAACCTATGGGAATATTATACCTTTCATTTGAATCTTAGTTTGTAAAAATCGGTTCAGCCATCTCCGAGTAACCGATGTGGACATTTTGTTAACAAATCCGCACATACACACACATACATACACACATACACATACACACATAAATACATACACACATACATACACACAGATATTTTGCGATCTCGGCGAACTGAGTCGAATGTTATATGAGACTCGGCCCTCCGGGCCTCGGTTAGAAAGTCGGTTTTTGGAGCAATTGCATAACCTTTCTATATAAGAAAGGCAAAAGAATAATATTTAATTAGCTTAATAAGCATGAGTTCAATGTTATCTTCATGTGATTATAATTTGCAAAGGTTGGTGGAATGCGTTTGAACGTGTAGGGAATGGGGGTTTAGTAGAGTGGGTGTGGAGGATGCGTCAGAAATCCTTCATCTTATTTCGGTATACGGGGTGGATGAAGGAAATCTGGGCGTGAGGGTGATCCAAGAAGAGGGGAGTGATGAAGGAGGGAGGTGTAAGGGCAAGGTGGGGAGGGGGGGAAGGGGCGGCTACGCAATACTCAACTGCATATTTTGCCTTCCATTTGAGACTTGGTTTGAGAAAATCGGTTCAGTCATCACCGATGAACCGATGTGACTTTAATTGTGGAATATGCCCGGAATTCCGGACTTCCGGAATCGTCGATAGTGGACAATATATTCAAAGAATGTTTGATTGGCAATCAGTGATCTAGATCTACGATTAGAAGTAATTTGGTGACCATTTCAATAGTTTTTAGCCTCTGAGGTATTACGATTGTACCGATTTATATGGGAAATTCCAGTGTATCCTTACTAACACCCCTGTAACTCCGGAAGCAAGAGTCAGAACCGAATGAAATTCAGCAGCAGTCAATGGCATTACTGTATCTTTCATTTGAAATGAAGTTCGTAAAAATCGGTAGAGAATTCGTTGTGGAATGGGTGTGATATTAGCTTAGGAACTTGGCGGGTTCCCCGAGGGCGTCATAAACCGTCATAGGTGGCCAATGTGGTCAAAGCTGCTTTGATTGATCATTAGTGATCCAGACCCGCAAACTAGAGTAATGTTACATCAATTTTAATATGTTTTACACCATTTGAACATTATGGTGGTACCAGTTTATATGGGAATTTGCTGTGTGACCGCACTCTTCAACCCGTAACTCCGGAACCGGAAGTCGGATCAACTAAAAATTCAATAGCAGCTTATGGGAGCGTTATACCTTTCAGATGAAACTAAGTTTGCGAAAATCGGTTCAGCCATCTCTGAGAAAATTGTGTGAGTTTAAATGACACACACACACATACACACACACACACATACACACACACATACATACACACACACAGACATTTGCCGATCTCGACGAACTGAATCGAATGGTGTATGATACTCGGCCCTCCGGGCCTCGGTTAAAAAGTCGATTTTTACAGTGATTGCATAGCCTTTCTTTATATGAGGAAGGCAAAAACGGGGAAACTAGCCTTCGACCACAATTCGTATCGGTCGATTTTAATGCTTCCCTGTATTTGGAAATTGATGAAGAAAATAATCTCAATAAACGCCTTGATAATTTGTAAGAGCAAACGGCTTGCTATCAGATACTCAATTTGACTTTCTCAAAGCCATAGGTACGGGCGTTTGCCTTGCACTACTTTCATCAGAAATTCAATTGGTATACGTATTTTTCAACCGATTTGGACATTTCTGGATGCTTTGTATCTAGGAACTTATTCGCTTTCAGAAATCGTGACAAAATTGGCCCAACCATTTCCGGGAAACTGATGTGAGTTCGTAAATTTTGAAAGATGGCCGCTTTTCCCGGGCACTTCCGGAACCGTCTATGGTGGTCAATGTAGTCAACAAAAGTTTGGTTGGCCGTCGGTGACCTAGAACAGCAAATGTAAGTTGTTTGAGAGATATTTTAGCTAAATTTTTACCTTTTTCACTTTCATCGGAGTATCGGTTTGAATCACAATTTGCTATGTGATCGCACGCCACAACCTGTAACTCCGGAACCGGAAGTCGGATCGGGATGAAATTAAATAGCCATTTACGGGGATGCAATACCTTTCATTTAAGACCAAGTTTGGCCGAATCAGTCTAGCCATCTCCGAGAAACCGATGTGACTGTTATTCTGAATTTCGATACTTCCGCCGGGGCTTCCGGAACCGATGATGGTGGCCAATGTGGCCAAATAGACTTTGAATGGATGTTAGTGACCTAATACTACAGTTGTGGGCATATTTTGGAAAAATTTTCACCTTTATACATTCATTGCAGAATTTATTAAAATCGACATTTTCTGCGTGTTCGTACTCATCACCCTGTAATTCCGGAACCGGAAGTCGGATCCATTAGAAATTCAATAGCAGCCTATGGGAACGTTGCACCTTTCATTTGAGACTAAGTTTGTCAAAATCGGTTCAGCCATCTCTGAGAAAAATGAGTGACATGTTTTGGTCACATACACACATACACATACACACATACATACATACACACATACATACATACACAGACATTTGCCGAACTCGACGAACTGAATCGAATGGTATTTGTCACTCGGCCCTCCGGGCCTCCGTTAAAAAGTCGGTTTTCAGAGCAATTGCAATACCTTTCTATTGAGAAAGGCAAAAAAACAATTTAGTTCCCTTCCTTTTCCGCAATAACGCCACCATCTTGCACACAGCTTGATTCACAAATTCGGAAGCATGCCACTTCACGTCGTACTATAGGTCAAATAGAGAAACAGAGAGATGGCAGCTCAAACAATTCCTTCAGCAAATCCAATTTCGGAGCGTGCCCTTCCTGCTCCCGTCGCCTGTTATTATTAATTCCACAGTAATACAGGTACCGAAGCGCCGAAGCGTTTTCCTTCCGGTACAGGTGCCCGCGATGCGGCCTGAGTGGGCAGGAAGGAAAAGCTCTTTAATTTGACAGCAGAAAAGGAAAACATTTGACTTTTGGCTGAACATGTTTCGGAACGTGGTACGGTGTTGTACTGTGGCCCACAATAGCACTAAAATTAGCTTTCCGCTGCTGGAACGTGGGTAAACACCGAACACAAAAAAGCTCGCCCCACAAACCACATTGGAAGAAAGAAATGAATCCCACTAAAGTTATCTTTCCATCGGAGATTACATCAATAATTCATGTTTTGTCACTTCGTGACCGAGGTGTGAAGTCACCTGCCCCGGGAATCGGTTGCAAATCGGTCCGCTCGATATGGAATGGTGGAAAGGTGGCGGTCACATACACACACAAAAAAAACCTCAACCCACCAACTGGTGAACCACCACCCGACCGTCAACTTGCGGTGTATTATATTTGTTTATTTAAATTGGTCCAATAGCGCGGTGCGGGAAATCCAGAATCCGATCGTGACGTGCTTGGCTGAGCGTGCTTTACCGGAGCTCATGGCATTGCTCGAATTTGCATATAATAAGTGTTGTTTAGATTCGTTTGCCCGTGTACCGCTATTGAATTACAATTAGAGTGGGTCTCTCCTTGGGGAGCTTATGTAGAACCATGGTGAAGCCACCAGACCAGGCGCATCATTAAATATGAAAATACATACAACTTTGTAGCAGGAGATATTTTTGTTTGCCTTTTTTGCATCGTGTTTCCGCATCTATCCCGAGAGGGTGCATTGATTTTCGTATCTGTACCTGCGGCCAAACTGGGGGGAGGGGGGGTATTCAAGAAACAACTAGTTTCATATTTCAAGCAGCAAGGTGAACTCTGCTGCTCGCGAATAAATATCCTATGATTTATTTGATCATTAATATGAAATAATGCATGTGTGTGCCGGGGAGGATTCGAGTGTCTCGTTCGCTTTTCACGTTTCGATACCGGGTCGGAGTAGTTCGCATTTCACGCAACAGAACGCAGTGAATAATATTGCCTATTTCAATATTTAATAAACTCGCCAATTCTGCTCAAATGCACAAACACACATAGACGCGCCGTAATGGCCAGTACCGATCGGGACCATGTTTCATTCAATCGCATGTTCGTATGAATTTCGAAACAAAAAGCACTTATTTATTCATAACGCAGAGTACTATGCCCATTTTTTTTTCTACTAGAACCACCACATCCGCAAGGGTACTTAATTTAGAGCTCAGTGTGTAGAGTCTAGCTGGGACCAGACCGAGCCTTGGGAAGGTACTGAATCAATTCCGACCACACCCACCCTATTCGGTTTAGCCTCAATACTAAATGTGATGCAAAATTCAACGTATATTTCAAATATTCATTCGATGCTGCGTGCGTCGTCGTCCCGGTGTCTAAATTGGAAAACCTTTTTTTTGCGCCAGTTGTTGGCCCACTACCATAGCAGCGGGAGAGAAGGGAAAAAAAGAAGACACGTAAACCCAATTAATAATTTAGTACGGCCATCACTTCGCTGGAAGAGCGCACACATGTTGCTATTTTTCACATTGGAAACACCATCATAAATGATGCGCACGGTGCACCGTGAGCTGTGAGTGTAACAATTGAACTGACTAACTAATAGGGGAAAGATTAATAGAGCAAGCTTCAAGGGTTGACGTTCTGGGTGTTTTCGCCGGCTCTCGACGCTCTAGGACGGACAGGCAGATCCCGCGAGAGCTGTTGCAGCTTTCAAGCAATCAGTGGATACACTAGCTTTTCAAAAGGCTGTTTCTTCTTTCACTTTACACTCGGTTCCAGGCGTGTGCGTGTGCGACCATTAGTGTTTACGTGAGTGACAGTCTCTTGACGGGAAGGAACGTTCCGCATCACCGCCGTTGTATTAGCAACACTTTTGTTTGGGTTCACGAAAGCAGGGTGGGAATTTAGCAACATAGTCGATGGGGTTGAGCTATAATCGTTAGTAGTAGCATCAATCCAGCAGATTTGAAAAAAATGTGGCATTGTATGAAGCAGATATGGATTAATTTGTGATCAACCTTTATAGTTTTTTTTCTTTTTTAATTTTTTTTATTTCGATTATAGAGGTTTTAACCTTGAGGTCGCGTCTTCGGTTAGAAAAATCCCTCGTGGAAAATTTCTAACCCTATGTGCGGGGTCGGAACTCGAACCCAGGTGCGCTGCGTACAAGGCAATCGATTTGACAACTACGCTACGCCCACCCCATCTTCATAAAATTATTAACCATCGCATAATGGGATAAACATGGGAAAAGATGGGTATTAACAATTGCCTTTCATGGTCATTAGGTGTCTTCGAAGAATATGGTGCTTCTGTGAAGGCCCGACACGACCAATGCGGTTGCTGCACAGTATGTCGCGGTATATGTTAAACCATTTCGATTGCTCGATAGTCCAGAGTGGTCGTTCAAAATTTCTCAAAAAAGTGCGGCAAATTGAATTTGGGAAGCGGAATTCAAAGCGATAACTTATACATCAATTTATGTAGGATAAAATTTGTTTTTTACATTTCTTTTAAAAGAAATGTATAGGATTCGCTCAAACTTTGAAAACTTTTTCCGAGGCCCGGAGGGCCGAGTCTCATATACCAATCGATTCAGCTCGACAAATTGAGACAATGTCTGTATGTGTGTATATGTATGTATGTACAAAATGTCATGTAATTATCTCAGCAATTGCTGAACCGATCTTAACGAAACTAGTTTCAAATAAAAGGCCTAACGTTACCATTTGACACTATTATTTTTGTTTTTAGATGTGTTGTTTACTTTTTGAGATATGGGTGATTTTGTCAAATTACAGCAGCTTTTTAGAAAATAACTTTCGAACAAAGCAATGCGATCCCACGCACTGCACATAAATAAAAAGCTTGTAAAAATAACTTTCTAACGAGCTATAGATTAACAAAAACCGTTCACGAGCAGCGGAGATATTGAACATTTTGTATTTTTATTCCCCGCTTACAAATTTTCATCCACAGTATTGCTTTACTGGTATTTTAGGGGCAAAACTAAACCAGTTTTGAATATCGGGGTATGAAAACACATCTGCGAGATTCAAGGAATTCGATATTGAAACAAAAGTGAATTATCTCTATAATAAATGACCTATTTATAAAAAATTAATATGTAAGTTCATTTCAAAGACAAAATAATGTGTTCATAGTGAAATTTTTTCTAGAGTTCATGTATTTATCCCTTGGATTGAGTGTTGCGTTCAATCGTAAGGTAAATGTTGATGGTATATTAATACATAGATCATGAAGTAATTCACCTAGTAGTGAGATAAATGATTTCTCATATAATTATACTCGTGGCGTCACCGAAAGCAACTGTATTTTTGAATCCCAAAACTATAGCAAAAATTTAGCTCTTTTGCAAGATTTAAGTTATTTATACTGGTTATGGCGCAAAAATTACTACTTACATTATTTAGAATAAGGATGTAAGGAATCAATATATCGTATAATGTAACTATAAAAATAAGGTCACGGCATTAACCATCATTTGCCATTTCTCGCACGCCCCCCATATCTATCTAATTCTCACTCTCTCTCCCTTCGTGTACGTGGCAACTGTCACGATTCACATCTATCTTGCTATTTCTTTATCCGTTTCTAAGTTGTGTGATAAAGTCTTCTGATGATCTGAAATATTTATTAATGTCTAATCATGTGTGCGATGTAATTGTGAAGGTTTGAGAAAACAAAACTATTTTTTGTCTGCTGTTACCCTATAAATAGTTTTTTTTTGCATTTTGGTGTAGGAGAGAGCCACTCACGGAAACATTTTTATTAATACATGCTACATGGCAAATATAATATTTGTAGTCCTGAGAAAATTTGCAAAATATTTGCATTATTGGAAAACTATAACTATTTTCAAATGTTCACATCCTCAAGATGAAAGATATATCCCTGCGAAACGTTGCACTATGGGTAGACAGGTGATCATCGAAAACTACATAAACTCAAATTTCATTCAGTTCTATTCATAGCTTGTATATACACTATAATTAAGGAAATTCATGGCTATCTCTGAAGAATATTTGGCTTAACTGGGTAATATGAATGTTTGACGATGAAAATTTTCGAAAGAGACATTCCACGTGCGATATTTAAACTCTTCGTATCTCTATTGTATTTTGAATGAAACCTATGCTCAAATATGTCATGTGAGAACTAAGAACACTTTTTATGTGACGATATTATTGGAAATGTACATTTGTAGTATTGGTATGAACTTTCATGAAAATATTGGATCAACCACCAAAAATATCCACGAGTTAGATCCGGGAAAAGAAGTCTCCAAAAGTCCCCACTCTCGATGGGGGATGCAAGTACAATGTGTCTTCTAACTTATCGTCATCCATATCTGCTCTATACTGAGTACACTTCAATTGATGTTCGAGTTTTCCATATTGTACAAGTAAATTAGCGAGGATTACAATCAAAGTTTATGCATTGGATAAATAGTTGATCTGACTACATTTTTGCCATCCTGATAATTTGAACCATTTCTCTTTCACAGTATTGATTTGTACAGGACATATTTATCCATATTTCCTGAACGAGAATTCCGAACGAAACAATATGCAAGTTATAAGAATGACTGGAAAGAGACTGCATTTTATACTATCGACATACCCTAGACACATCATACTATTTTTTTCAAAACAAATGAAAACTTTCACATATTTACTTATCTCATTCACGAATCGCATTCTCCCTCTGTCGCTCTCTGTTCAAGGGGATTGAAAGCACATGTGACCTTGTCTCACTTTACTATATTCAATTGCGTGTTAAAATACTGGACCAGCATATTCTATTCTGTCCAAAACATTTTGTTCAGGAATATTTGACCGAAAGTAAACTTTGAACTCCAACGCAAATTGAACGTTCTAGGTTGCTGATAACTAATTACGGTCCATCAATATATTAGAAACACCAGATAATCTTTAAACGACGCCGTCAAGTAAAGAAGCATGAAAACGAAAAGACTAAAATCAAAAAGAATGGAAGCCCTAGAAAGTCCATTGTATATTAATTAGCCATTTATCAAAAGATTAGATTTTCACAAACATTTCATAACTTTCTGTTGCAATGGTTCTCAGATTCGTACAATCCGTTTTATTCATTTTCTTTATTCAAAAATATCATTCAGCTTCTTTTTATTCAATTTGTTCATCTGCCTTTTTATCTATTTTATTCGTTTCATTCTTTGGACTTTGATCGGTTTATTGTTTTCGTGCATTTTTCTCATATCATTCATTTAACTTATTTTATTCACTGTTTTCATTCTATGCATTCTATTCGTTTTTTCAGTGATATATTTTGTTCAGTTTTTTCATTTAAATGCTCTATTTTTTCAGTTTTATTCATTTCATTCAAATAATTTGTTTGACACAATTGATTTTTTTCTATTAATTTAACCTTTTCACATCGTTTAATTTTTCATTTCAATCAATGCATTTTATTCTGCTCATTTTATTCTTTTTATTCATTTTATTAATTCAGTTCATTTTGTTTATTTATTCATTTCCTTTATTATTTATTTTATTCATTTTGTTCATTTCATTTACTTTACTTATTTGATCCATTTCATTCATTTGATTCATTGTATTTACTGCATTCATTAAATTGATTCATTTGGTTAATATGCTTCATTTGATTCATTTGATTTATTTACATTTGATGAGCTAATCTAATTTTATTCGTGTATTTTATAATTTACATTAACATCCTACTCATTTTATGAATTTGAACACCTTTTTATTTTATTTTTTTATTTCGTTCGTTTTAATGATTTTTTATAATGTATTCAGTTTCTTAGAGATTTTATTGGTGTAGGACTAGAAACTGTTTTCATCCCATCTCTAGTTGGGTGCCTACTTCGCATGAGACCGGCAAACTAATGAATGCTCCAACAGTGATATGTGCAAGAAATGTCTCATCTCACTGCTAGGTGGATTAAATCGTTTTTTTAAATGATTGGAAATGTTAACAAAATATAGAAATAAGAAATTCAGCAAACTAAAATTTTCGACAAACTCAATACACCGTACAAACGTTTCAACTCCGAAAACCAAACAGCAGACGGCTGAATGACTGCCAAATGCTGCTTCCTGGAGCTTCCTTTGGCAGCGTCGGGATCCAAATTTAATTTCTATTTTATTTGCTGTGAATAGGGTTTCTTGTATCCATCAACAAAGGAAACCGAAGAGGGTTGCTGTTTCAAAAGAGCCTTACGTCTACTTCGACAGAGCTAATGTTTGGGTAGTGCCAAACTCAGAGCAGCCAAAATTTTGGCGATATTTGCGCTACAGACATCCAGCTCCTTGACTTCAAGATTTCATTGATATGTGTACAGCTCTTCAAAATTCAATCATAAATTAGCTAAAGCCCTCATCGCTGGCAACCTATTCTACTGCAGAATGAATGATGTGTCAATCATAATTAATACTCTCTCCACTATGCCTCGAAAACAAAATATTTCATTATTTTAAATTATGATTTGGAAATTCATGCAATGACTATTGCATTTTATGATACCAAAATGTTCGGATTTATGTGGGAGACAAATTTAGTTGTTAGTTGCAAATAATTCAAAACTTTTTCTTATTTTCAAATCTAATTTGAAACTAATTTACGCAGTGGCCCATAGATATAGAACATTATGTGTAGGTATCAAAACTACATAATATTGCGGAAGACGGAATGTAAAAATACTCATTCGTTTAAAAGTTATTGAAGACTTTTACATTTTTTTACACCAACTTCAACTATGTATAAGAAAGAAAGGTGTAGATCAAAATACACGAACAGGCACTAGTTTGCACGAAAAGTCACAATGAAAAAAGTTATATTAAAAAATTAGATTTAAGGAGGTTGCCATAGAAAACGCCTTATAAATCGATAACCTTTAGTCCTACAAGCTCAAGTTTTTCAACAAAATTCTTCACTATGAGCATTTCTAAAACTTTGTCGAAGACACCAACTTTCTACCTCGTCAGGATAAAAAGTTATTTTTTTAGTTCGATCATAGTAAGCCATGCCTGATTCAATTGTTATAAGATTGTGAGGAATATTCATACGAACAATTTCTCCAAAGACATCCTGTGAATTTCCTATCCCGTGATGCTCGTGGAGATGCAGAGATAGTCTCGGTTTCTATCAACAGCGAGTGTCCAACTAACATTCCTTTCCTTTCCTTGGAACACAGAACATAATTATCTAGAGCTACCCATTGTAGCAATAAAGTTCGCCGTGGGAAATGTATTGGGAACCACGTGAATAACTTCTGTGGAAGAGATGTAGAAAAGTGTCTCTACCGCTACTGAACTTTTTTTTTCTTTTTTCATCATATCGACGAATTTTAAACGTTCCGAGAAATGCTCTCCGGAAGCAGTCGTGTTGATCTAGATATGCTTCACAAATCTAAATATACGGAAGAATCTGGCAATGTTTCAATAAACTGGGAAAATGTCCGGTTACATCTGAAAAACCTGAAAAATTTCAGATAAAACTGAAACACTGACAATACGGACCCGGAATCCTCATCTTCACGGGAGGCGGTAAAAATTTCTCTGCCCACTGGCACGTATCAAAGCCAACAATAGCAACGTTCCAATTTCCAGCACTTTACCATTTCCATCGTTTTCCAATCGCACCCACCAACCCTTCAACCCACACGCATTCCAGCGCGCGTCGAGAAAAACCAAAAGAAGGCAAGAACGAAAAAAAACAACGCAAAAAAATGCCCGTCCTCAGTTTCTCACTCATGCAGTTAACCCAAACGGTTTTGGCTTTTTTTGTTGTTGTATTCTCGTCCTTCGTCCGGATATGGCTCCAACAACCTCCAACGCTTTTGGCACATCCGGCCCCCACCGTGTTACAGAATCGCTTTCAGTCATTTGCATGTGATACATTTTTCGCCAATCGTTGCTGAATTTTCGGGACTAGCAGATGCCATTTGAAGGTGCGTGCGTGTATGTATGTGTGCGTGTTTGTATGCGAGTTCGATTTTTTTTTGCGACCACTCAACTTCCCATTCGGGACGGGTAAAACTTTCCAATACGCATTAGGATGTTCGCATTTTTGTCCCTATTGTTTGTGCTGCTGGCTGACGGTTGAGTCCTCCTACCATGTATGCCAGCAGCAGCAATAATGGACCGAATGTGCTTCGGACGGTTGGCGACGGTACGGTAAGCAAGACTATGCGGCAAGGATGCTAATGGTTGAATAATAGTGTTCGTCTACTACGGTTGGATGCTGTTATGGGTTGGGGGGGAGAAGAAACGAGCGATAAGCGAGCCTCTGACTTCAGACAGCTTCAGGATAGCAGGAGACTAATTCTGGAGTGGCTTTTCACGTAGGTATCTTACCGAACCCCTTCCAGCTAGCAGTAGTGGAAGAATGAATGGGTTACCAACACTGTCTGTACGGGTTATCTCACACCGTGCGGTAGCTTAGGGACACTTACCTGCAAAAAAAGAGAACAAGAGAAGAAAAGATACCGGTTAGTGATGGTTGGTAGGTATTTCGAATGTGGGTTAAAATGCTTGTTGACTCAAGAATCTCTCGCTGGTTTGAAAAGGCTTGCGCCAGTGCTATGTGCTCAAGGATGTGTTTCCATTTCCAGAGCAGTCCCACTCCGAGGCTGCGGCGAGTGTGGTATGCCGTACATTAGCTTGAGCCGCTTTATTCATAAACGACTGCTGACTAGGATGGGGGGGTGACGTTTCCATTTGCTGAACTAATCGCACATTCGGCGAGATGGATTAGAGTTCTTAGGAAAATGGAAATGAGATGGAAATAATTTGCCAGCTTCCTTCCTCGGTTACGTTCCGGGAGATGAATAAGTGATGAATTTGTGACATGAAATGGAGGGGTCTTATCAATGGAAATGAGCACACGGCACACGTTTGAAGTGAATTGGGAATATTTTGGCGTAACCTGTTGGTATTCCTGAACGTGGTTGGATCTAAAATTCGGTGTTTTACCAATCACTTCCTAAGGCTAGATAATGTTTCTAAAAGTCTCTCCATGTATGAATGTGTAAGAATTACATTCCGAAATTAGATATATTCCAAAATTAGGTTATTTAGAAGGATCGAAACTGGTGGTGGGATTTGGATTGTTTTGGCGGCGAATTGATCTTGTGCATCCACGTTGAAAACTCAACACTAGACTAGTTTACCTCAGCGGTCACAAATAATTTTTTTTTTGGTTTTTGACGCAAGTGCCAATACTATGACTTCTCGGTGGTATCGAACGGGGAAAACAGATCAAAATGCAAAATTAATTATGTGAGAGAAAAATTCCCCTAGAGGCAGGATTCGAACCTGCAACCCTTGGGACTCCGACCCAATGCCCAAACTGTAATGAAATCCCTGGGATATGATGACGTCCCATAAATAATACATGATTATCGCATTGGCGACTGTGAACGTACCCTGCTTCTAAAGCGAGATCACACGCAACCGCAATTGCCACCCATCATATTTGAGATATTTAATTTCCACGCTAGATACCAACACCCGGGATTTTATTGTCGTCTAGTGTCTAATTTCAGCTCATTACCCATCGTACTTCGGTGGGTAACAGAGCTTATAAAAACTGTCGATTTCTGGTCCCTTGCCCAGTTAACAGAGGTACGACGGGAGCGAACTCGCCGTTCGAATTAAACAAATAATTCATTTTTTGATTTTTGACGTGTCTTATTTAAGACTTATTTATACCTTATTTACATTTGTTGCATTATTTATGACTTTTCGGTGGTATCCAACGGGGAAAACAAATCGAAATGGTGAGTTAATGCCGGAGTCCCAAGGGTTGCAGGTTCGAATTCTTCCTCTGAGGGGATTATCCCCATAATTACTTTCGATTAACTCACCATTTCGATCTGTTATCCCCATTGGATACCACCAGAAAGTGTCAGCGGTCATTTTTTCCACATCGAAGCATTCGCTCAGTGCTCTGAGTCTTGTTTTCAGTTTTCTTCTGCTTGATAATTGCCTAATATTTTTCGATTGAGTGGTTTTTATACTTGTGCTTGGAACAATTTTGTTCAAGTAACTTAATGTCCCAATTAAATATCTTCAAGCTAGTGCGATTGAATGCATCTTCGAAATCCAGATGCGGTTAGAAAAAATGAAATGATTCGGCGCTTTGTAGAGCCTCTGAACTATTACGATCCCATTTCAGGAAGAAGCATACAATGAATCCGGTTCGATCCAATTGATACAAGCAGCATGGTGAAGGTTCCAAATGACATTGCCAAATTCCAGCATCGTACGCACCAATATGAACAGATCTTAAAAATACAAAGGATCACGATATTCGATAAGAATCTTGAATATGAATCCCAGTTAGCGATTATTTGCATTGCCTCATCGATTGTAGCAGAGAGTAGACGATGGTAAGTAAGCTTGTAATCCAAAATTTGTTCCAAGGTCTTGAACCCTCAAAAAGGCAAGGGGTCTCAGAGGCCCGGCTAGTTTCAGCTATCTAGTTTCAATGAACTTGTAATTTGTAATACAAATGATCGAACGTTTTCGGGCTCTCGATTCTCTCACTGATAATACAACAAAAAAGAAGCATTTGATTTCATTGGGTCTTATGAGCGATGACACTTGAAACACGATTTTAGCTTGCCTTTTTGAGGGTTAATGTAATCAACATCTGTTTTTCAGAAATATTGTAGTCATATTCGATGGCAGTTCTAGTGCGACATAAGCTGATGACACTGCATGTAAGATCGTCTGCGAGCACTGTGCCACCGAGACAGCTACGTCAGTAACAAACAGTGAAAATAGCAATGGTGCGAGTATATCGCCTTGCCTAACTTCAGAGCAGTTTGAAACGCAATTAGATTAAACATTGGCGATACAAAAGCAACTTGACCATTGACGATATACGATCGACGCCAGTCACAGAACCTGGTCGCGATGAGGGAGAAGAGGGGGATTACAAGTATGTCGGGAACCTCAACAACAGAACATTCATGTAGTGTACTTCCGGTCGCAAAAACAAGATCCAAAAAGCGAGATTAGTAGTCCGAAATTGGGCTGATAAGTCCATGAAAGGCTATTCCGACAATAAGCAAAATACGCCCGATGGAGCCAAACTAAATCCAATCTCAAAACAGAAATAATTCGCTTTGGATCTGCAGCTGCTAATTCCTTGCCAGACCATCAGTTTCTGGGCGAATTTATCAGCGAAAACAAACTTGAATTCGCTGGGGCTATCTCACCGTCTTGTGACTAGATAAACGTTTAGCCGGAAACCTGCAGACAAGGACATTTTCAACTTTTTCGCGATATTTCAACTACGTCGTGTTTTCGGCGTTTATTCTTTTATCATTTTAAAAATACATATTCACAGCCGTTTGAAGGTATTGAAGAAGTTTCAACTATTGAAATCAAGCTCCACGTAGGCAAATATAATTATGAATGCCAGCAGAATTGTCCAGCTCAATGTTGAGGAGTTAATTAAATTTTGTGGATTTTTTTTTACGTTTTCTGAAAGTTGAATTTTTTAAGATTAATCTCTGAAAATCTCAGACAAATCGTACTATTATTCATGGAGATAAAAAGCTTTGAACGGAGCCGTTTGTTAGCTGTCAGAAGGTCGGACACCAAACTTTATAGACGTCTAGAAACTTTACCGTGGCCCCTAGCGTGCGGTTTGCCGGGTTGAAAAAAATCAGAATATGGGTGTCATCTGTAGGAAAATTATTGTCCGAAAGTCGACTTAAAAAAAATCAGGCCTATACAAAATTATTACAACGCTCCCAAGGGGATCGTTCGAGTTGAACTCTTCCCGAGCCAAGAGAGCATAATGTTTCGTCGTGAAGACTGGTGTAACTCTCTTAAGTATTTTTGAAAAAGCGTACTTATAGTGTCTTCTAAGAAGAACGCTTCAGATTCTCCGGGCGCTCTTTGTACGCTGGGCAACCACTATTTTGCCCCGTACTGTTTGGTTGCCATTCAAAATCTTCGCTCGCTGGAGCAAAACGTTCTTGAAATAGTCAATCCCGTGCTTCAGTAGATCCACATATGAAAAACTCGAATCGATAACCACACCGTTGATCTCAACTTTGCGCGTGGGCATGTATATGTGATATTCCTTCATAAAATACTTGTCGTAAGCAATGCTAATTGCTTTCATTAGACAGGTTATCACAAATCTGAAAATATCTGGGTGTACTTTCGAGATATTTGCTACTTAGCAGCATATCTTTGATCCGAAAGCACAGCAGATGGTCGGTGCTAAGTAATACCGGACTAAGTTGCAAAATCTTAAAAAATGAGATAATAGCACTGGATAAAGAATTTCTTCGGCTGCATCCTACTTTTACCAGATTTGAATTATGTTATAATAAGAAAGAATTATATCAAAAAATATTTGCGAATTGTAACGTAAAGGAAGCTGCGATTCAAAGTATAAACTCGTTTTACTCGACATCAATACAATATCACTTGGTCTGGTCTGTTTTAACACCGACCAGATGTGGTTCGATGGAGATCAATGTGTATGATTTTAAACAATAAGACGAATTCTTCAATAATGAATCGTGTTCGGCATCCGGGTAAATGCGGGTGGCATTCCCCAATAAAATTTTAGTGTACTCTTAGTGCCCTATACGGGTGGCTTTATCCGAAAATGAAAATTACAGTTTTCCGTATCGCTTGCGAACGATTTTCTAAAAATTACTTCCTGAACTATTCAAAATTATCGTTATTTTCTAAGTCGAAATTGAATCAAAATTGATTTAAATTTCACAGACTGATGTGTAAATTCTGCTCAATTTTACATCCGCGTGTTTCGTTCTCTGTGCACATTGTGTAAGGAAATAATAGCCCTGGGAATTTGCAAGAGGAGTCGTTCTAAATCATTTTTAACCGAAACTGTCTTTTTATTATCTGTAACAGACGAAACAACAAGCTTAATGACACTTTTACTCATCCTCTTAATTCAGAAAAAAAAGTTTGTCAAAGTCTTGCTTATCTGTTCAGTAAAATGCTATACAATTTGTGATATTATTATATTGTTATATGTCGAACAAGAGAATGATGAAGTCCGCATTCTCGTATATATGGATGATGATTTAATCGAGGTACGACTGCACGAGCTGGTACGACTTGCCTATAATACCGCAATTAAATAACTCATGACCGATTACGATACGGCGGTCTCTATTAAAGGAACTTCTTCTGATGCGCTCCCAACGGTGCTCGTGTGTTGAGAATACGTCCAGTAAAACCTATTCCCTCCTATCTGACTCTTCTAATCAATTCAATGGAGTTCAATATACTCCAAAAACGCTGGTTACACATCCGGAGCAGAACTGTATGTGCCAAATCAAAAGTTAGAACTCAAAACAAGGAAAAAACCCTACGCAGCAGTTGAGGAAAAGTCAGCTACTGCAATAGACTCCAGCACACAATATGTTTATGCTAAACTTGAAACGGTTACTAAAATATTCATTGCGGATCAGAATGATACAAACATTCACTCAACAACGTCTGCACCTAGTGTCAGCAAATCACCAACAACCAACACGGCAGCCAACGCCAAAGATGACTAGAATCTCGTAAACACAATAAACCGACAAAAGCATCCAATCATAAACCTGACGCAATAAAATTTTAAAATTTTAGGTAAGGTCACTAATTTTTTTAGCGGCGTCGTAGCGGTTACAGAATAGACGTGGCCACGAGAGAAGGCAGACCGATTTACCACCAAGTTATAATGAATAATGCAGCTAATGATTCACCCTCAAGAAAAAGAATGTCAACACGCAGCACCAAACTGCGTCAAAAAAATCCATCCGACAAGAAATAATTGTAGGAGGGTAGCCTTAGGAGAGCGCTGAAATCTTTCTCTGCTATACAAGCTTAGTCGGGATAAGTGTGCCATTTCTATACACATAAAAATATATTGTTCGAAGGTCTAACTTGAAAAGAAGCCAAAGTTAACATCAATTGGGCGCAAAACTGTGTGTCCGCCAATATTCCCAAATGAACATCATACGCAATGTTCGCTCTGGTACTGTACTCATATTAAACTCACATATTATGTACGAGCTCGAACACGCAATTTCGTACCATAAAACGTGCACATGTTCGCCTGCACAACCGAACCCCTTGTACGTACACGGTGTGCGTACACACAGCTTCGTGGTACCAGTTTTCTCTTTCTCACTCTCATATCATCACTAGCGTTGACTCTTTTTGCCTTGTGCGAATCATTCTCGTGTACGCACCCGGTGTACATACACGGATGTTTGAACTAGAGTTTGTCCGTTCGCTTGGGTTCGACGTTCGAGACGAACCTGTAGGCATGTTTTAGGTTGACCGAGTAGACGAAATTTTGTACACAGGTACAAACTTGTCGATGATCATTGGAAGTATAGTCTCCGCCAAGGGCGCCAGGCGACGACGCTACTACTCTGATCATGCCTTCGTTGTCGGTATCATGAATATCACATGAACCGTAGCAGCTGTCCTCTTTATTTTTTTTGCTTAAAAGTTTTTCAAATTATTTTCTTGGAGTTGTCCTACTGGTGCTATAGGTCTCGGAAGAGCTTCCCTTCAGAATCACTTACTACGATTGCAGACGAGACGGGAAATGTCACCCACGAAAACACTGCATAGGGACGTAGGGACATCACGATCGTGTGTATCATCGCAAGGACACGAGCGTTTGTACGTTAACATGCTTGATCGCGTGAGCGTTTGTATGTCACGTGTGCTTCGCGTGTATTACTTCGATTTTATAACCGTATGTCCATATTTGCGTGTGTTCTTGGATGATCACACGCGGATCGTGAATCTGATGGTTAATTTTCGGTATACGGTTCAGTTGCCAGAGTGAGTTCTTCCATATCACTGCCATCGAACGTGTTATCTAGTTGAAAATTGAAAGCATGTAGGCGGCCTACAGTAGGAGGGCCGATAGTAGAAATTTCTGAACGAAACCGATTCATGATCGCGCGAACACAGCCGTTTGTAGGTTCACTTTTGAGACCGCGTTTGTAAGTTTATAAGTGCCAAACGTCACCGGGGTGTTTTCATGTTTGCAAGGTTGAGGGGGTATATGTGTATATATGACCACGAAGGGCTCGAGCGTTTGTATATTATCAGGAATCAGAATATATTGGCTCAAATGGCACGTTCCCCGTATGTAGTCAGGGATTTGTGCCTTGCCGTGTCTTTTCATCATTTCCTAAGCGGAAGGAAAGGAGTAGGAGGAGGGAGGAAGTAGAATTGGAAGGGTGGAAAAAATAATAGTACAAAAACAAAAACAAACAGCATGTAAGCTAAACTCATAAGTAGTTCAACCTTCCTGCTAGTAAGCCTAAAGGTCTTTATCACATTGGATAAGAAACTTTAGGATGTCTCTGAGTTTCAGTCGTCCAAACATGGTGTCGTCTATGTAAGGACGGCCAAAGCCTCGAAATCGCAATTACGCTACTTTTGGGTATTAGATGATATGATATTCGGTAGTCGGATTCACAAAGATCACATGAAAAACACTCAGCACGCTGAATAGTTGCTATGATACTTAAGTTTGCAGGGGCCAGTTAAAGCTCTAATCAGCATACCGGAGTGGAGCTTCGAAAAATGTAGGAGATTTTTCGAAATCACTAGGCACGGTTGTTCTAGAAACATCTTTGTTTGGTGACAGGTTTGTAGATTTCTCCAATAATTGCGGTGCTCGAACGAAGCCCAGGACCGTATTTTTTCTCCTATCCAACTTGTCGAAATTGGCAGGGCGGGCTCAGGACCAACAAGGTCAATCGCTGAAACTGCCCTGGCCAATTCGTCAGCCCGGGCACCCAAACAAGGTAGATAGTGTTGACAATGCTGAGTTCTTCGATTTCGGCTCGGCAGGCGTTCACTGTTTTTCATGTTTGCGAGATTGCGGGCGAACGTATGCATTTATGATCGCGAAGAGCTCGAGCGTTTGTATATTAACGTGTTTATCTCTTGCACTAGCGTAACTTCGCGTGCAAAAATTCGATTTTGTAACATTGTGGCCATTCGAATTTTCGCGTGTTTTTGAATGATCGCGCGCGGACCATGAATCTGACGCTTAATTTTAGTGTATGGTACAGATACTAAAAGAGAGTTAGTTTACCCATATAACTAGAGTTCCCGGTCATGTCGCCAGGGAACATATTGTCTAGTGAATATTCGCCTAATGTTTTATTGATACAACTGATGGCTAGGATGCAAAGACCGAAAGAAAAGATTTCAAAATTGCATACTTCGGGGTCGATCGATTAATTAACCGACTAAGTTTCGATGAACGATTCTCCAGTTTCGCCAGATTTAATATGTATTAATCTGGTTCTAGTTTTAAAATAGCAACTAACCGATTTTAGAATATGGTAAATAGTAGTTTCTCCAATTATGCCACGTAACGGGTTCCACTTCTCCGTACTGCAACTTGATTTTTTTTATAGCCACGTAGCAAGTACTCGATGTCAGATTGTGAAGCCATACCTCGAAGTTCTCATTATCCGTGTAAACAGATATCTTGATTTTTACGCTGTTCCACACAACCGTGGTTTTCAATATTGTATGCCTGACGTGATGGTACTGGATAAAGGCGACTACCGTAAACCTAAGCTTCACGTGCATGCTTCATAATTGTTTCACATTGCAAATACTCAGTCTTATACGAAAGGTTGCTTTCTTGCTTCTGTGACTCACTAATTTCGATTGTTTACCACAGCAAGATTTAAAGTAACAGTTTCTTTTGATCGTTGGACAATTCGCATAGCATTAAAATAACTGTTTCTTGTTTCTTCGTGCTGACCGAAAGAGAAAGATGGCTTAATATTGTCAACGTTATTTTCAGAGGTTGGTTGGTGGTATAGATTAACCAAGTTTTATATGCGAATCCTTCTATTCATGGATTGCTAGCACAGTTAGGGATTTATTTTTCGTTGTGATGTGTGTGGTGCACGTCAAGCACAAAATGGTATATTCCTACTAGCTCTACAAATGTGAATGCCAGATCGAAAGCTAGTCAAGTAGTTATCAAAAGTATGCCACATTTTTTCCAAAGAAAAAAAAATTGGATGAACAGCATGAGAGCACAAGACCTAAATTGGATTTGAATGCTCCACTCGTCAGTAACTGACACCCACTTGCTGCAGTGAGACGTTATATCCAAACTAACACCAAAATCGGCACCAGTTGGACACTAAATCCAAACAGCTCACATAACAATTGTGCATGCCTAAAGAAACTGACTGGTATCTGTTAGGAAAACACAGAAGCTCGGGGTCGCTGACGAGTATAGGGAAGCGAACTGTTTTTGGCAAGAGAGCCAGACGCCTGTGAGTAAGCAAAATTTTTTGCCAAAGGAAAAAAAATGGATAAACTAGTTTGCGCATGAGGGCACAAGACCTAGCTTAGAAAAGTTGGATTTGAATGTTTCGTGTTCCACTCGTCAGTAACTGACACCAACTTGCTGCCAGTTAGACTATAAAACTAAAACCAAAATTGACGCAAGTCACTAAATTCAAACAGTTCACACAACATGTGTTAACGCCTAGACCAACTGGCTGGTACCGAGTGATGTCTCGGTTAGCCAAGCACCGAAGCTCCGGGTCGCTGATGAGTATAGGCGTTCACACATGTTGCGTGAACTGTTTGGATTTAGTGTCAAACTGGCACCAATTTTGGTGTTAGTTTGGATATATCGTCTAACTGGCAGCAAGTTAGTGTCAGATACTGACGAGTTGAACACGAAATATTCAAATCCAACGTGTCAATCAAAACTAGAAACTGGATCAAAGTTGGGTTATGTTATTAGTTTCATTTCCATTGATGAGAGTACGTGATATACCTGCACCACTATATTTCTAATACACATACAGAAAGAAATCGAATTTGTTGAAAATAATCATGCCACGTTACTAATACCAATTGTTTATCAAACGCTTATCTGTTGCCAAATAATCGAGATAATCGACTAATTGTGATCGATTGTTTATTGCTCGATTATTTTAAACAATCAGACATCCCTAGCTGCACAGGACTGTAGGAGCGATCACACCTCCAACTAAAAGGTTGTTGACTTTTCGAAAGAGAAAAAAAAACTACCAAATCGATTAGCTAGTTTCTCCAGATCTCCAAACATCAACCGAAACCGCGAAAGCCCCGTAATTCGAATCGTTTGTCTAAAAAAAGCTCAATTCCGTCTCCCGATCCGACACAATCACAAGTCACGACCAGTCCAAGAGCGTCCAACAACAGTAGGCTGCCGTGACCGGTTTCATCTACTACTCTGGAGCCGGTCTCCGCTTGTCCCGGCTTTCCACGGCCCGCTTTATATGACACGGCTGTCGGTCCAAACGCGTTGTCTATCTTAATTACTTAATTGACTGCCCCGACTAGGACGCGCTGAACCACGCGCTCCCGCAGAAACATTTAGCTCCGAGGCTTTCGGGAGAAGCTTATTAAAAAGCAATAAGTAATGATGACGCGAAATGACAAAGTTATGTGCTGTTGAAACGCGCAACTTGCCCGGCTCCGATCGTGCCACACGGTCCGGCCTGGTAATGTCTGCGGCTCCAGTCAAATCAAGTTGGTGAACCACAAGCGGCCGCCCGAGAGATGATGAGGTTCGCGGGGGTGATTAAGCGGAACTTTTTCGATTAAGAGTGAGGTCGAATAGAAACACCGTTTGCGTTTGCACCGAGGTACGGAGCTGTTGATTTTCGGGAAGTCATCTTTCAGAATACCAATCGTCGAGGTTATTACATAGAGATATCTAGTTAATGATTGAATGGCAATGAGTTTTCAAAATAGAACAACACTCTTGAAGATTAGTTTTTTTTATGCTGAAGATGATGTTTTACGATAGCGAAGCTGATTTTGATAGCCTTATTAACGATGTTATGATTTAATGGACTTCTTTCAGATCATCTGCCTGCGGGAAAACCGCTGGGGGTTATCATCTGGGTTACTTTTGAACTATGTACCACAGTGAAAAATTTGTTCTAATTGTTTCATTCATTTGCATTCACTAATTTAGAAGATACAATTTTATTTAAAGTTTAATCTTTTAATTTATTTGTATACTATCGATCAATATGAATTTGTTTTAAATGCTTCATATTTACAACAGTGTTGATTTAAACGTCGTCGTAATTTTACTTTTTACTGTTTATTACATTTTGCTTATTTCATTGATGACCTAATAATTGAACTAAACTAATGAAGTTTGAGGGAAACCAGAGCTCTAAAATGCTCACAAATAAACTAAAAACTAAGGTTGAGCTCTCTGTTAGCCACCTCAATCAACTGCATGAAATTGCTTTGTGTTGCACCTATAAAGGTCAACCGTTACCAACCGATTATGATCGAATATCTTCCTGCCTCCAATACCGATCGCCGAATGGGAAATCGCAAATTCCACGCGGCAGCCTCTGACTGGCTGGATAATTTAGTTATAAAGACAAGAAATCGATCGTAAACGTCACGATTTTCCTCCCAATCTAATCAGGCCTATATTCTCACCCTGAAGGCACGAACGATTTATCCACTGCTAACTGACAGTTTCACAGTAAAAAGTCAGAAACCCAATAAAATCCTCAAAGTTATGCTACCCAATAAATTACCGAACCGAAGGGCTGGCTGTGTGTGCAGTGCACGACAACATCGGAACCGGCTCGAACCCCGGCGCACTACGGGTCGGCCCGAGCGGAGCGATGGTTAACAAGATAAAATGCTCGTTTCACTTGAACGTATCATTGCTGCTGGTAATAATAATCTAGGCTTTAGGCCGATGGGACAAGAAACAAAAAAACAACGATCGAAAAAAAGGCAAAACATCTGATAAATCAAGTGTCTTATCCGTTGCCCGAATCTCCGTGATACGCTTGTTTTCTTCTTTCTGGTTAAAGTTGGTCGAAGGATTCATTCGGTGGAGGGACCAAATTTCGTCAAAAATCTGCTACCCGCCGTCCATCCGTTCACGGTCTGTGCCCGAACCGTGAACGTAAACACACGGGACCTGGGAAAAGCCCTGTCTTTCTTGACTTGACGAAAGGAAATCCACTTCAAGCTGCCGACTGTCAAGCTGCTGATGGCGATGATGCGATGGTGGCGGGAGGGGATCGAAAGGTAAGGGGATGAAACGAAAAATAAATAAATCGAATATAATTATGGATTACATTCAGGCTTTGTTGGCCTTTTGTTTCTCTACGTTTGAAGGTCTAATGCCAACATGACAGGACCCGGTTCGGATGAAGACAAAAGCGGGCATCGCACCGAATAAGCCAGAGAGAGAAGGAAATTAATGTAACAGCCAAATAAGAAGTGTTGCCGAAATTGCATCTGCATCGAAAGTGGCAAATTTATTATTGTAGAATTTCTCAACATTGGTTCAAAAGTTATCCCTAATAAAAATCGCATGATTTAAGAGCCCAACGACGTGTTTAGGGTATCATCCAAACAATATGTCGAATCGTTGCGCTATATGGGTTAAAGTTTGTGTATAACTTTTTTCTATTAGGGATACCTTCTCATTCAAAATTTCTAATCGAAATTATATGTTTTGTCGCGACTAACGACTTACCTTTTAATATAGAGGCCCAAATGTATGAAGAAAAGTCGTGCAAAGTTTGGAATGTTTATATCTTTTTTTTGTTTTGCATGGCATTAGTAAATTTCTTCGCGATTTTGTCGAAAATATGTTCAGCAATGCAATTTGGAGTATGTATAACCTGCATTCATAACGAAAAAACTGTGCTATGAAAATTTTTTCGAAGGCAACTCCGAACGGTGCACCAACCGAGCACTTGAATTTTTAAAAGTTTTAATTATATAGGGTTACCAACCGTCCTTATTTTTAAGGACATGTCCTTATTTTCGAGGTTTTTGGGAAGCGTCCTTATTTTACTTCAAATGTCCTTATTTTTAGTCTCAAACCTTGGCATATACAGAGTGGTTCAACATGATGGTTTTAACAAGGCATGTCTTTTATTGTAGTTTAGTATTGTTTGCCACCACAGTATGCTCACGATTTTCAAATTATTCAACTATATTTCGAAAACCAGCGATCTGTGAGAAATGTGTTTCGTGCACTCCGTCCATAATATGGTCGATATAATCGGCCAACTAACTCCACTATTCACCATACAATCAAAGAGTGAAAGTTGCAGTTCTCGTTATTGGATGGTTAGCGAACAAATCGACCACATACAGCACGCATTGAAGAAAACATTGACATTCCCATTGGAAACCAACTTAACTCGACTAATTAGCCAGATACCACTTGAAATACTCGAATCCATTATCAAAAATTGGACCAATCGAAAGGATTACCTCAAGCGCCAACATGGTCAAAGTTTAAAAGAAATTGTTGTCAAACAATAAATGGCAAAAAATGTTTTTCGATTGACAAATAAACATTTCGCGATTTACTCCATTTTTAAAATTTTTGCGAGATCGAAAAAACGTCATGATGAATCACCCTGTATTAAATTATTCAGATCAACTTTATTCCAAGAGAATCAATTTCAATTGTCAATTTCAAATACTTCCAGCGATTGTTTTTGTTAATGCATACTCTCGGCGACTCATTCCAACCAAAAATTCTTTTACTCAGAAGTAACCAAATTTTTTTGGATAACTAGATATAGCCAAAGATGTTATCTTCGTTCAATATTGGCACTACACCATTCCAATTTGTCTCCATCAAGATTCAACGTCCCAGTTCAACTGCTGGAACATAAGCCAGAATCCCGACTTTTTCACAATTCTGGCTCAAGTGACAATTGATTCAGGCTCCAATTCCGAATAGATTTGGCAGGGATGTCCTTAATTTGCATTCAGTCCATTTGGTAACCCTAAATTATAGGTCCGCTACAGTTTTGTATTTGGCTGCTTGGATCGAACAGAGGGATGTACAATAAGGAGAAGGAAATATTTGAGAGCTGTGCACGGCTGGTGGATGAATCAATTTTTTTCGTTACGTGCTACTGGCAGAAGCCATCATTTTCATTTCCGATGGGTGGAAGTTAACATACATACATGGAGAAATCGATTTTAAATCATCTGACCGACAGTCGTTCTTGATTGATTCCCGCTAATTTTATGCATCGAGCCGCAAATCTTGAATTGTGATTTCAGTCGGTTTCATCAGGTCAATCAATCTTATCAGATGTCTGGAGACTCTGTGTCAACATCAGGTAGGAAGGTGAGTATTACGATTTGTCTCCGTGGATTATTTTGTGCAACTCTGTGCTAGTAATCAGGGCCAATTGAAACAAAAACCTTCCACTAGGAATATATTTTCTTTAGTAAACAAATTAGCCCTTATCAGGTCTATCAAACCACTCTAAAGAATTAAATTTGAAAATCTTTTCTTTCGCCAACTATTATTTTCATTTCCGATGTGAGGAAAGCGTTTATATGAAAAAACGAGTTTAATCCACCTAACAGTGTGATAATACATTTCTTATAACTCTAATTCCTTTTTTGGGGAATTATATAGATTGAGAACGTTTAGAACTTGATGCTTCTCGAAGTTTTTGATAACACATACTGTATATTTCAGCCCGCTAACCGGTTTCCCAAATATCCCAAATCGGTCGTAAAACGTGCACAGTTGTCCTCACTTTTATTTATTTGATGTGACACATAATAGGATTCTAAAACAATCTTCGATTCTAGTAACCGCATTCAGGAGTCTCAGAAACCAGCAGTAAATTTTTTGTTAAATATCACTGGATTCCTCGTAGATCGCCAAGGGGACGTCATTTCATTCGTCACATGATGGAATCATCAATGCAAAACAGACAAAACAATCATGAGTTCAGAGAACTGAATTCAGGAATATCCGAGATTACAGTTAAATGTGTCCACATTACTTTTAATATATTTCATAGATCATATGGTTGATGTAATTAGATGACCCAAATATCGAAAATGATAAAAAGAATCTGTAATCCGAAGAACCGAATTCGGGAGTTTCAGGAAGTGATTGTATCTTACTATCATCAAATATGATTGCATTTGACATGCTATTTTTTGTGGGACAGCATGCCATGGAATTTTAAAATTGTCATTCATTTGGCCCAGAGAATCAGATTCCACAGTTCCGAAACCAACAAACAATAGTCACACCAATATTATTAATTTTAGTTTTCAGTTACTGATCTTGTATTATTTATTGAGATAAATGGTTGGTTTTAATAAATTACGATAATGCGCAAATGAAATTGTAAAAAAATCGCTCTCATAGCCAATTGCTAACATGCTCTTTAGAAGCCCAATTAGTACGTTTTATGATTGTGTGTAACATATCAAATTCTCAAAATATAGAATACAACCTTAATTGAAGAGAAAATTGAACCTGAAAAATAAATTTAAAACTATGTACGTTATATCGAGGAAAAATGTACGTTATATCGAGTGACGCTATACCCCTCCTGTACGTTGTATCGAAGATTACCTCTATTGATTGGGTTATAGCGAATTTCGCTAAACCGGAAGTCGCCATCTAGGATTTCAAAATGGCGTCAACATTCAATTTCTGGCAGCTACTCGTTAAGTCCATTCCGAAAATACCCATATTTTTGGGGTGCGGGCCATAAAGAGTCTTCCAGACCCGTCTCTTCCATCTTTTCGAAAATCTTCGAAGTCTTTTGCATTCAAAAGGACAAAGGAGAATATTTTTGCAACAACAGCGTTAATTGGAAAATCCGCGTATAAAACCGCGTTAATTAGAAATTCCGCGTAAAAAAACATCGTAAAAACCGTGATTAAAATAATAAACAAAGTCAAGTAAGTACTTATTTAAAGTGTACATTAGAGTGACCAGTTAAATGCTGTAATTATATTTTGAATAAAAGGTCTCGTTTTTAAACACTACACTTTTAAAGTAAAAATAAAGTTAATTAAATGTGTGTGTGTGTTAACCATCCTAACTCCCACTAGCTGGTAGTGATTTACAGAAAAAAGATGTTTGCATGTATTTTAACATATCCATGCAAATAACTTGGTTCAAGGATTTAGGTATGTGTTAGCTCAATTGACTTTCCGATGACCCATTTCGTGTACAGCGCCAGACATTGCATCCAAGGTCATCGTTCCATCAATCAGCCCCGCCTTACTGTAATGTTCGTATCAAATGGATTATAACATTACAATAAGATTTTCGATTCCTTACATGATGTAAGAAATCGACGCGTATTTAGTGTATTTATTTGATTTTTGTATATATAAATTAGAATATGTCTGTAGAAAAATATACCAGTTTTTCTATTTCCTTCCTCATCTCCTACTTACACGAGTGCCTGATACTTGCTTATCCATTTTTCGTCCGATTCCAAACCTTCTCCAGATATCCACAAAATTTCTCACGCAACAAACAGCCCGAGCAATCCTTTCTCTTTCTAACATTTGCAGGTACAGCGCAATCCCTCCTTCATTTTTCGGTTGGTTTCTTCAAAACCAGTTCCCGTATGGTATATTCCTGTGGGGTGGGTTGGCTATCGACACCCGTCCATCTCCCTAGAAGCTACCTGTTCCTTTTATTTCGCTGTCGGCTGAGACTGTTGCTTTAAATGGGTAGGATGATAAGAGAAACAGGGTGAAAATAGGCTCACTACCCTATGCACCCAAAAATCAAATAAAACGATCTCAGTTTGTCTTCACATCTCGCCCTGAGCAGAAGCAAAAAATCGTCCCGCGCAAGTGAAACGGTCAATTCTACCTAAAAATCAATCGGTGCCTATCACACAAGCAGTCCATATAACAATAGCCTATACCTACTGTGCGATTTAGTGATGAGTGACAATGCCCAGCAAAAAGCAACCCAGATACGGCCGAACTGTGTTGCTGTTGATTTTTCGAAATGCCCCGTAAGACCAGCCATTCGGAAAGTGGAACAGTTATTAAAAGTGCAGATGAAACTCAATCTGGCTGAAGTGAAAACCCTACAAATGCATCATATCAAACAGTAGTACGGATGAGGACATAGACATGAACGACAACGCAAAAGAAGACAAACGGATCGAACCTCATATGACAGTGGACAACACTGGCAATATTTCGCTCCCTAGAAAAAGGATCTCAACACGCAGCAGAAAGTTGCGTCTAAACGAGACAAAAAACTTAACATAGTTGTTTTTTTTAATTTATTGTAAAAAACGAACAATCGGCCTCGTTGAGCTACCGCATTTGGGCCTAAATAAATTTAATAATTATAAAAAAAAAATGATCTCACTGACAATCAATCAATCTATCCCGGTCAAACCATTCGGAACTTGATTCGGAATCCTGAATGGAGCCAGTATGGACCCCAGCTCAAACGCAACAACCGATGCCGAAGCCGATTGATTCGGAATCGGTTGCTGCATCCCAACCGGAATCCACTCCGACTCCACTCAGAAATCCGAACCGGTCCCGGAATGGGATTAACTGGAATGCCTTTCCTTTGCGAAATTTTCTCCTGTATCATCGATCAACCAAAGCGATGAACCTTAAAGTCAGGTTTAGATGGCGCTGCAGGCACTGAGTAGAACGAACGGGAGTGCATTTTAGTGGCTAGAGTCACACCCGTACTTGGTAAAATAACGATTTTTTTTTGTCAAGCTGCACTATTCTCGCTAAATTTTCGCCAACTAATACACATCTTAAAGGTAGATACGACCTAGTGAATGGTTGGTTTGGTTTTCGATAAATTACACTGTATTTGACTCAAAAACTTTAAAAAAGTTTGGACAAAAACATAAACACCTTCTAGCGACTTGGCAGTGCTCAGTAAAAACAAAGTTAATTAAATTGTCAAATATAGTTTTCTCTGGTAATCATTTTAAAAATGGCAATTTTGAAGATATAGTATATTCAATTTACTACGAATAATTATGGAGCATATTCATAAACCTAGAAGTAATTTACTTTTCCCAAAACTAGTTATAGTGTTGATGTCTTCAATAAAGTTGTTGAAAATGCTATAACAAAAAAAAAATATTTTAGAAGAATGCGTGCTCTACGTATTCATGATATATATTAGGTATTTTGCAGAAAAACTCCTCAATTTTTTTTCTAATGTTATACTACGTTCACACTACGAGTTAAAACGAGTTTTAACGCTATCTTGATGACATTCTTTTTGTTGCTAATTATTATAACGTGTTTTAACTCTGTAGTGTGAACATGGTATTACAGTTTATGATATCTCTTAAAAAAGCTTTGATGTTTTACAGAGCTGCTTAGAATGATTAAATATATTTTTTTCATGGTAATAGCTTGCAATGAAATAGTTATATTGAAGAAAGCTGATATCGAAGAAAATTTTGAAATTATTATGTTGCAAACCACAAATGACATTGTTCAAATGTTATTCTTCACAATTTTGCCGGAGAGGCCAAGTTTGTTTGAAGAATTAATTTTTAGAGTTACTTTTTGCTGAACTGTGTTATCTTACTTTTCAACGTATGATTTATAGAAAACGGTTCGTAAGCCTTTTCACGTAGGCTACACTCACCTTCAAATTTGGGGAACCCATTACTATATTTTGTTCAGAAAAGCAGTGATTTTTACTAAGAAAACAGTCGTGGAATTGGTTTCGAACGATGATGGCCTTCATCATGTTTTGTTTTGCTCTGAATTTGATATCGGACAATCATCAGCGCGGCCGAAATCCAAAATGTTGCCAAGATCAAAGTCGTATAACCTCTTAATTGATTTAATTACACTATAAAAATTGATTTTAGCATTATTTGTTGAGTTAAAAATAGTTGTATTTGCATATATATATTTAGATTGTAAATTCAATTCAATTGCGAATTTTAACTTGCTCTTCTCGCCAAATGACGGCATCAGCTTAGAGTTTCTAAATAAAAAATGAAACGAATTTTGAACCTTTCAACTACTCATTGATTTCTGAAACATGATAGACCCAGCAGTTTCATAGTTTATCGAAATGCTTAATATGAACCCAGATTAATTCCTGGATTTTATTGTTTCAGAAAAAAGGTCATCTGACCATCTTAAACCCGCACTCCATAATAATTCTTTTATATTCCTGAAGTATACTGTAATATCCGCAGCGAAAATTTCTAAAGTAATTCGATTCCTGCATTCGCAAATTTATTTATGAAATTCTGTAGTATCTTTATGCTGCAATACTTGGCAACTACAAGGAAAAATCCGTTAATAAATTCATGAAAAAATCTCGGTTTCGTGAACTGAGTGGAAACTATTTGTGTTTCTAAAAACTAGTTCGCGCCAAAAATATACATGGCTAAAAATTCGAATGTTTGGTTGGGTTACTACATATGGTTGTTCTCCGAACCTGTTTAGTTTATGATTTCAGGATCTTAGACACGATTTTCGTAAAATCTCATCACGTTACCGTGATAATTTATTCATGAGTTTACCATCGGATTTTTCTGTCAGAGTAGCGTAATTTATGCCCATGATTTGAGGATCTTAATCATGATAATCGTAATTTATCTTCGCCTTATCGTGATATGTTATTATTTGGTTACTATCGGACTTTTTACTTGGAGTAATGTTACAATATGAACCAGGGCCGGCGGAACACTTTTTTCCCGAATGGGTAGTAAGATTCGGAGTGATTTCTCCCCGTACTGACGAAAGTTCAGCTATGGAGTGTGTAAGTGAAAATTAAAATTCCCTGATAATATCTGGTGGTTATTTGGAAACACCCTTTGTTAACAGGGCTGTATGTCTGACGGCTCAGCGAAAATGTGTTTGTTGAATACAAATACTACAAATGTTCCACAGTAAAGTAGTAGTAAGCTGCTCCATTCTTTTAAATTTATTTGCATTAATTTTCCGTTCCCTGCTATAAAACCTTCCTTTCGCAGGTACTGAAGCCCGCATGATAGTGTTGACTAATGGGAAGGTACTGGAGGTCGTTTTGAATATTTCTCCGATGGCAAAAATAATGCCGATAAGTCTCATTTTCGATGCTAATTATATCTAATACAACGGGCCCCTGGATGGTCTACTTCCGGACCAAAGACAAGCCATTTAACATCATCGATATATCGCGTGATCTAACTAAACAACACTCGACCGTGTACGAAAAAGTATTTTGTCTACGTACCCGCCCGGGAAGTAGAGATTGATGGTGTAGTTTCCGAGAAGGGCCTTAATTGCGAAATAAGGAGTGCTCGTTCAAGAACCCTATGCTTCAGTCAGTGAAAATTCTGGTATGCAAGCAATAGCGTTCAGCAAAAATCGAAGAGTAAAAGAAAATTTATTTTCCAACAGCTTTATTTCAAGCCTTTCGCCGGATTTGTTCTTCTAAAATTTGTTCTTTTGAGCGGAGCTTGTCTATTTGTTCGCCTTTTTGTACTGCGGGGCATGGACTGCCATCGTTGAAAACAACGAGCCCATTGTAGAAATTTATTTATTTATTTTTACTGGTCTTCGATTTTCTCGTACAGACAGCTCCTTAATTAATAATAATTCTATGTTTAAAGGTAGTCTTAGTATCCAAAAGCACGGTATGGAAAATGTCGCTTGTTAAATCCGAATCATAGACAAAGATTCATTGATATTGTTTCCATATATATTGCACCTTAGCTGGTTCTAGAAGACTTCAACTCCCATGATATGCCATGGGGTTGTCTTCATTCTGATAACCGATCTATCTTACTGCGTGATATTCGCGACAATTTCAATATGACCATCTTGAATACAGTAGAAATGAAACCAATGCCTACCAGCGCGGCCAAGCACGTTAGATTTATCGTTGTACTCTACCTCATTAGTGTGCTCATTGATCGAAAGAGCAACGCGTCCACTATATCCGAAACAATCGAATCAAAATAAGAAATTCCTCTGGTGTAAGTGTTCAACGTTTTGACTGGCTGGTTTTTTTACACTGCGATTAAAGGTCAGACGAAACGAATATTCGGCGCTAACAACCGTGGATGGTTTTCCACTCCGTTATTGTCAGATAGTGCTCAGAATTGTATGCGAAATGGTCCTATGAGGACTTTTTGAGCGTCGGATCGCCCAATTTTTTTCGAATGCTCGCGACGTTAGAAACGCAAATAAAAAACTTGATTAAAACTGAAAAACGTGGTTATTGGCACCGGTTCGTCAACGGATTAACGCGAGAAACAATATTTCGTCTGGCAGTTGGGCCCTACGCTGTGTACTCGATTCGGCCTTTGATCGGAATACATGGAACTAAGAAGCTTTTATCGGCGACAACAGCATTCCACGTAGATTCACATTCAAATGATAGACGTTTCGCAATCAAAATATAATATTGTAAATAAACGTAACATTTGTTCACATATACACAAATTTATCTGACAGCAATGATACTCGCGCTAAGCATTCTCCCCAGAAAACTTATGGTTTTATACGACCATGTCCACTTCGTTACAGTAGGCGCTTCGATCGATGGAGCATGGAAAGCACTCCTCATTTTCCTGGATAAAATATGGGTGCTCCTAGATTCGTTATGTTAAAATCGTTATTAGTTTGAGTTCTTTCGCATTGTTCTATTCCGTGTAATGAGAAAAGTGCCACTTAGATTAGAATGGTAATGAGAAGGCGGACACTTAGGCATTGGAAGGAAATATTTGTGAAAGGTCGCGCAGCTTTAACGAATTTTTTGGTATTTCTTGTCAGAGGACGCTCGAAAATTGGCAAATTTCGTGGGATAATGGAACTTTAGGAATCCCAAAGGCATCAACCATTCTTAGTTAAAAAGCAAGGATGAAGGTCGTGACTTCTTTCGGGTGGCAATCATTATACTTTGAATGCGCATATCCAGCGTATTGGGGTAGTGGAGAGTGTTATCTGCCCTTGCGATGAAAGCTAACGCGACATTAAAATTGTTGTCGGGTCGTGTGCCTAGTGTTCTACACACAAAAAAAAATCTGAAATTTACCGTTGAGGTAATTCCAAACTTGCCACAATTTAACAAACCGTAATTGACGAAATATAACCGTGTTTTGTTTAATTTTACATGAAGAGTGTACTTTCTAGGCGCAGTGTCATAAAATTACACTCCTCCACATTTTAAACAAACGGTGAAACGTGTAAAGTTTCATTGGAATCTAAGATGCTCGGTCACGATTTTAAAGATTTTCGGACGGATCTTCGTGGAATTCCTCAACTTAGACTTACGGAAGTGTACCTTCAGTATCATCATCTTCGCAGTGCAGTGTTAATATCATTCAACACGTTAGCACAAACCGAGCGCTTCGTTTTGAAGAACAACTTAAAACACGTTGTTGAAAGTGACAACGTTGGAATTAAGGTTCCCATATATATTAAGAATGATTATATAGATGTAAGGTTATATGACCTTTCACCTCGTACCCCTCCTGAGCCAATTGCAACATGCATGTCGCAATACGGAGAAGTAGAATCCGTTACACCTGATACTTGGAGAAACTTCTTCCCGGGTACTCCTAACGGCGTTTTTGTAGTGAGGATCCGGGTTGAACGGCCTATACCCTCCTACTTGACAATAAAACTCAAAACTCACAGAACTACAATTATGCAAACTACGCTATGCACCCATGAGGGGCAAACTTCTACGTGCAAGTATTGTAATCAGACAGCTCATCATGGACAACCTTGCGCGGAAGAAGCAGAGAAAGACGCATCTCAACCGACTGCCAACTCAATTATAGATTATATTAATTATAGAGAAAAACGGAAATACTTTTATAAATTTGGGCTTTTATAAAATCTAGAATCTAATACTTTTTGCACAGCAACTTTCATCATCACATCCGACAACACTGCCCGTAAGCCCGAAGGGTTTAGCGCTACGAAGACCCGAATCGTTTATGTAATTCTTGTTTTATCTTTTCTTCCGCATCATCCCGGTTTTGTTTAGTTGGAGGTGGCCCGCGAGGCTAACACCTTGTACGCTCGAGTGGCCGCCTCTCCAAGTCTTGAGCAGCCGATGGCAGTGTGTCGGTACCGACCGACAAACACAGGCTCTCGAATGGAGTGGTTCACGGCTACTTTTTGGTTTTGCTTGGCGACTGAAATGCGGCATCTAATTAGTTGAGTTTGAAACCCAAAAAGGCGGAAACGTTCCGAAATACTGGAACAGGGTTAGAATTTTTCTGGCCTCAAATCCAATGGGTTGAGAATGAACCACAAAGAAACTTCAATTTATCTACGTTGTCTGGTATACGGTTGTTTGAACAGCAAATTCCAAACACCGTCTAAAATCGAAACACCGCGCACAAACCCAAAAACATGTACTAGACTAGATAATCACTCCACACCGCTAGTGATGATGATGGGTTTTGGCGCTTCATAAGTACGGGCACTTACACTCCACTCGGTTGCTTCGTTGAGTCCTGAATTGGCCTCTTACACACTCCTCACAGCCCGATAGGCTGTGCAAACGGCTGGGTGTGTCTGTCTGTGTGTGTGTGTGCGTACCCACTTTGGTAGGATAAGCACAAAATAAACATGTAATACATAATTTATGTCAAAAGCGAACGAGTGGATACGAATCAAGCGCCGCTGTGGTAACGCCGAAACATACCAAATAATCCGGCCGGCAGCTTCCTCAGCATTGGTAAGTATCGAAAATTAGAAGTTGGAGATCACCAGTATTGGATTCATACTGCACACAGTAGTAAGTAGTCGTTTTATCCAACTTACATACCGTCTTATGATGCAACTTTGTTATATTCGTGGCGGACGATTAAATCTTTCCAGCAGTATGGATGTTTATTGCCCATTGCAATCCAAGGAAACCACCCGGGACGGTACACTTCTTCTACCCGACCGTTGGTCCCTGTACTGCCGGCGGCCATTGCGAACAACGAAAATTCGTTGCTCAGAACAGCAATCCGAACCGGATTCAACCCTTGGCCTATATCCTTCCTTGAACCGCTCCGCCCCCCCCCCCCCCCCCCTCCCGTCAGCTGTTCAAAGCTCAATCGAAGACGTGACCTACGTACGGAACAAGTGAAACCTTAGCAAACTCCCCAATCTCGGAGAATATCAGGTACACACCGATCCGGACGCAGCAGAGCAGCTCCTGGTTTCCGGAACGAGCAAATAAACAGATATTGGAATTGGATTGGTTTCGTTTTCGGTTTCGGCTTAGGCTTTCTGCATACTAATAGCCACCGCGTCTAGTCCGGGGGTACAACGGAGAAGCTATGCGTATGTCGAAAATTGAGACTCTCAGTAAATCAAATGAGCGTTTCATTAACTCAAACAAACGGGGTACGGAAGCCGCACTGTTTGCAAGTATGTACTGCATCATTTGAGTACCCGAATTTTCACATCAGCTAGAGGGAAAAAAAAGTTCGATATCCGTTATTAATTAAAACTTTTGCCCCGGGTTGCAGCCTGGTTCGGTCAGCTGGCTGATTGGGATGACACAAAGTTTCATCAATCTTGTTGGGGTCGTACTGCAGCTTCCGTTGACGTGGGTTGGCGTGGCAAGTATGACGAAAATTATAAAAACTTATTTTCGGTTGACGTTTTGCTTAGCTTTTTTTCGGGTTACGAGGGTTCAGGATGGTTAGAGTTTCGCAGGCTAAGGATAACATGTTGTGAAACAGGGTTAACAAATAAAAAATCCTCGTGAAGGGTGCAACATTATATATTGCTGATTATTATATATTTTTATTGAAAATTGTAATAGATCAGGTCATGATTGGTGTTGAAATGTACGGAAGAAATATAATGTTTGGCCATTCTGCAAAACGGATATTTGGACAAATCGCATTCAGCCAATAGACTTTTCGACAAAGCGACATTAGACCAAACAACAGTCCTACAAACGGTAGCTGGCCGAAAGGTTTTTGAAGATTTTTATCATCATTTGATTTTTTTATATCAATTATAACAATAGTCACCAAGTGGTATTGGGAATAAACAAAAAATAAAAATCGATGAATTAAGTGGCTATTGATGGTTTAAATTTGAGTAATGTAACCATAAGCATTAAGCCATTGCCAAATATTAGTTATAAATTTGCACTAATGTAGCATCACCACCCTGTTTTAACATTAATAATGCCAAGAAGCTACATTTTAGCATTGTAAATACATTGAAAAACACAGGCGAATTGTAGCATTAGTCGTAGCTGTATATACGAATATAAAGCTCATATAACGCATACAAGCCTGAAAGATCTTTAAGTGTATGCGTTACATGTCCAGTTAGTGCTATGAAAGAGCAAATATAAAGCCATTATAATGCTATGGTATTATTCGGAATACATCTCCCTATTTGAAAATTCATTCGACATATCCCATTGCATTCAAACATATGCGCTATATCCTAGGCATACTGATATAGTGCAAGAAAAAGCTAAATATTGTATTATTACTGTGCAAAGATTGAGAGCCCGTTTTCTGCACTACTAATGATACTATATAGTACACAAAGAACAGACATATAAGTTAGAACAAACTTTACCAACAAAAAATATATAAAAATAAGCTGAAAACCACCATCGCACACAGGTTCGCATGCGTCAATCACCGTTCTATCCAAGTTTGCATGCAAGATCCGTATAGCGATTGCTGAGCGATCGTAGCACAGTCTAGTTACAAGTTGTTATTTGCCGATAGCAATTCAAAGTGACAGATTTATGCCAGTTCTCAGAGTTACAAATGTCAAAATGAAAGCCTGACATCGGTACTATTTACGCTATTAAAAAGCTTCAATTTTCTTTGATTTGACGCATTTTTTTGCATCGCCTACTCTTCCGTGTAGAGAACAAAACGGAGGAATATTAAAACACTGGTTAGAACTGCAATTAACTCCGTTCTAATGCATTGTAGTGAAAATTTTAATCTTGACGAAATTTTGTTCTCACACGATATGCATAATGTGTTACAACAGTAGGTGGCACCTTGCCTCGTCCTTCACGGCAAGTGTGCTGCTTTTACTACCTAGGGTATATTGCCAATGTTCGAATACCATGAAATATGTCGAATATAAGTTTTAAGAGGTGATGTCCAGCGGAAAAAAACCCATAACATTACATTAGCAAGCTATCGGCATTATATTTGCTCTAAAATAGCACTAAATGCAAATTTACAGCTTATATGCTGTAACCCTCCGACACTCGCGCGAATGGCTCCCCGAATGAGCAGCAGCTGGTGCTGAAAGAAGATTTCGCTAGAGTTTCTGAAGGTGCCGCGAGTGCCAGAGGGATAAGCATCTTTGAAGCAAGTATGTCTTATACCAGCTTTAAATACATATAGAGAGATCTGGCGATAATGCTGCATTTCGGATGTGTCTGTACAAATTTACGTTGCCAATATAGAGCTTGATTGCAAATGCTAAAAATAAGTTGCAGAGAAAGATACGTGCAAATGTATAGTCAATATTGTGCAATGGCTTAATGCTTATGGTTACTTGGGTAGAGTATCTTAGAGGATACTCTACCGAAGTAACCATAGTATTTTAAATTTATTGATGAACACGCAAAATAGATTGCGAAGCTAGTTTTCAAAAAATAAAAAAATAAATATACCTTAATGTGAAAATAAATTAAAATTTGTTTTTTAGTTTCAGATATTTTCATATATGTAGTAATTCACTAGTTTTAAGAAGTTTTAAATATATAGCGAATAAATTAATATTTTAAAGCTAACATATCGCACCGCTACAAAGAACTAGACTTAATAAAATAGAACGTGAATAATAAACTATGTTTAAAGAACCAGTTCGCGAACTAAAAATTAATAATATTCTGAGTTTTAGGCAGAAATATGTTAGGCATTCGGCCTGACTAAAAAGGTTCAACGTCCTTGTTTCAAATTTAATTATTTTTTTTTTGGATATGGATATCACACATGCCTGTTGCAATCGACCAAGAATAAAATATTTGCCTTGCAGAACAGCTCATGAAATAAAGAATGGACAATTTCATTTTTTATTTAATGAATATGTTATTGCTTTTAGATTGAATTCTCTCCATATCCTTCAGTACAAAACTGCTCACTTAAAAAAAGAAAGCATCCAGCTGTCGTAACAACAAAGAAAAATAGGAAATAGTTCTATGATTAGAAGGGTTTAATAACTTTCATTGTGTTTTTGATTTTGCGGTGTCTCGTTAAAACTATACGAAGGGATTGTATAGCATTGCGTGGAATTTTCCTACTAATACAACGAGCCAAGGATTCAAATCCCTATCATTTTAAATTAGGCCTATCGTCCATCATGCCAAACGTACTTATGCATAACGTCGCACACCCGTGTAAGGAACTTGCACAAAAATACATAATATATGCAAAGGATCTTAAAAACGTAATCAATCAGCGGTATAATGGTTTTTTGAAATAACTAACTAGGTAAGAATGAAACCATGAACTATATTCTGATTTTTGTTAAATAGTTCACGTGAAAATATCAAAACATTTTTGATTTTGTGAATGAATTCACAATCGCGAAAACTAGATGTGAACCTGTTTCACCTATTCGACCGCGATTACATGTTCTAGTTTGTGATCAAGTTGGCTCGCAATGCGCTCGAGCGTTTGTATGTTAACGTTTTCGATCACGTCGTGTTTGTTTGTCATATGTGCTAGCGTGTATGTAAATTTGCGTAAGGGAACCCGAGGTTATTAAAACAGTGGGGTAATTCGAACCCTTTCGACTTCTCAGAAAATCGTAATACTTTCTGACTGTCGTACATATTCGTGGAACCGCTATTCTAAAACATTAATTTTGACAGAAGAATCTAATTAGTTGTTTTGTTTAGAAAGGCGATACAACGTGTTTCATTGTTTTACCATCCTCAAAACAAAAATCACTATAATGCAAAAACCGTAATTAAAGCAACAAAAAAAGTTGAAAAAATGAAAGGTACGTATTTAAGAAAGCTTGAGGCTCTTATTCTATGGAATGATTTTTATTTGGATGAAAACACAGATATTTTCAAGACGCTAACCACTTTTGTGCGAAATGAGCATACGGGGCTATTCGGACCCCCTATTATATCAAACACCGTTTAGCGGCTTGCACACGGCATAGCAAGGAAAATACATGATGGGTCAATCGACAGCTGTGACTAACCAAATTAAGTTTTTGTATCGGAATTAATTTTTTTTTTGTTTCTTAAGGAGTTTCTCTAATAAATATTTCATATGTAAATATAGTTACATTGTAAAAAAAGTTAAAAAAAATGACGGTCTGAATTGCCCCGTAGGGAGGTCCGAATTACCCCTACATTGTAAAAGGATGGAAAAACGTTTTGCAAATCGCCACCTAGCGCTGCCATGGAGTGGTGCAAATGAACTTTTATGGCACCAATATGTAGCTTAGGTTTCAAACTAACAATTAGGACTTTTGACAGATTAATTTTTTCACATCTATCCATCTAAAAATGCGATTTGCTTAGGTAGGTCCGAATAGCTCCGGGTTCCCCTATATAAAATCACCGTATGGTAATATGTGTATTCACGTGGGGTTTTGAATGTTCGCGTGTACCTCGATTTCGATGTTTAATTTTGAGTCTGTGGTTCAGATATTGGATGACAGAAAATTCCCTCATACCGCTAAGGACTCCTGCTTCTCCGAAACTTTCAATGCATGTTCGCGTTTGCGATCAGGTTTGTACTATCGCGATGGGCACGAGCGGTTGTATGTTACCGTGTTGATCGTGTGAGCGTTAGTATGTTGCGAGTGCTAACGTGAATGTAACTCGTCCAAGATCCAAAAAATGCTGTTCCCCCACCACACACACCCATTCTTAAATGATCCCAAATTACACATATTTTGTCATATACAATTATAAATGGTTGTTGATTTGATGGCATTGTAAGGGGACACGTGTCTTGCGGGAGATGCCAATCGACCTGATATGTGTTTGAGTTGAGTAAAACAGCTTCTTTGTTTGTTTAGTGTTTATTTGCCCATGTAGGGAACTAATCCATAGCGCATTAAATGTGTGTGTGGAATACGCATAGTCTTGTCTGAGTGGAGTAATGCTTGTTTTGAATCATGTATGAGGGTTGAGAATTGATAATTTGCGGGGAGCATCGAACCCAATTATTGTCATATTCATTGGGTTTCTTTTAGTACATTAAATTTTGTCCATTTATTAATTGTTTTCGTTGTAATGGGTACTTTCATATGCTTTTGAGTAGTAAATGCACTATATAAATAAATGCCGCGTGAATCATATTTCATTATGAGCATAGTAACACAATAGCTGGATTATCATCGTAAAATACAACAAAATCAGGAGTTCGTTCTTTATTTCTTGCATACTGTGCATTTTTTGGTTTTGACACATTGTTGTTTTAAATGTGTAGATTAGTTTATTTTCGTTATTTGGCATAAGTATCGCGTGCGTATCATCGGTAGTATGTTTGACATACAAAGTCGGTTGCTTCAAATACTTAGTTATTTCATATCGCTCAAAAAACCGTTCAATTAGCATGATACCAAAGGAAACCAATTTGCGCATGAGGGAACAAGACCTAACATAGAAAAGCTGGAGTTGAATTTTTCATGTTCCACTCGTCAGTAACTAACACCAACTTACTACCAGTTAGACGATATATCCAAACTAACGCCAAAATTAGCGCCAGTTAGACACCAAACACCTCGAAAAAAAAACTTTACACAGGCGTTCCTGAAGACAAAATGAACAGAGTTGTGTAAATATGTTCCCCAGATAAAAAAATGTATTAAACCAAATTAGAGCGTTTAGGCGCAATACATAATTTAAATGTAGTTTGATTTCACGCTTTGAATGCCCTTCATCAATTACTGGTACAATTGTAAGCCCTTCTAGCGATTTCTATCGCTGTCTGACTTACATCTAAACTGTAAATGCATCCATTGCCATCACGAATAACCTGTGTAAGAACTCTTCTATGCATGCAACAAGCGACCACAACGAAAACTAGTTGGCCTGCATTTTTATTTTGAGATTGATTTCTAACCCAAACGAATGCCTGATTAGCGTGCAAATCAGAGGCGATTATTTACCTTATCAATTTTCGTCAGCCTTTTCTCGAACAAATTCCCAAGAAGTTGATAGAACACGTTCCACCGCTCCTAGCTTATCACGTCCACCCTAGGATTCTAAATAGCCAAAGGGCAAATAAATCGAAATCATTGTACCTCCAACCAAACCCGCTTCGACTTAATTCCATTTCCCCTTCCAAGAAGTAACTTTTTGTCAGCCCAAACCGGAAAACAAACAAAACCCCAAAAATCCTACCCTCGTTCGACCTTTCAACTCGGACCCATCGCCCTAGGCAACGACGATACGATGGGGTACTTCACAACCTTTCTACATTGTACCAAAACCATTGCTTCCTAATACGCCAGGAAACTATAATCGTCAGCGTAAAAATTCACACCCCCGTCCAGACTAGAGTCCATCGGAACCAACAACACACACACAGAGACTCTCGTTCCTCGAATCGAATCAGCATTAAGGGGAGAAAATTCTCTGGCCCATCTATATATAATCGAAGCAAATGCTTCGTACTTGAAATGGCTAATCAACATTTAATGGCTCTCGGCGGCCAAACACATCCGGCCACATCCTTGTTCGATGGTATGCGGGGAATCCCGAACTGGAAGCAAACCAGTTTCCGGAAACGACCGAAACGCTTCTCTGAATAATATTACAATAAACAATTTAATATGAAATCAAAGTAACGGTAGGCAGATTTCGGTTATTATCTTTTCACTTCACTCTGACTCTGGCAGTGCCACTGTTAAATCTGAATTCTCTATGCGGCTCCCATCAGGACGGTGCTATCGCTGAGTCACGATGCAACTAGGCGATATGTTGGAGTACCCTTACTTGAAATGTTGCTATTTACCACTACTTACCGACACTGGGGGGCAAGACTAGCTACAAAGGGGAACAGATTGTCACGTTAAACTAATAAAATTATACAATCTTAATTACGATCGCATATTGTAAGCTTAATTTAAGTTTCGATTCCACTTGACTCCTGCACCTTTGGCGGGCAAGGAGTGCTTGCCGGTTTGCAGTACATACAAGCTCTGAGAGTTGACTCGACCTCTCTCCGATACATTCCACTTGATACATGTTCACTTAAGATGCAAACATGAATTCCATAGAAATGGCTTGGCGTTTGCCGGTTTCCCTCCGGGGTCGGCCAGAGATCCAATATCGCTTACAGCAGCAGCACACATCGACCGACCGGTGGGAGCAGCTAGCAGTAACAACAACAAAAACAACAACAACAACATCGACAGTAAACCGTTCTGAATCCGAGGGAGGAAGAAATAAATCCAATCACAGAGCGAAGCGTAGTCTAATTATATGCGCCTAGTGCCATTATCACAGTCATTATCTCTTCGGTTACTACAGGAAAGCTAGCTTTGGCGACAACAACGACGACGAGGCGAGAGAGATGCAACCGGAGAATCCCATCATCCACCCCCTTCCGAGCGGCGGCGGTTAGTCCTGTACACCGTGGCAGTAGTACCTAGTTGCAGGCAGGTAGTGCAGCAACAGTCAGCGCGCTGCGCCCTGGGTAGGTACATGGAAACCAGAACATCAAAAGCACTTCATCTCGTGTTCATCTCGGGTGCGCTCTCCGCCAACGGGGACACAACATCAGCTATCCAGCACACAAAAGCCATGAGCCGTGCTGCTGCTGCTGTTGTTGTTGTCGTTGCTGTTGTTGGTTCGCATTATATGGCACATTTAATTAATGTAATTAGCTGTAACATTAATTTAAATTCATCGGGCTAAATTGAATTGAGCAGCTCACTCAAACTCGCACTCGCAGCAGTTTTTGACGAGACGCGGGGGCCATAGGATTATTTAGTTAACTTCGGCTCTAGAGTTACTGCGGGTCCCTGAATGGTCGATTGTTCTCGTGAGAATGGAACAGGAAAAAAATGGAGCAATAGGCCATTGCAGCTTGGTTAACGACAACGTTTACTATTGAGATTGTATGCTGAGTTCAAGTTAGTTCCGGAGACGTGATATTCAAGTCTATTAAATGCCTACGGCTTATGCAATGGTTAGCTATACTTCATAGACAAAGTTATAACCATCAGTAGTTAGTATGATCGATCGCAAATGTGCCAGCTTGCATTTCCTAAGAGCGCTTTATATCATTCCAGATTCCACACGGTTTTAATACTGGAGGTGAAAGGTTTCGGAGAGTCAAGCATAGAAGTTCTGCCTTACTGGTGAGAATAAGGACTCGAAATTTTGAACATCTCTCGGGACCAGCCAATGGTTTGGTTGTTCGCGATGTTTTGCATTTAGGTTCTAATCAGTGCCAAGTTGATGACAGTTACTGATGAGAGTCCGAAATTCAAAGCTCAGTTTTATCTTTTTTAGTTAGGTGTTGCACCCTTTTGCACGAATTTAGTTTAATCCAAATTTTCTTTTTAGCGAAAAATTGCACAACTGTGTTCAAATTTCTGCTCAGTAACGCCTGTGTAACGTTCCTTATTCGAGCTGAATCAATTGTTATATGAGACTCTGCTCTCCGGGCCTGGTGAAAAGTTTTCAAAGTTTAAGCCAATTCTATACATTTCTTTTGTAAGAAATGTAAAAACGGTTCTGTGATTAAGCTAACCTGTTGACACGTTGGATAATAAATGCATTATTAAGCGCGAACGTAATGCCCATTTCAACGCAATCATTGAACTTCTACAATCGAAAATCTCAAATCTCCGGCTTAGCAGTGTAGGTACAGTGTCGGTCAAAACAATTAATTCAGTTTAGTTGTCGTTTGGCGAACTACAATCGAATCTATCGGTTGAGTAGGAGTTCCCTGGGGCTCCTATCAACAAGTATATGTTCCACAAACCTCCTCTGGAGAGTTCCAGGTGATCCGTGAGTTTTGATTCTGATTTGAATGTATCCATAATGGAAAGTTGTTTGATATAAGTATCATAAATGGCGTCATTTTTCTTAGGCGTACATTCACTACACGAGGAATATTAGAAACATCTTATCGGTTTTCCTGGAAGACGAGAGCAATATCTCGCTGCAATTTTTCCTATTTCACAAGTTCTTTTATCAAACTCCCTTTATTTCGAAAATGATATCTCCGTGACGTTTATTTTTATAAGTAATAATAATCTGATCGCAAGCGCGTACATGTAGTCCTGATCATCCGCTTTCGGTTCTCGTGAGTAGGTCCATTCCTTTAGTTTAATGATTCTCACAAAAAAACAAGCTCATACACTAGTTTCAGGGCACCATAGCCAATACGCTAGCACACATAACACGACGTCACGCGATCAAACGCGTTAACATACAAACTGGTAACTAACTAGAATATGCAATCGCGGTCGTATTTGATCACAGTGAAATACGCTCACACCTAGTTTACGTGATTATGAGTTAGTAAATCAAAAAAGATATTTTCTTGTTTCACAAACCTCAGAATTAAATTCTAAATTCGAACTATTGAAAAAAAGTATTATACTGTTGATCGATTCCATGATTTTCCAGACCATTTCTTATAATACGCATTTGTGCATGTTACTTATTTATTTCAACGTTTCATTCATACCCCGTGAATTTCTTCATAATTCCTTGCAAATTAGTCACCAATCGTACTTCGCATAGTTTATGGAATATTCAATTTAGTTTATGGTTTTTATGTTTTCATGTGTATAATTTAACAGAACCCCGAATATCACTACCGGATTTATGTTTAGTTCGTGAACTGCTTCTTAATTTATATCATATTATTCACGATTCATTTAATTCAGTCTTTTTTATTGCCTTTCTCATATAGAAAGGTTATGCAATCACTCTGAAAAACGTCAACCTAATCCCGGCCCGAAGGGCCGAGTGTCATATCCCATTCGACTCAGTTCGTCGAGATCGGAAAAAGTCTGTATGTGTGTGTGTATGTGTGTATGTATGTGTGTGTATGTGTGTGTATGTGTGTGTGTGTATGTATGTGCGTATGTGTCAAATAATGTCACTCATTTTTCTCAGAGATGGCTGGACCGATTTGCCCAAACTTAGTCTCAAATGAAAGGTGCAACCTTCCCATCGGCTGCTATTGAATTTTGGATCGATCGGAATTCTGGTTCCGGAATTACGGGTTTCAGAGTGCGGCCACACAGAAATTTCTCATAAAAACTATAGGAAAAATTACAAATAGAATTTTTATTTTTGATGCTAAATGTATTCAAGGTGCATAAAACGTCGAGATTTGATGAAAACACGAAAAAAAAATTAACGAAGATTCACTTTTTTGGATTTTGCACATTTTTGTCTTTCTCATATAGAAAGGTTATGCAATCACTCTGAAAAACATCAACCTAATCCCGGCAAATTTTTTTTTCGACTCGCATAAGGTTTCTGGATTTTAACAGGGGCGTAGTTGATGGTTTACGGAGAGGGGTTACACCCCCCCCCCTCTACTGTTCAGTCCCCTCCTTTAAAAATCTCCTTAAATCACCCCTCAGACCACCACCTCATACCCCTCCCTTTCAACCCCATCATCTTTAAACCACCACTGTATCACAAAGCATACCAATTTAAGCTGGGGAGTCGTTCGTTCATGGGACTTTCGCCCTCTTCACATACCCAGCCCCGCATGACAAAATGAGTTAGCAAGCAGATAACATTGATCTAATGATGATTAGGCTAATGGAGTATGATATTTTTTTGTTTCAAGTGTTTCACCGTCGACACGTAGCTCATCAAGTTCGTGGCTGGCATGCCATTGTGTATAAGTGCAAAGTGTACTAAGAATGTAATGGACATTTCCACAATTATGTTGAACATAAAAAGCCTCCGTGCCATAGTTTAGAGAAATGAGAAAGGCACAATTGCACCGCTAGGTGGATTAAAACAGGTTTTTTGTATGGCAGCTTGCTTCAAGGTGCCAATGTTTTCGTTTTATACTTTAAATTATCTGAATCTAATTAACAATTTTAAAATTATCCCAAAACTAAGGAACAATTTCTAGATCATCTTAAACTAAATTAACGATCTATCTAGCGTGCACATGAATAAGTTTCCAAAAATATCCTTATTATTTTTACTTTTATGAAACTCTTCTCATAGTATTGAAAATTTCACGAGAATTATTTCGTAACGTTCTGAGTATTATTCATGGATCGAATTTCATTCCGTAAACTATGCAAAATAATGTATAAGAGACCAACCATATAAGAAAACTATAAAGGTCTGGAACATCCTTATTCAGTTGGTAAAGCTGAGTGTGACGTACTGAAAGAAAATGAATAATGCGCTGAGTGCTAAAAATACTTCATAGATTAAAAATTGGTGTTCGTGAAATAGTTAACATAACCATAAGATACCACCGATTAGGCTATAATTATTACGTTTCTGCGCGTATAACAACCGATAGTTCGCCCAAGAATAGCATATCGAATCACAGATATGAATCAAATTATTCCACGTGAAAAATCCAGGAGTGAACTCACGACTAAAAATTTTACGAAAACACGATGAGAAATTACGAAAATCATGGCTAAGATTCTGAAATTATGAACAGGGATCCACATTACTCTGATAGAAAAATAAACGTATTCAGCAAACAAGCACAGTAACCCAACCAAATATTCGAATGTAGCGTCCTGCATTTTTTGGCTTGAACTAGCTTTGGCAAAACATAAAAAGATTCATGATTACGAGGTTCAGACCCGTGCGGAAGGGTTTTAGGGGTTCAAACCCCTCCCATGAGGATTTTGAATTGTTTTTGAAAATCTTTTTACTTCCTGTTCAGGAGAAAAATTATATTGCGTTTTGACACAACAAATGTCATTTGAGTTCGGTTCCCCTAGGAACAAGTCGTTGAAGAAATTGAGGAAGAAGCTATTCAATAAATGGCAGATGATTTTCTAAGTATATATTATATTTTGAGAATATGAAAACAAAATTTAACTGTTTAATGAAAATTTTATACAAATCGTGAGCCGCTCGGGAAGATCTTCATGAGCGAAGCAATCCGCGTTGGAACCTCCGGATCGGTTCGGGTCTCAATAGGTGGCGATATTTGCGGGAGACCAAAGCAGTAGGAAAACTACTATGGGGTTACACGAACTGTAGACATAGACTACTTAATGTAAAATATTTATTTTCTTAGTACATTTAGAGTAATAATAAATCAAGTATATTTCTTACGTACAGTTTAGGCACAACCAATCAACATCGAATGTTACATATTGAACCAAAACCTTCTTGGTTATCAGGTCATTTCATTTGTAGCAGGTGATCGAATCCGATTAAACTTATTTGAGAAGATCTGAAGAAAGAAGACAGAAAACCGTGACCGACCTAATATCAGGAACTGTTTTAAATCTTTGGTCGACAATGACTGGGCAGTGCGTAATAGACCTTTCCACATTTTGAAAAAGTTTTGAAATATACATGGGTCAGCTCAATTTTTTGTTCTAGGTGTGAATTTAAGAACTTTCGCCAAAAATGGCTTAATTTGGACATGATTTAGAGGTGTCTCCAATCAAAAATCGTGTTTTTGCTATGTTTCCATGGTAACATCACTTACACTCTGATTTAATAGGCCCTACATGCTCACATATCATCAAAGCTTGTTCCTTACACATATCTTAACATGTTTTAACAGGTGAACATAGCTCTAATCGCAGTAGAAAATTTGTTAACTGGATTTTCATATAGAAAAGTATATCAAAACCAAGGAAAATTAGTAGTATTTTTTCTTAGTTTTGGTATTCTTCTCTATATAAAAAACCAGTTAACAAATTTTCTATTGCGATTAGAGCTATGTTCACCTGTTAAAACATGTTAAGATATGTGTAAGGAACAACCTTTGATGATATGTGGGCATGTAGGGCCTATTAAATCAGAATGTAAGTGATGTTACCATGGAAACATAGCAAAAACACGATTTTTGATTGGAGACACCTTTAAATCATGTCCAAATGAGGCCATTTTTGGCGAAAGTTCTTAAATTCACACCTAGAACAAAAATTTGAGCTGACCCATGCATATTTCAAAACTTTTTCAAAATGTGGAGAGGTCTAGTGCGTAAGCCTCTGTACCTGAAGGCATAAAATAGACCCCACTTGCGGTCCTTAGCTTCCTGCCCACTAACTCCTAGCCCTGGCCTCCTCGTGGCGTCGACTGGGATACGAGTAACCTTAGTGAAGATCGGGTAACCAACCCCGGTGGGAACTTTGGTCGTATGCTGGCAGGGAAGGGGGGGTTACCCTTCTTCGGAAGGTGTAAACCTGTCCTGGTGCCCAGGTGGGACCTTAAGCAGTCCTGGCACGATGGCCCACCGGCGAGACAGGTGGTTGGCGTAGGCCCTATAAGCCACCCCGTAAAAAAACCCACATAACGAACAATACAGAAGAGAATACGACCCAGAACAATCGGCAACGACCCAGGCGACGAATAAAGGATCACGATTGGAAACTCGAAACATGGAACTGCAGATCGCTCGGCTTCGCAGGATGTGACAGGATAATCTACGACGAGCTACACCCCCGCAACTTCGATATCGTGGCGCTGCAGGAGCTTTGCTGGACGGGACAGAAGGTGTGGAAAAGCGGGCATCGAGCGGCTACCTTCTACCAGAGCTGTGGTACAATCAACGAGCTGGGAACCGGCTTCATAGTGCTGGGCAAGATGCGCCAACGTGTGATCGGGTGGCAGCCGATCAACGCAAGGATGTGCAAGCTGAGGATCAAAGGCGGTTTCTTCAACTACAGCATCATCAACGTGCACTGCCCACACGAAGGGAAACGACGAGAAAGAAGCGTTCTACATGCAGCTGGAGCAGACATACGACGGTTGCCCTCTGCGAGACGTGAAAATTGTCATCGGCGACATGAACGCACAGGTAGGAAGGGAGGTAATGTACAGACCGGTGATCGGGCCTAACAGCCTGCATTCCATATCAAATGACAACGGCCAACGATGTGTGAACTTCGCAGCCTCCCGTGGAATGGTAATCCGAAGCACCTTCTTCCCTCGCAAAGATATCCACAAAGTCACCTGGAGATCACCGGACCAAGTAACAAAAAATCAAATCGACCACGTTCTAATCGACGGTAGATTCTTCTCGGACATCACAAACGTCCGCACTTATCGCAGTGCGAATATAGATTCGGACCACCACCTGGTTGTAGTCTGCTTGCGCTCAAAACTTTCTACAGTGCATAGCTCTCGTCGAAGCCAAACGCCGCGGCAAACATCGAGCGGCTACAAGATGGCAGAGTGGCTCAAGAATACGCGCAGCAGTTGGAAGTGGCACTACCAACGGAAGAGCAGCTAGGCGCAGTTGCCCTTGAAGATGGCTGGAGAGATATCCGATCCGCCATAGGTAGCACCGCAGCCACTGCACTAGGTACGGTGGGTCCGGACCGAAGAAGCGACTGATACGACGGCGAATGCGAGCAGTTAGTCGAAGAGAAGAATGCAGCATGGGCGAGAATGCTGCAACACCGCACGAGGGCGAACGAGGCGCGATATAAACAGGCACGGAACAGGCAGAACTCGGTTTTCCGGACCAAAAAGCGCCAGCAGGAAGACCGAGATCGCGAAGCGATGGAGCAGCTGTACCGCGCTAAAGACACACGGAAATTCTACGAGAAGTTGAACCGCTCGCGCAGGGGCCACGTACCACAGGCCGACATGTGCAGAGATACAAACGGGGATCTTCTCACGGACTAGTGTGAGGTGACCCAGAGGTGGCGGCAGCACTACGAAGAACACCTGAACGGCGATGCAGCAGACGACAAGGATGGCACGGTAACGCACCTGGCAGCACGCGCGGAAGACATTACACTACCGGCTCCGGATCTCCACCACTCGTCAGTAACTGACACCAACTTGCTGCCAGTTAGGCGATATATCCTAACTAACACCAAATTTGGTGTTAGTTTGGATATATCGTCTAACTGGCAGCAAGTTGTGCCAGTGACTGACGAGTGGAAAACGACACATTTTAAGTCACTGCCCAGCCTGTTTCTAGCGCAAATACTTGTTTTCCTTAATACAGTTGGAGATGCTGCTCTCTCAGTGCTAATATTTGCTTAAATTTTGCCTTCCTCAATACAATTATCCTAAAATATTTATAATAGGCCATTCATGGAAAAAGTAGTATCTTCGACTACCTAAATTGAAAAGTTTGATTAGTTTATTCAAAATTTCAAGATGAAAATTTATTTTTCATCTTTAACTGAAGTTGTCCCTGGCAGCACTACTCAGACAAAATCCAATCAGATTAATTGCAATAAATACAATTCTACGGATAATCCTAATAAATGTCATTACTCTAATGAAAGGTAACAGTCCCGGTTATAAGCCTTATTTATTTTTGTGCGAAAAGCTTGCCTATATTAAAAATGTTTAAAATTTTTGTTGTTCATTAACAACATTGGCATGGAGTTAAGCGAGTTTAATGTGCGATAGACCAATGGGAAAAAAACATAATAAGGGCTAGTTAAAGTTTAAAAGGTCTTTAAAAATTAGATTCCTTTTTCCAAGTAGTCCGGGTTAATTTAAAAGGATTTCAACCGCCTCGACACCCAACTCTATGCATTCCACTAAACTGTAATGTCAAGCAGCCAGAAGTGCATCCACTGAAGCCACTCATCTTCTGATGTAATTACCAACCCACTTCCCGTACCGCATACGTCCGGCATCGGTGCCAATTTATCAATTTTCCAGCTCAACAGTTCCAAATGACACCGATTGACGGTTTAGCTTTCTGCTTCCACCGCCACTCGCCTCTCGATTACAATTACAACAGTCCATCAGGAGTGAGTCAAACCAAATCGCTTGTCATTATTACTACGAAGCATCTCCAGCTCGAGAGAACGACTTTTCCGAAAGCTCCCAATGATTCGATTAGTTCAGTCCGATTGGGTGGGGCCGGCAGTCGACATGTTTGAATCAAACCGTTCCTTGGGGTGAAATGCGACAAGAATTGTACATAAAAGTGGCAATGATTAATGATTTTTTCGAAATTGCCAAAGAAATATGTACGGTGCAATTGAATCACTTACGAGCGCCGATCAAATTAACTCTCGTCCACCGTATCTGCTTAATCTTCGCCTATCTACAGCCACTTTCGAAGCAACAAAAAATATCTGAATAGGAGGCGGGGGTTCTGAAAATGAGCAATCGTTGAAAATGTCCAGCCGGGGGAAATTTCACAGTAAACCGATCATTTCGCTGTAGACTACATCGATAAGTGATATTGAACGATTGTAAGTACGATTAAGTGGATTAGTCTGGCTGGGTGGAGTCTGGTAGAGGCAAAAACTGTACGACAGAGCAGACCTACGCTGTAATAAAAGTAAACGAGTTGGAAGGAATTATAAGATTGGAAAGATCTCCGCCCGAAAGAGGACGAGAGAGCGGCGACGATAAAAATTAATAAATAGTGCACATGTGCTGCTTTTATGGGGATTATCTTGTACACTTCGCACCCAAGCGAGTCGGAGACCGAATTGTATACTTTTTTTTCTCTCAGTACTGAAATCCAATTACGAATAAACGAAACGAACTGAAACAAACCGACAGCAGCGTTTGAAACCGATTCGAAAGTACCAAGTTCAATCTTTCGTGTTGGCAAATTGCAGCCACCATTCGAAAGCGATTTTTCCAGCCACACCACTGAGCGATTGTCAGGAAGACAGTTCGGAAAGAAAAACGTCATCGATTAGTCCCGGGCTATCATCCCCCCTCAATCAGCATATTCAAGATGGCTTTCAATTTCTCCCATCACTTGAAACCGGCAGAGCAGTTGAGTCAGCATTCTGCGGATTGTTAGATATATATAGAAAGAGAGCTTTTTCTATTCCCACCCACCGAAGGGTTTCACTTCCAGCCTCCGAGCGCTCATCGAGGCCAGCAAGAGGAATCTGACTCCTCTCGTCATTTGTGCCAGCAGCAGCTAGCAAATTGAACTTTAAACGAATTGTTTTCGTTTTGTCTGCTCCATTTCATTCGTATGTATACGGCGTTTTATGTTGGCTGCTTTTCCAGGTTTGGCAGTACCCAATTTTGGCTCGATACCGGGTACTATTAAGTGCGGTAAACAGCTTGCACGGTAGGGCATACGGCTGAAAATGTTTAGATGGAACAAAGTGGTTCGAACTACTGTATCAGTTTTGTTAAGAAACTCCTCAGTAGCACATAGTTGAATTGGGGGTAGTTTTTGAGTAAATTTCCCAACGAGAAGCTCCACTGTAAATTGTCAGCGTAAACGATTTATCGTTTGGAAACTGGATTCCATCCCCACTCACATAGGGTTGAGTGACGGTGTGACTATTACGAGTCTGCTTTCGAGTAAAAAATGATACCGTAAGGAAATCAATCCTCTTTTCGATCGATCAATCGATCGATCGATCCATGGAACTAGCGGAGCTTGATGGTACGCTGTCACACCGGCGAACCGTGCTTGAATGTATTTGACTAATGAAGCTAGCTTACAAAAGTCCGCACGTTGTTCTTCCTGATCAGAAGGAAGTAACTTTGCGATTTTTTCCAAACACGTTACGCGGACATTTGCCGAATTCCAGCAAACGCGACATTCTTTCCAATCACGAACCGCCGGAAAAAAACAAATCCTTATATTATTCAAACTGTCGCTTTCGAAGGGCTGTCCAATTCTCGCCAACAGCGCTCGGGTCACATCTGGCTGCAACTGTCAGTTAGATAAACAAGTTTGAATACTGAAGATAAAGAAAAAAAATCAATTGAAAATTCCAAATCTTTGTCGCACACCGGCTGAACCGACGGCTACGGGGAATTTTCCGACGTGATGATTTTTCCAAAGCGAGCCCCGAGAACAATAAAAATAATAATAATCGTGGCACAAGTCGGCCGCCAGTTCAGAGATAAGCATTTTTAACAACCCACTGGCCTAAGCCACCGGAAGCTCTCGGGGATTTGTTTCTATGCTTTCTTGTGTTTGCCAGACGGACCGGGACTGTATGTGTTCTGTGATTGGATCACGTACCGCAGCAGAAGGCCACCGTTGTTGCTGTTGCTGCCGATGGTCGCCGCGGTAGAACCACATCGCGATGGGGGAGATAAGAAAATTTTGCTGCCTCTTCCTCATTCGTATAAATTGGATCTTCGAATTGCGCCCAAACCTCGCGCGGTTCTCAACCATAGACAGCAGCAATGGCCGACTGCCAAGCCGAGACAGAGCTTTCACACTGTTGGCTGACACCAGGCTGGGTTATCCTTTTTTCTGCTCCCCCCGGCAAGCGGGGTCTGCTGCGCCAGTAGGAACATCATTTGCATTTTTATGATAATGAGATTATTATGCTTATTATACTGTGAGAGCGTTTTCTCGGTCGGTTTCCACTCGCACTCGGGGCTAACGAATGGTGGGGGGGGGGGAGGTGGGTGCCGGAATGGCGTCAGATGTTTCCACAACTGAATTTCGACTAGCGTCCTCACGGACGTTGGGTACCGGGATGCAGTGAACACAAACCCACGTTGCTTTAATGTTTGGTTCTCATTCCGGGTCCAGTTTCTTGCTTCTGGGGGTGGAAAAGTAGGTACATGGTTGGTCAGTCGATTATTGTCGGAATGTCTGAATCGATTCGCCCGAAAGGTCAGCTCTTGACCGTATGGATTAACGGGTCCTCAAAAGTGTGTCAAGTTCGAAAGAACCGGGCGGATTGAATGTCTCTGTTTTGCACTGTTGATATAGCTTGAGGCTTTCTAAAAAGCAAACATTTCGAAGCTCAATATGTTCCATTAATTTAAACATAATCGAATTTTGTAAACATCTCTAGTATAGGTAATATCATATTCGTATCCGTGATCTCTGAAGACAATTTACAATCCATTCAAAATACGCTCAAGTACTCGTTCTTTGATACAAAAATTTACAATGGAAATCGAGAATCGTGAATTAAGAATCGTCAATCAAGAATCGTAACTCGAGCGGTGAATGACCTGCTAGGTTAAAGCCGCTAAATTAATAAATAAAATAAATACTTCGCGTATCAAAAATCGACAATGAAGTATGGGCAATCAAGAATGGTGAATCGAGAAACGAGAATCGAGAATCAAGAATCGAAAATCGAGAATTGAGAATTTCGAATTAAAAATAAGAATTGAAAATTAAGAATTGAGAATTGTAACTTTAAAATTGAGAATAAAAAATTGGGAATGGATAGTTGAGAATTGTGACTGAGAATTGAGAACTGAAAATCGAGACTTGAGAATTGATAATAAAGAATTGAGAACTGAGAATTGAGAATAGAGAAACGAGAATAAAGAATTGAGAATTTAGAACTGAGAGTTAAGAATTGAGAATTGTGAGTTGAGAATTGAGAATTGAGAACTGAGAATTGAGAATTAGAAATAGAGCACTAAGAATTGAGAATTGAGAACTGAGCATTGAGAATTGAGAATTGAGAACTGAGAATTGAGAACTGAGAAATAAGAATCGGGAATTGAGAATTGAGAAATGAGAATTGAAAATTGAAAATTGAAAATCGAAAATCGAAAATCGAAAATCGAAAATCGAACATCGAAAATCGAAAATCGAAAATCGAAAATCGAAAATCGAAAATCGAAAATCGAAAATCGAAAATCGAAAATCGAAAATCGAAAATCGAAAATCGAAAATCGAAAATCGAAAATCGAAAATCGAAAATCGAAAATCGAAAATCGAAAATCGAAAATCGAACATCGAAATAGAGGTGTGCGCCGATGCATTTTTAATCGGCGGCGGCGTAAGCGACATTTTTGGCCGGCGGCGGCGGCGTTGGCGGCGTCACGCCGTTGGACCCTATCGGCGGCGGCGCGCCGGCGTGTGTCGGCGTGACGAATATTGACGCCTAGGTAACTAAAAAAAATTCTTAACAGTACAATTCCTTTCCCAAATTTTCGGTTGTTATTGTAACAGACTTCACAGCACATACAAACAAACGTTTCAGTTTGAAGAAAATCTAAAAAATCATCGCCCACGATGTACTAGCGACATCTGTTGAACACATTGCACAAAACGTAATTCCCGCAACCATATAATTTTTTTTTCAACTTATGCTCCAATAGTGACCACCCTGCTTGCCAAATGCAAGATAATAAATGAAAGGTGGAACTATTTTTACAGTTGTAAAATTTGAAGAACGAAATAGAAAAATTGGCGATGTCGCATACTACGACTTCGCATGAAATAATGATTGCAATGGACAAATTTGTAGAATGCAGAGTAACGACTGTATTTCAATGACGCATAATAATTATTTATTGTTTTATATTTGGGAAATTAAGCAACGGTAAAACATTTTTTGTTTTGTTTGAGGAAAGTAATTGTTGTCGTTTCATTGTTTTTTGTTTCTATTTAGTCATCTTTACCGTAAGCCCGGGGACAATTGACAGCTCCCATATATTGAATTCATAAGCAAATTTTGGGGTGATTTGGTGATGTCATCGCGGCTCGAATAGAGCAAAATTTGAAAAAGGAGCATCCTATTTATTATTTTCCATATCTGTGGAAAATAATCAATTTAAGCATTTCTACCATTTCTTTTTGCTGCTAGAATTCTAATAAAACACAAATTCTATTCAAATCGAATGGTTAAGCTTGGTGGTGATGTACTTTCATTGGCCAAAATGTTTTTCATTTACATTTGTCGAGATAAAAAGCACCAATGATTTAACGGTTTCAAACTTCACACAACAAGAAAACCAAAACATGTTTAGGAGGGAAGAGAGCCGGTTGTTAAATACAACGACTTCCAGCTAAATATATAATAAGATTTATGTAACTTTGCTGACGGTTTTCAGTTAGGGATAAATTTATTCTCTAATAATAGTTTTCTCTATTCACATTTTGGAATAAGCTTTTTCTAAATGTTGTTCTAGCCGCATTGATGGCGTTCATAACACACGTAACGAAACACGCTTTTCTCTTGAAACTTTTTCGTTTCGTTGTTCGTGGTACTCATAGAGAGAAGGCATACTAGCGCCACCATCAAAACGGTGGTGCATATATGAAACAAGAACTATCTGTCAAGTTGTCCCTGGGTTGTTTACCGTCGCTCTTGTAGAATCCCGCAAATATCAGGAACCCTAACACGAGGCGTTATTATTGGCATTAGTGCGCAGAAATGTCACTTTTAATGATCGTGTAAGGACACCTTTCAAGGTAGACACATTACTTCATTTTCCAGGCTGGTGTTTACTTTTACTTCTTGTAAGTACAAAATCGCCAATGATAAGGAATACGATTCCCTGGCACTACATTTTCTTACAACGTACGGTCTGCTTCTATCTTGAGTGCAAAGTATCCTCGATTTGCTGGAATAATACAGATCTACACCCTGACGAAACCTAAATATACAGTTACTATCAATCATAATCATTCCACGACTTGACGTGTTAGCTCCTGTTAGGTTGGAACTGATCACTAAACAAGTCTTATTGAAAATGGTCTGAGCGTTCTCTAGTTTTTGTAGCACCAACGAATTCTAATCCATTGCATACATTCGATACACCGAATCAATTAAATTACTAACGTCCGGTTATGTGCTTACTCGCCGATCGGCATTGTGTTGTAACTTAAGAAATGGTTGTGAACAACTTCCACCTTGGGCACTTCGACAAGAATGAATTTCACATTTCCGGCCCATATTGTTTGTTTTGGTTTGCATGAGATTAAAAAGACCGTAACGTTTTTGGGTGGGTGCGGAAACTAAGTAACGCAATTAGCTCTGTGTCAAAATCTCACTAACGCCACCGATTTGTAATTGAAATCGACCGTTTTTTCTACGATTGATGAAAATTCATCTCGTGTTACGTCTTATTTGTCTGTGATACCGGGCTGGTGCAACTGACACTGAAAATCTTTCTTGAGTGAGGCTAGATCACACGATGAATAGTTTATGAGACTAGAAATCTTACCCTCTGCATCGCCACATCTGTGCACCAGCGTCGCGAAAAGTCAAGATCACTTTGCTCAACTATTCTTCGGGAAAAAAATTTAAAATAGGTGACGATTCAATCAATTATAAATAAACCTCGTATTGAAAATAAATTTTGTGTTTTCACAAAACTAGTTCACGTAAAAAAAAAGACATTATACTGAAATGTTTAGTAGGTGGTTGTGTCTGAATATGTTTAATATATTTTTTGATTCTAATTCATAACTCGATGAAACATTGATTTGTATTAACTTTATTGACTAAAACAGTCAAGAATTGAACGACGTGCAACGATTTTCGTAAATTCTCGTCGTGTTATCGTGATATTTTAGTCTTGAGCTTACCGTTGGATTTTTTACACAGAGTCACGTGTCTTATAGTTTTCTAAATTATTTCACGGACATGAATTGTGGGCTAGGTAATGTATTTTGCTCAGCGGAGTTTCATTTAATTCCGAACATTTCTCTGAATTTTAACAAAGGAATAACAGGGTTACAGGTCCTAGTAATGTCTTTGTATCTAATGCTCGTGCCTATGAGACTGGTTGCTAGCAGTTGTACACAATAGCTCACATAGAAATTTCAAAACCAAAAGCAGAGCGAATAATCCATGAATGATAGTCTGAGTCCCTTGTAATTGTTTACGTAAGTATAATAAGATTATGTGGAAAATTAATTACTTCATGAATTACATCATGAACAGTTTCACGAACTCGACTGATGAATCGTGTGTAGCATATTAGAAATTAAGAATCGGTTAAAAAATCAATGAATAATACACTGCGTTCCAGTGAAATTGATTACGTGCAAAGATTAGGATCAGGCACATAATTGTAAATTTCAGGCACATATATCTTGAAAGTGGAAGTTTTTTTTTAATTTGTGGACCATTTCACGCACACGAATGGTGAATTGAAACTTATATGCTCACAATCATAACCAGTTGACGAAGCAAGAATGGATCTTTGAATTATATAACGAGTGTCGTGTAATGGTTTTCGAGAAAATAACAAGATTATTTTAATTTTGTAATCCAATTGACGACCACTAACACCAAATAATGATCAAGATGTGATAAATCATCAATCAGTTAACGTCGTATATTAGGCCCATGGACAATGTTCCTAGATTTGTGGATAAAATTATGAGTCAACAATTTTAGAGTTCGCGAACTGTCGGCGCGGGAAAAATGCATAGGCGGCGCGCCGCCGATCTACCGTTCGGCGTCGGCGTACGTTAAAAATTACCGGCGGCGGCGGCGTGGCGCGGCGGCGCACAGGTCTACATCGAAAATCGAAAATCGAAAATCGAAAATCGAAAATCGAAAATCGAAAATCGAAAATCGAAAATCGAAAATCGAAAATCGAAAATCGAAAATCGAAAATCGAAAATCGAAAATCGAAAATCGAAAATCGAAAATCGAAAATCGAAAATCGAAAATCGAAAATCGAAAATCGAAAATCGAAAATCGAAAATCGAAAATCGAAAATCGAAAATCGAAAATCGAAAATCGAAAATCGAAAATCGAAAATCGAAAATCGAAAATCGAAAATCGAAAATCGAAAATCGAAAATCGAAAATCGAAAATCGAAAATCGAAAATCGAAAATCGAAAATCGAAAATCGAAAATCGAAAATCGAAAATCGAAAATCGAAAATCGAAAATCGAAAATCGAAAATCGAAAATCGAAAATCGAAAATCGAAAATCGAAAATCGAAAATCGAAAATCGAAAATCGAAAATCGAAAATCGAAAATCGAAAATCGAAAATCGAAAATCGAAAATCGAAAATCGAAAATCGAAAATCGAAAATCGAAAATCGAAAATCGAAAATCGAAAATCGAAAATCGAAAATCGAAAATCGAAAATCGAAAATCGAAAATCGAAAATCGAAAATCGAAAATCGAAAATCGAAAATCGAAAATCGAAAATCGAAAATCGAAAATCGAAAATCGAAAATCGAAAATCGAAAATCGAAAATCGAAAATCGAAAATCGAAAATCGAAAATCGAAAATCGAAAATCGAAAATCGAAAATCGAAAATCGAAAATCGAAAATCGAAAATCGAAAATCGAAAATCGAAAATCGAAAATCGAAAATCGAAAATCGAAAATCGAAAATCGAAAATCGAAAATCGAAAATCGAAAATCGAAAATCGAAAATCGAAAATCGAAAATCGAAAATCGAAAATCGAAAATCGAAAAACGAAAATCGAAAGTCGAAAGTCGAAAAATCTAACGGTCAAAAATGATAAATGTGTGCGCCGACGAGCCACGCTGCGCCTGCATGCCGTCAATTGCAGATAAAAATATAGGAAAAACAACTAAATAGAATAAAAATAAAAAAACGAACAAAATGACACAGTTGAAAAAATAAAAAAAATCGAAGATAGTGAAAAAATCGAAAAAAAATAAGAAAATGGAATATCGAAAACATGAAGTGAAAAAAACGAAAAAATTTAAAGAAAAACAAAAAAAGAACAAAATAATCTAAAATATCAACAAAAAACTTAAAAAATCAGAAATGAGAATATTAAAAAATAAAAGAAATTAAAATATTGAAAGAATCTTAAAAACTCAAACAATTTGAAAAATCTAAAAACATCTTAAAAATTAAAAAAATTATATGATCAAAAATATTTTAAAAATCGAAAAAATTGACGAAATAAAAATAAAAATTTAAAAAAAATTAACAATTTAAATTAAATTCGAAAACTAAAAAATTCAAAAATTGGAAAAAAATGGAAAAAATAGCAAAATTTAAAAAATTGTAAATTTTGAAAAAAAAATATAAAATTTGAAGAAACCAAAAACAAAGCAAAAAATGAAGATATTGAAAATTGAATAAAAACGTGTTCTACATAAAAAGATTGCAAAAATTTAAAAAATCGAGAAGATAAAAAATTAAAAATATTTTAAAAAATTAAAAAAAAACATTTCAAAAAAATAAATCGAAAAAATTTAATTAAAAAAAAAAATTGAGCATTTTCAAAAACAGCCAAAAGAATTCGCAATAATAAAAAACAACGAAAAAATTGAAAGGATCGAAAAATTGAAGGAAATTAAAAAATCAAAGAAATAAAAAAATCAAAAAAGAAGAAAAAATCGAAAACAAATCAAAAGAATCCATAAATTCGATATAATTTAAAAAATATGATAATTGAAAAAATTTCTAAAAATCAAAATTATCAAAAAAAAAAATTAAAAAAATCGAAAAAATAAAAAATTTGAAAAACCGGAAAATAAAAAAAACGCAAAAAATCTAAAAAATAAAAAGAAACATCGAAAAAGTCAAAAACATTAAAAAAATCAAAGCGTTGAAGAAATGGAAAAAATCAAACAAATGTAAAAAATTTAAAATATAAATAGGGTAAGGTGGGGCAAATCCGACCTAGTAAACGGTTTTGGCTGTAAAATGATCAATTTACATCGGATCAAGTCGCTTTATATACCAAATTAAAGGTTAGACTCCTGGGCAACTTTCTATATATAGAATATTATTTGAATCTAGGGATTATCTTGTGATACAAGCGTTTTACAAAAATGTTCATTTTCACTGTTTTCAAAAATGGTGAGGTAAACCCGACCCCCTATGTTTTTGGTTGATTTAGTGCATGTATTATCCAAATTTTATGGTTTTTCAATGATAAATAAATGAATGTTGTGTTATTGAATTGTACCATGCAGAAAATGGAGTTCAATGACAATCTTGGAATGCTAAAATCACAAGCAGTAGCACGTTGTGATATTTCCATTTGCATCGGAGTAATACTATAATCATCACGTTTTTGTGTCTTGCGCTTGTAATTATGAGCCATTTTGCATAAAAATAATAAATAATAACAATAAAAATATGTTTCAATTTGAAAAATAAAAATTTTCTTAGCAAAAAAGCGGTCGGATTTACCCCAATATTTAGTGGTCGGATTTGCCCCATGGCGTCATTTTTCATTACGATGCAATTAAAAAAAATATGAAAAAGGTTGAATTAAATTCTTCTATGCACTTTGTAGGACTTTAATCAAAGAATTTAAATCCACTTACATTTATTATGCAATCACTTTAACAATCAGAAATATCCTGTAGTCAATGATGCACAAAAGTCAATTCAAAAGTTGTAAAAACACACTTTTTGTCGTTTGGACATCTCAATGTAGACTAATGAAATGCTGTCATACCACCATTATAATTATTTTCGATGCTCCACACGACAACATTAACATTAGTTCGCGTAGTGTTTCTGATTTTCGGTAACAGAGGGGGGTCGCGTTTACCCAACGGTCGGATTTGCCCCACCTTACCCTAAATATAAAAAAATTTGAAAAATTAAGAGAAAATTACAATGAAAAAATAAAAAAAATCAAAATAATTGAAAAACTCAAAAAACCCAAATTTCGAAAAAAAATATCTATTGGAAAAATAGAAAGAATCAAAAAATAAAAAAAGCAAAACTATGGAAAAAAGGCAAAGATAAAAAAATCGAAAACAAACGCAAGAATTAAGAAATCAAAAAAAATTGAAAGGATCGAAAAAAAAGAACAAGTTGAAAAAATCGAAAAAAAGAAAACAATAGAAAAGAAATTGAAATAATCGAAAAATCGGAAAAAATTTAAAAAATAAAAAAATCGGTAAAATAAAAAAAGAGTAAACCAAAAAAAAAAAGAACAAAAAGAAAATCCAGGAAAACGAGAAAATCGAAATAATCGAAAACGGAAAATCGAAATTAAAAGTTGAATGATGATAGGTGAAAATTGAGAATTGTAAGTTGAAATCTGAATGTTGAACCGTGAATGTTGAAATTTGAAAGTTGAATGTTGAAAATTAGAAGTTGAAAGTTAAAAGTTACATTTGAAAGCTGAAAGTTTAAAATTTACCCAATTTATACGACAAATAGTAAGTTAAATGATGATCATGGGCTATCAACATTAGAACCTTTCAGACATCACACACATATTCTAGTTAAACCCATAGACCTGTCATCATAAATATCCCTTAAGCCCAATACTGTCGCAGGAAATGCTAGCAAGTTCGTTTCTGTACAGCACAAACCTGCCCTTCCTCCGCCGATTCAACGTTGGTCGTCGCACTTTCGGCGACTGAAACCGCACCCTGGCACCCATCATCCGGATCACACACCGTACACCTGTTGCGACGTGCTGCTTCAATCACGTCATTCTAGCGAACCTAGAACCAAGGATCCGCCCGTCGGTCGATTCGGACGAACAGCTCAAAGAAGCCGCCGCCAATTGCAAGTCTTTTCGTATACGCCGGTTAACAAGCAGGCGCTGCTGGCATGATTTTCGGTTTCCCATCCAGTGCAGCAGTTAATCGATCTTCTAAAGTCCCATCGAGGAGAGGAACCCCTTCCCACCCAGCATCCATCAGTCTCCGCTGGCTGACCTTGATGAAGAAATTTATGTTCATATTCTCTCATCGTTGCCGCTGCTGCTCTTTTGCGCAATGCCATCATTATGTCTTTATTTTCCGGCAGATATCCGTCGGCATGGCAGCCTGATGATGGTACTTGAAGATCTTCATCAATCGGCGAGAAGTGCACTGCACACTCGCAATGTGTGAGCACAGGGAGAGAAAAAAACCCTACATTAACATGGTTGCTATGCAGGGGAAAAAAAATCCGCACAACGAGATATTTCTGACGAATCGTGACGAAGTAATGAAGACGTTTAGTTTTAACTCGCGTGACCTGCTGTAAATTACTGTGCATTCACTTCTCCGTCGCCGCCGTTGCCGCCACAGAACCTGCCGGCCGTCGTATGGTCTGGGCGTATAAGTGGAGATTAGTGTTTCCGCTGCGGGGTTGTGCGATGAAAATCTACCATCCAGAGGTGTGTCCGCTGAGCGAGCGATCTGTCCATTTCGGCCGTCCCGTATCGTGATGAATCTCCCCGCTTTGCTGATTTGTGGCACGACAGCCGATGGTGTCGGTCGAAGCAACCGGGGAACTGTTTATGCTTTTCGGATGATTATGATATTGCTTGCTGCGGAAACGTACAGTTAAAGTTGTACTGTGGAATGCATAAACATCCTTCGAGATTTTGGAATTGTTTATTTTCACTCCGTCCTGTAGCTCTTTCATCTCGCACTTCGCTGGAAACGTGAGCCCGCCGCCGGGTTCTTGGACGTTTCCGCACTCCGCACACGTAGCAGGTTTTCAAATCCACCAACAGAAGACCGCAGACTGGCGGCCTGGGGGAGAGGGTAACAGGTTGACTTTTCGTAGAGCTGAATGTGAGAGTTAAAGCACCGATCCAAGCTCACTCGTAGGTAATGTCTTTATCCCTTGCTGGGTGCGCCCTCCCCATACACACATACACTCGCACAACGGCCAACTCACGTCGAGGTAAGCTCAAGCAAGCGAAAAAGTGAACTTCTCAGGATCGTTTTAAGTTCAAGCACGAGGAAAATCCCACCCAACTGCGAAGGCAGTAGCGCAGTGAAGTGAAGAGAGAAAAGAAAAAAAGAAACTCACAGTGCTTCTTGTGAAGCAATTTCTCTGGTGTTCTTGGAATTTCGAACTTCTTACATTCCCCAGCAAAAGGAACTTAAAGTGAGACACGTGGGGATGGCAAATATCTCAGTCCCAGGATTATTGTTGGGTGCACTTTTTTCTGTCTTCAAATTGAAATTGAGCTCCATTGTTGCAGTTGTGTAACGTCGACTTAGTTGTCGTTGTTTGCTGGTTGTTGCGGTTGGCGTGGTACAGCTCGATGGAAATTCACGGTCGATTCGTTCGTATTCTGTCGGAAAGTTTTCGAACAGTTTGAGTTGAACAAAAAAAAACAGATTCACTTTTTGTAGCCTGTATGCTGGCCAGCTTTGACGTAGAAAAAAAACAACACCCGCTTCTGTCATCTGTTTCGAATATATTATATACTTTCGAACTTCGACAGCAAAGGATGCGTCAAATTCGCTGAGATTCATGGCAAGGACCTTATCCATTTTTAATCGTTGATTTTGTAGTCCGTCGAATTGACGGTTTTAGTTTTGATTGTCACCGAAACGATGATCAATGAATGAGTACAATTTATTTTTATGAATTAAAAATGTTGCACTGCCAAATACAAATGAATTTGCTAAATAAGACCTTATACAAACCAACTTATAACTGAAACCTTACGGAGGCTTTATTAAGTGTTGGTAGTTCTCTTGCTACGAACAGGAATGTAGACCACAATCGCAAATCGCTTGCTAAACCACATTTTTATTTAGCGTTACGCTATATTTGTAACATAGTTTATTTCTCGAGTAATAACACACTTCAACTCTGGGTACTACAGTTAACGTATGTTTGGTTATCCTTCTCCATTTCGGTTTTGGAATTGGCGAGATAGCTCAATTGACTAAGCAAAAATAGTAGATGATTAGAAAAACTCCTAAACGCAAAAAATGTATTATCAATAACTGAATAAAGGGCGCTACGATCAAAATTTGGTTGACCAAAACTTGACGCATTTGTTTAATTTGTGCATTTAAAAAAATAAACGCCCCTCTCATTGTGATTTTGACTTATACTCATGAGTTATTATCAAAGTAAGACGAACAATCATGAAAAACTAAACGGCTAGCGCACCGAAATCGACATAAATAGCATAATAAACGGAAGGGTGCTAAACAATTTTAACCATGAAACTGCCAAAGTTGTTCGAAAATTATCCAGTTTGGCAGACTATCTGTACATGTGTCTTGATAAGGGTAATTTTCGTTGAAACCGGGACCATCAACCAGAAAATTAGCGTGAACGTGTGTTTGGAAAAAAAATTATGGTGCCTTTTCTGATGCAATATAGTTCTTCTAAACTGCTTTGGTTGCATTTGTCATCCTGTCATCATAGAAAAGAAGCAATGGACCCCGCCCGCACATAGGGTTAGAGATTTTTCTAACGAGATGTTTCTAACCCGAAGAGGCGAATGACCTTAAGGTTAAAACCTCTATAATCGAAAAAAGGGGCAATGGAGTGATGCACCGCCACGACAGGTGGTGCCCCAGAACCTTTCCCACACGACTTACCTCCACACAATCGAGAAATATTGAGATTAGAAAAACCTGCCGGAAGCGTAAAGCAGTTTTCTGCCACGACCAAAGTAGACGAGATGGCTGTACAAAATCTGATGGCATGAAAGATACAAATGGCACGACAATTCGGATTCCGTCAAGCGGAAGCCTAACCGATTTTTTTTCTATGTCAATACTTAGAACCAAAGGAAAAATAAGTTGTCCAGTTTTTCTCGAAAAATGATCAAAATTGACCAAAATTCGACCAACCGAAAGAGACGTCACGGTGGACATTCATCCGAAATTATTTCAAAACAATAGATTGTAGACCGTATGCTATCAAAATGCACATACAACAATGGTTGTAAAATTATTAAAACATACCCTTTACTCACATACAAACGCCCGTTCTCACGCAATCATAAATCGTACTCGCGCAGGAGCTGCTGCTCTGAAATACGGAATTTATATACAGGAGACAAATTTCAGGACACCATAGTTCGAGACTACAGTGAGATGGGAGAACTCACTCTCTTCCCTTATCTGAACCGTACGCTCAAAATTGATTATAAGAATCTCGGGCCGCGCTTACATTCGAAAGCCCATGAGAATATACAAACGGTTATATAATCGGCTATATATGCACGGTTATAGAAACGAATTTAAGCAATTTACTATAGATCTAACCTGTTAATATAGAAAGCTTGTGTCCATCGCGATAATATAAATCTGGGCCCGCATGCGAACATGCAAATTGCGATCATACGCGCACACCTAGGACCACGATACAAAGAAAAGGTTGATCTAGTCAATATGTTAGTCAATATGTTACGTATTCTTAAAAGTGGTCTCAAGAGCGATTATACCAATGCCTGTTACCGCGTGGTCATGAATCAGTATCAGCTGAAAGTCGCTACATCTTAGCGGTATATTGTTTTTTGATGAAAACAATCAGAAGTTCACGGCGATAGGCAAGGGGTTACATGGTTTTGATAATGAATTTATACAGGCGAAGTTGCATACACGCGACACAGAAGCCCATGTGATCAAAACAGTTAACATACTAACGCTCGAGCTCTGCGCGATAATACAACCCTGAGTCACAACCATACACATAAAAACGCCCTCTGATAAGGTTCACGGTTTAACCTTCAGTTAAATCATTCTCCAAAACATAATGACACTCCTATACCCTAGCCAACTAACAAGTCTCAGGGATACATTACCGCGAACTCTAGCGAAATGGGGAACTCACTCTCTTCTAGCTTATGAACCGGACACTATAAATTAAACATCAGACTCGTGGTCCGCGCGAACATTCAAGAGCCCACGTGAAATGACAAATGACCACAACCGCATTTATACGCGTGAGGTAACATATACGCTAGCCAACCTAGAGCAAAAAACGAATTTATGAAAACTCAATCGGTAAGCCCCTGAGTCGATTCTTTCGAAAATTTACATGGCTTAAACATACTAATTAGCATTGTGACCGCTAGATGGCACTGTATGGATCAGTTTATTTCTGCAAGTGAAAGTAAAAAAAAGATAATTTTATGGCTAACAACTTTTTTATTTTTTTTATTTTGATTATAGAGGTTTTAACCTTAGGGTCATTCGCCTCTTTTCCGGTTAGAGAAATTTGCATACAAGGCAATCGATTTACCAACTACGCTATGCCCGTCGCCAGGCCAACTACTTTCTCGAAGACTGCAAATAAATCCAACTTCCTTATGAGAAGTCATTCAACTTTCAATGAAGCGATGTCTGTTTTTGTATGGGGCCTAACAGCACATGGTGGCGAATTCCTACGAACTTTTTTGACTTTTTTGAAAAAAAAATGTTGGGTTTAACTGAATAGTACGTTTGGCACTATTTTAGTAGATGTTATGAGTTTTCTTTTGACTACAAAATTTTGGTTCTAAATTTCACCGCAAAGAGGGCGTCATTGCCTACTTTTCAAGGAAGATCGATAGAATATGAACATGTTCATAAGAATTACTGAAGAAGGCTTGTTTTACAACTTTGTTGAAGTCTCCCGATTTCTATATCTTTCCGTTGAAAAGTTAGTGTTGGCGACCTCTATGAGGTGAAATGTAGAACTAAAATGTTCTAGTTAAAAGATGACTCATATCATGCACTAAAATTTTTTAAAACATATTATTCAGTTGAACCCAACCATTGTTTCGCAAAAAATTAAGTTCGTGGGAATCGACTGCTGATTTACGACAATGTGCTGTTAGTCTCCACGCAAAACTGACTCAGACATAACTTCATTAAAATTTTAAGACCTTCTCCCAAGGAAGGTAGATTGATTTGTTGTCGTCGACAAAGTTATAGATAATAAAATTATCTTTCTTATTTTCACTTGCAGTGATGAACTGATGTATACAGTACCAACTAGGGGTGAAAATGCAAGTTAGTAAGCTTTCTCCATGTAAATAAACGAAAAATCCTACACAAAATTCCAACTCGTTAGTCCGGTGGCTAGATTTGTCCGATTTTACCCGGTGGAACTAGGAATCGATTCAGGGGTGATGAGGAGCTAACGCCATGAAGCACGTTGACATACAAACGCTCGAACCCTTTGCGATCAATCATCCACGCACACCTGAGGCCGCGATATGGAAAACATTGAAACGTTCCTGTAATTTAGTGTTATTCATAATTTTAGGAACTTTGTTATTCATAATTTTAGGAACTTTGTCACGATTTGCGTAAATGGTTCAGTTCACGAAATCGTGATTTTTTTCTTCGTGAATTTATGAACAGAATTTTGCCATGCGAAACATTTCCAAATGCAGTCTCAAATTTAGCATAAATGTTCTTCAAAAATAAAACAAATAGAAATACAGCTCTTCTTTAATAAGCAAGCACTCAAAAATTAAAAAAATTTTTAGCTGTAAGCAGGTCTTCGGTAGATTTTAAAGCGAATCAGTGCCTGATTTCCCGAGTTTTCTGATTTAACTACACACCAAAAAATAATGAAATTTAAACGACATGTAAATCAATACGAATGTACACGTACAAAGTTTGAATCAAAAATTTGATTGAAAATTCAATCAAAATCAATGCATTCAATTGGAGCATCAAAAAGCATATGATTTTACACTTTCATTGGTGTAATATTACATGTCATAAATTTTACAGCAATATTGGATAAAATAATTAAAGTGCATTGGTTTTCCGTTTAATGAAACTGTCATTTTCAACAAACGTGTAAAATTACAGTAAAATTCGTTGAAGAAAGCATGACAAGTTGAATGTATTTGTGGTGAGATTAAATTTTACATTTATATTCGTGCTCCAAATATGTGCGTAAAAATAAATTTAAAATCACAAAATATTTTTATCTGTGTAGTTTAATTTTTGGTTTAAATCATATAGTTGAAAATTTCTCGGATCAACAATTTTTCAAATGTCGATTTTAAGGATTTAGTCATTCATATCACATTCCAAATATTGAATAAAAGTATGCTTCAAGTGTCAAATAATCTAATTTTTTCTTGACCGTTCTTCTCAACTGTAACCGGGACTATTTACATAATTCATTTATTTCTGATTACGGATCGTTCTGCTCTGTTTCGTTCCACCAACGGAACTCGGATGTTACGATTGATTGCACCATTTGATTAAGACAATTAAACCGACCAGTCCGTGTCAAGCACTCATTCGCTGCTTCAACACTTTGAACTTTGATTCCTAATTCCACCCGGACACTACAAATCCATACCCCATACTAGGTGGTGAGAATTCTCGATAGCGCACCAACTCAGCAGATATTGGCACATGAGACACTTTTAATTAAATCCCTCTTGTTTTTCCCCCGGAATCGATGGAATGTTTTCCGTTCCCGTCCCGCTCCCTCCCCCTGTCCACGGTCGAAACCATCTGCTGGAAAGCGAAGAACAAAGAACAAAATTCCATCCTCTTGAGCGCACTGACACGGGGTCGGTCATTGCTATCGCATCGTCATCCTGGCCCGGATCGTACTTGTTTGTCGTGTTTGCCCGAGAGATGTCTGTTGAATTCTTCAAAATTAACTTCCCTCCGCAGGAGTCTTAAAATTGTTTTCGTGTTCCGAACTGTGTGCTGTTGATTCCCGCCCATAGTCGAGATGTTTCAACTTCTTCGAATCTCCGATGGGGTGGAGTGGAGGTGAAAGGGAATGTCCCTGCTAGAGGATCTTCGGTCCGGTATAAATAGCTGAGGGAAAAAGTTCAAGCTGCCATGTTTCGGTAACAACCGTGTGATGTCGGAAGCTCCGTGAAGCGTTACATGCGTGGGAGTTTAATTGGAATCTATTATACTGTGTCTCTTGATAGAGCAACGGTATTAGCGAAAATAAGCGGAATCCGATTACTGGATAGAGTCTACCGTCCAAGGTTTGACGAACATCGTCCCGTGTACGAGGGAAAAAAATGCGAAAACTTGATTTGACGTAACCATCGCAACATTCAAGAACTACCCGTCCCGGACAACTACGACGTCCCGTATCCAAACCATCAAATCCGTCCCATTAAACGACGCATGAGTAATATCTCCGTTTTGATACCTCATTCCCACTAATCGGATTATGCCTTATAATGCGACACTTGCCTAACAAATTACAGGTGATTTTGATTTTATTGACTCCGAGTCTCCCCACGTTGATGTGGCCGTATGTAAAGCCCGGTAGCATCCGCGAGCACCAACACACACACAGCGTACTTTATTAGCAGCCGATGGAAGAAAATCGCTTTTGAAAGGAAGCACACAAAAAAGCGATTTTCCGCCCTCTCTCTCTCGTAGTAGTAAATCATCTTTAAGGAAAAGTGCGATGCGCGGCGTGGTCTTCGCTTCGCTGCAACAGTCGAACACACCCATTAAGAAGATTCCACGAGCATCATTAGAAGATGGAACGAGAAGCAACCATCTGTGCGGTGGTTCTTTGCGGTTTCCCGGTGAGTGTGCGTTGCGGCCAATTCCTCCACCAGCGAACGCTCACTGGATCGCGAAATTTATTGCTCCACTTTGATAATAATTTTTTGCCGCTGCTCTACTTATCGCTTCAGAACGTTCCGGGTTTTTGATTTGCTTCTTTCGTTCTCATTTTGCTGCTTCATTGACTACTGCACCGTACCCGCCCGGGTTCAATCCTGATGTGTTTATGGAGGTTTTTGGAGCAACTAGGTTTCTCGGTAAATGGTGGTTGCCGACCGCTGCGGGAAGAAAAACCGAGCGAGCTGAAAGTCGTAAATAAAGTAATCATCCTCCGGCACTGCCTGTTAGTGTGCAGTTTCACGCCTGAAGTTTCTGTCGGTTGCCCGTTTTCTAAATGCTCTCTCAAGTCATCATTAGCTGCTGTTGCAGAATGGAAAAAAATGGTAAATTATTATCCGTTTTTGATCACCATCATCTTCATCGATATTTTTGAAAGATACCATGATAACTATCAACATCAAATTGCAATTTTATTGCAGAATTGCCAAATCGTTCTAGAGACTTGTTTTGAGATATAATGTTTTTTTTAAAGTAGCGGCGGATTTAAAGTTGTTTCCTTAAATGCCACCATATTTTCAATAACCTACATTTCCGTGTTGCGCAACCCGGCACTTCCAGAACGCTCCGAGCACTAATGGCTCACTTGACACTGATCTCCACCTACCATCGCAGTGTCAACGGAAACCCCAGCTGCACACTCATTAGAGTAACAATTACACACAGCCACCTCGAGTATCTTCTTCCCACCGGCAATAATAGTCTTGGCACTTTAGTTGCTGAAGTATTCGCAGACATCACCACCACACCACCACGGGACGCTCATAAGCTATAAGCAGGCACGGTAGCACGGTTCACAGCGGCCGAACAGAGATCCGTCTCCGAAGGAGTCCGTAATTATTTTAATTGAAGTGCTCCACATAACATCATCATCATTTTTCACATTCGCCAGCTAATACCTTCGACTGGCTTCAACTTCTGCTCGGAGACTCTGATACCACCAACACCACCACCACCATCACGTGTGTGCGGTGTAGGTATTATTAAAATGTGAAAAGTGCATCTCCACCAAATAGTGCCCTTCGCATTTCACAATCAGTGCATGTGGCGTGCGGTGTGACAGTGAAAAATTGCACCTTTGCTTGACAGGGACAGAGAGAGAAAGAGAAAGAGAGTTGAGGCACTTGCTGATGCAATTCGTTTTTTTACCCCAGTGCTAAGATTCACAACTTTTGGCTAACCAAACTGGAGTGTCAACCCGATGCTGATGCTGGGGAACGCGAACGATCGGTGTGTGTGCCGTAATGTAATTTTGCTTGCAAACATGGGCGTCAACTGTTCTGTGCTGTGTTTCAGCGGAACGGCGACGTATCAGCTTCGGAGGTCTGCATTTATAGACCAATTACGGCATACTTGAGCCAAATGAGTGCGATGCAATTTTTGGGACGTTGTATACAAATAACCCATCTCAATTAGAGTGTCTGGCACTTTCGAAAGTCGAGTGCGAATTTGTTGTCTTTCCTAGGTGAAGATCGTAAATCGTTTAAAAGTTTCTGGCGGTAGACTTTACTTTAGGTAGTAAATTGAATTATTTTGTATATGAATTCGTACTGATGAATTGTTTCAATAGACATATTTGGATCAGAGATGGAGCTTTCATTTACCGACTTTTTTAATTTGGCGGGCTTTGGGAAATTAGAAAATCTTTTTCTGTATGCAATTAAAGATCGATTATAGTTGGTCTAAAAATGTCTAAATGTGTTTTACGTCCCGATTTGTGTTTTCTCTATGCCTGGACTAGAATAAGGCGCACTAAGACTTAGGTGGTCTCGCTGAAATGAAATTATGTTACTATGTTTTAATTGCCGCAAGGTTCTACTGTATCGATTTTGTTGGCTATTTTTGGCAAATCTGAGACTAAGAGAAACGAAAGCAATGAAATTGAAAGACGGATAGGTATTCTAGAGCGAATCAGTTATAAACTTAGAACGGAAAACTAGAACTAGGCAGGCTAATATGGGCATGATCGAAAGGAAATGTGAAGAATTCTTTGCCTTCTGCAGAGTAGAAGTCGGCGGTAAAACATGATGATGAGTTATGTTCTACCATAGACCATGCGGTAGACTTGGGTGCAACGCCCAACTCCTACTCTGCAGAAGGCAAAGAATTCTTCACATTTCCTTTCGATCATGCCCATATGAGCCTGCCTAGTTCTAGTTTTCCGTTCTAAGTTTATAACTGATTCGCGCTAGAATACCTGTCCGTCTTTCAATTTCATTGCTTTCGTTTCCTTAGTCTCAAATTTGCTGAAAATAGCCAACAAAATTGATACAGTGAAATGAAATTAATATAACATTCATTGGGATCCATTGTGCCCATCCTAAATTAAAAATCCTTGTTAACGGATAAACGGAAAGCGACACACTTTGAACCTGTTACTATGAATGTTTTGTATATTATACTATATTGACGCCGAAATTAATTGTACCGATCATATTTATAGATACGAGGAATTTCTGAATTTTGTATTGAACTCAATTTTAAAAGGCGCAAAATAATTGAGCCCACGGGCATATAGTGAGACACAGTTGTTTCAAATTTGAAGGAACAATTGGATGAGAAAAAATCTGTGTGAAAACAAAACAATGCACGTATGCAGTAGCGATGGCAAAAATTATGGAATGAGAATGTTCCACCCAAGCAGCACTTGTAACAAGCAACGACAGCGATTAGTTGCATAAGTAAAGGCTTTTACACGTGCGCTTTTTGGGTTGCTAAACCAGCGCAATAATGGTTGCCATATACCTTTATGTAACGAATTATGTTGCTGAAACTGCTAGTCAACAACTGGTATTGCTCGGGCAATAATTACAACATCCATCGTTTTCACCAGATTCGGCCCCAGTGACATTTTCTTATTTTGAAACTCAACGAAATAGTTTAGCGGAAGCCTAGAGGCTCACGTCGAACGATTGCCTATTGAACGAAGCACTAAAAATCCAACATTTAAGGCGGTCTTAAAGTTTGGAAAGACAGGCAGATTTTATCATAACTTTCGCAATTTCTCTTAACGTTATCGTGATATGTTAGTCTTTAACTTTAGTTTTTTTCCTTTCGGATATCATCATCGATGTTCGAGGTCCTTTTCTTATATCTGCTGTTCGAATCTATAGCTTGCACGTGGGCACTACTATATTATATTTCATGAATCAGTTCATGGACCAGATTTGTTCACGTGAAACTTTAAATATCAAGATCATAATTGCATATTTTATGAACTACATAATGAAAACTAAAGCGTCTTTTATAACTTTGTGAACTATTCTAAGAGCACGAATGGTGAATTCTGATTAAAATATTAGGAAATACGAACCATTTCACGAGGCATGAATGGCTCCATGAATAGTATTTCTAATTACGTGAAATAGTTTGTGTGCAAAAAAATGTATAATAAATTTAATCATGACGGTGGTATCATGAATTTATGAGCTAATTCAAGAGCGTGAATATAACATCTTTATTAGTACAGTATGACTCGGGAACCAATTCCGTAGCCAAATAAATAATTTATTAACATTTCATGTGTGTTGAAATTGTTCAAGATAGAACTATCAACAGAATTGTATACCATATACTATACCATCAATGTCATGGTTTTGGGAAATATTTCACGTGCATGAATGGTGAATTATAACCGATGTATTATGAATCAGGAACCAATAATATCATAAATTTTCTAAAATAATCCAAGAGAAAAACAAACATAACTGTTTTGGTTTTGCGAATTAATTCGTAGCTTCGAAAGCCAGATCATGTAATGAATCATGTGACGTTGTACAGTAGAACCGTAAACAACATTCATAAAGGTATGAATAAAATAAATATTTCCGTTATGTAGAATATTCATAAAATTGTTCATCAGGCAAAAGAAAAATGATTTGCTATCTACGAAGAACCGTTTGCAAACAAAAAATATTTCGACAAATAAAAGCCTTATACAGGCGTTACGGAATAAAATCACAATTTTTAAGCACATGATTTTAGCCATCGGCCATGTTTTCGTAGTATAAATACCTGTAATATAATGGTTCCAGAATTTACGGCACAAATTTGGGAACAAAGTTTTCCCGATAGAGATTTTCGGAACACTAAATGTGTCTAAAGGATTAGGCCATACGGAGAAAGAAGTCTAGACTTGACAATGTTTTCCCGACTAAAAGGTCGGTTCGCATGGCGCCTTAGGAGCTTGGCGAAAACCGAAAATAACCGAGAGAACGCTGATTGCTTATTTCAAGCGGAACCCGCACATTTTGATGCGGAACTTGTCCCAAAAGCGATCCGGATTACAAACGTACAAGGTACAACTTCCTAAATCGGGATGAACGCCAGCAAAGTATTATCAAAACGCGGGCCTGGAAACTCAACATGACGCACAGTGATCACCTTCCATACAAAAATCGGACAAAACCTCAAAAGTGGCCCGAATTTGATAAAAACTTCACATTAGGGTAATTTTGTGACGCTGAATTCATATTTGATGTTTTTTTTTGTTTTTTTATTACCTCAAAATTTTGACACAGGGTGGTTCGAAAATTCAACATTTACGAATATAAAGTGAACCATTTCCGAAAATTCATTTTCAAAAAATTAGGTGTGGTGAATTTTTTAGCAGAATACACATTTTTTCAATTGTTGATAATGATAAGACAAATCTATAAATTATATTGCGAACCCTGGGTAGTCAAAGGCTACCATGCGTCTCCTTCAGACCTATCATAAAAATCACCTTTTTTCATACCTCGGGGCCGAAAGGGGCAAAACAAGATATTCATTTTCGGAAAGTACATTAATTTTCAAGTATCATGAATAACAAGCGATCTTTCCGAACCGTTTCAAAAAAAAAGTACAGCCAGTTTGAACAATATAACTTTAAATTATTGCACGCTTTATTATTTGTTTTTCAGGTCTGAGCGAGAAGAAAAGCATATCGACTAAATCGAATGGAAGTTATAAGTTAAAATTAGTTTGACCCCAATCGGAATCTTAACCAAAAAGATATATTCATTTGTATAACTTAGGTTTGAAAATAGTTTTCCTCAGAATTCATCATCTATTTCACCTTTGAAATTCTGTAAAAAATCGAGCTCTCGTCCTCAGAACTTAATATTTGGAGAAGATTCAATTCAACCTGCTAAGAAACAGAGAAAAATGTTAAATTATGAAAAATCTAAAATAAAATTTTGAGGTTTTGTCCGGCTAGGCGACATTGTGTGACGCTGCTAAAGAAAAGCTGCTGCTGCGTCATTAAAGATGAGTCATACATCGAAGCGGATATTAAGCACTGTCCAGGATAGGAATATTTCACGGATAAGGACAAATTTGTTGTTGATATCCGTTTCAAACGGCAAAAACTGCCGAAAATCGCTTCGGAGTATCTGATTAGGCAGGCTATATGTGCTTGTACCAGACTTAGTGAACCATTCGTGACCAAATACACCATAAACGGGGTGAGTTATAAAAGTGTGTTCCTCCGATGGAAAAACCGTTTTTCACTAGCCCAAAACCCTTGAGGAATGATATATGGATAATTCTGTAGATCTTGTGCTAAAAGACACCAATCCACCAAACTTTTCTGAGCTACGTTCAATCGAAACCTATGGGTATTGAAGCGCGAATTTCGGAAGACCAAAGGGAATTTATGGAAGAGCCGAAGCACGAAAAGGAAATGATGAGGAAGTAGAAACTGCGAAAAACGTACCGGAAACGACTGTTCTGATGGAGGGTGTCAATCGCAAATGTCGAGGATTTTACTCGGACTCATCCTACAATTTAACTAACGTTTTATACGTATAAAACGTTGGTTAAATAAATAAACAAATAAATATATTTGCTGAACTACTATAAAACTTTGGATTCGTCGTAATAATCATAGCCGATGTGCCAATCAATCTAAAATGTCACATTAATTATTGGCTCATGCACCAAATATAATTTTTGTATAGTAGTTTTGTATCTACACGCAAAAATAAAACAACCACAGAATAAGTCCTTTTAACTTAAATTTAGGTACTTTTGAGTTGTGCGTTGCTTTCGCACTTATTAGTGTTGTCAAAAACAAAACGAGTGATTCGACTCAGTCGAGGTCTTCCGTGCAGTAAGGTACTTTTAAGTTGTTTGTGGTATACTCAAAATTAGGTAAATTCAGCTTAAATTTAAGTAAATTAAACTCAAGGTTGAGTTATGATTTTTGCCGTAGTTAAATGGAAACTACCTTCAACAGGGTTTACCTAATTTTACCTTCATGCACGATACCACGAGATTAAGTCAAAAGTACTCAATTTTAGGTAGTTTTTCGGTGGCGTGTAAGATCACTAAATCTATCCTTGCTGCTGCAAGTATAATGCATCTTTTCGGTTTTTAATTTTGTTGAAGAATTTTAAGATCATCTGCATACAATAACTGAAAGGACCACCCTTTCAGTTGATAGTTCTCATCGTTGAAATAGAGAATAAATATTTGTGGCCCATCATGATTTCCTTGCAGAATACAGTAGAGTCTCATTGAGTTGACGAGCAACGAAATATGAAAGGGATCTATCGGAGAAGTGGACTACTGAAACCAAGTTATGACTATGTAATGATTGACGTTGTCAAAGGCTGCAGGTAAGCTAGTATACATATAATTTGATTTGTGGTAAGCCGTTCAGGCTCAAAAGTTGTCAGGGAGAGTAAATTCATAGTTGTCTATCAACTTGATCTCATCGGCGAAGCAGATAGCTTGTGAATCATTCCCAACTGTACTATCCAAAAACATTGTAAATGATTTTTTCCCTTTTTTATTTCATATTTTATTATTTATAGTCACATTTTCTTTTTTACGTTTTACCGACATTCAATTAGCTAGAGATTACTGGGTAGGGAAAGTTATGAAACTTAGAGCCATAGTACTCAAGTGAGAGCAAGGATGTGAAGTAAACAGATCGGAAAAACTAGAAGTGGCAGGGTCATTAGAACAGGCTTAATATCGTACGGGCTTATTTTTTGCCTTCTGTTAATGAGGGTCGAGCTTAGGCAGAATAACTACGAATCACCCGAGTTTACTAACATGCGTCCTGACAAAGGTAGACGTATCTATCTTTACCGTGACAACCGGCATTCTGCACCAAGAATAAAAGTTCCGACTATACAAATATATTTCAAAAGGAAGTGAACATCGTAGAAGTTTGTCCAAATTTGGATATTTGAAGAAATGGTGTTATCACGATTTTTTTTGGGGGAAAATTGGTCGTAAATTACCAATAAAATGCATACATTATCTTTATTCCAAAAAGGTTAAGATTAAGAATTGTACATGCTAGCGTTACGACTAATTCGAGCAAGCGCATTAAACAACAAATCGTAGACTGTCTTTACTAGGGAAATTTAATTTGAAAAGATTTTATGATTTTTTTCATCCAAATAAACCTTGAGAGATTTAAGAGAATAGTGGACATCGTTCATGTATAACAGAAAGATTATGTGTCCCAAGCGGCTGCTCTGTGGAACTCCAGAGGCAGTAGCAAATGTTAGGGAAATTCTATCTTATTTTAATGCCCATATGGCGACCAATTAGGTAAGATCGTTACCAACTGAGAAAAGGGCTATTAAAAGCAAGCTTTTCGAGTTTAGCAAAGCTATACGGTGGTTGTCTTGTTGCAGAAAGGTCTATATAGTTCGCATCAACTTGATGTCTTTGTTGAAATGCATGAGTTACGTAGAACGTGCATGAAACTAAGTTTGTACTAGTAAATCGCTTATAAATGATTCCATGTTTTCTGCAGCTATTAGGTTAAGGCAGTTGTGAGTGACAAAATCCAGGACGGTTGACTCGAATAGTTCAGACGTAGCGCACAAGGCTGTAAATCTGCGATAATTGCGCGTCACGTTTACAACCTTTTTTAAAATCCGGGAAAACAAAAGATCGCTTTCAATAATCAGAAAAAAATGCTTGAGCGTAGAGAGTCGTTGAAGAGATATTAAAGGTGTCGCGAGACTAGAAAAGCTGGAATCATATTTATCTAAATCGACGCGGCAGGAATTTTTTAGCGGTAATAACTACATCAGAAATGATACGACGATGTTGACCAATGGGGAGCTGACATGGAACTTCAAGAACTGCAGTAGAGATCTGTGACGATGACTTCACCCCCTTCTCCCCTTGAATATATTCCCAAAACTTATGTGCTTAGTTTTAGTTTATCAATATTTAATCTCGTTAAGAAATGCCCAACAGTACCACTACTTTAAAATAGCCCTAATTAATTCCCCTTAATCTTGAACCACTCTTTCTAGTTATTTCTAGTTAATAAGCTTGTAAAATGTTCCGCTTAGTTAATAATTAATTTCTCCTACAATCTCCCTTCTAAAAATCATAAAGTGAATTACTATACAAAGAACACACAAAATGACCCGTCCCCCAAATCTTACGAATATTATATTATACCCTCTTTTATATGTATAAGTTAGCTGTAAAGTTTTTTTTTTTAGTTTCATTATATAAAACAAAATAATATTGAAATGTGTAACCCCCTAGTTTTAAGAAATTCAAAATGTAAAACAATGAAAAAATGGCACCTTTAAGCTAACGCATACGTGCCTTATCAAATAAACAAATTGAAAAATAAAAAATCTGTGACGAATTCAGTTTACCACATGCTTACGAGATAAATTACAAATATCTTTGGTAGATGAACCCTTGTTTGCATAAGTAATCATAATAGATGGTAAACCTGACTCCTTCCTTTGATTATTTATCAAATCCCAAAAGGCCTTTGGATTGGACTAAAGATGGCTTTGAGAACTAAACCAACGTATGTGTCAGGGTACAACAACTAAGTTAGTTAATGTTTGGTTTTGGTGTTTTTTATTGTGAAAAGATTTCCGTTTATCTTCAATATCTTTAGTAAAGTTTTCCGTTTATCTTTAGTATTTCAGGATTGGTTCTTATTAGCATTTCAATTTCATGGATTTATCAATTATACAAATAGCCATCCAATAGGATTAAAATTTGAGTCAAATCAAAAAAATGTGACGTAAGTGATGACTATTTTTGGTGTACATTTTAGTGCTTGGTTGATTTTGTGTACGAGTTCGTGCTCTCCAGTTAGACACTTTTAAAGCCAAACATACTGAAATTATTGTTCAAAATCATTTTTTTACGGTCAACATGACATAATGCCGAAACTATCTCTAAAGGTTCAATATCTTCTCAAAAGATTTATAGCTTGATATAGTGCATCTTTTGGAAATTTTTATATTTTTGTCTGTTAATCCTCCTGGAAGTATGAATGGAGTATCAACTCTTCAAAAATATAATTTGGATATTTGGCGTCTTCAGTACAATTATTGAGAATGATATTTGAAACAAATTTGTTGAAGACGCGACAGATGCAACATATCTCATATAGAGCACTATTTACGTAATCTCATTAAATCCAATATTCTTCAATATAGTTTTGTTATAATATGTTTTAGAGACTCATACCAGGGATAAAAATGTGCGTTACATTGTACCAAACAACTTTGCAGAAGGTCAAGCAAATGCAAGAATTATCTTAAACATTAATATTAGAATAGCTCGTTTTAAAGGGTTTTTTTTGCAAATAACCTAATATATCTTGATACCCTGAATACACAGAGAACTTGTCTTCAACACAGATATTTCTCAATAACTTTGATGAAGACATTAAATCTCTAAATAAAGTTTTTGATAAGTTGGTTCTCCATTATTACTCTTAGGGGAATAATCAGCAACATTTTTTCAAATGATGCTCTGTATTGTATTATAAAAATAATTATAAGATACTGAACCTCCAAAGTAAACCGTTTCTGAATTATGTGATCTTGGCCACAGAAAACTGGTTTAAAATTTTTATTTTAATGCTGTTGACTTTAAAAGATCATAACTTGAGAACGCGACCTCGTACACAAAATCTAATTACGCCATTCATATCAGCACCTTAATATAGACTAACATAGTCAATATTATTTATTTTGCCCAATTGATAATTGATAATGCGAACAACTTTTAAATACTTATAAAAACCGTTTCAGACATAGGGTTCATGTACCAATAGTCGTATACTTAAGAAAAATTTTTGTTAAAAATCGATGAATAGATCTATGAGCGATGGTAATACGTTAAACGCAAGCTTCAATTCCTATTTCATAGAAAAAATATAAAGAGTGTTTGTTAACCAATTTATGTATTCAAAACCGTTTGTACCACTATAGGAACACATCGCTAATTTTGTTTTCTATTGTTACAAATCCCGTTGATTTCTAATGGGACATGTAACTGTAGGTGCATTAGATCAACAATAGCTGAAAAGATTCGCAATAAACCACGCTACCTCTCAGACAAATGAACTGACAATAAAATGTGGTGAAGAATGTCAATTTGCAGAAAACATGTCAACGCAGTCAACATGCCCACTGCTCAACTTTGCTCATCGGCTACCAATATCAGAGAGCGCTTGTCCGAGGTATTGAGTGACAGAAACTTAAATAACTCATGAATAAAACATTCACCTTCAATAATCCATAAAGAAAAGCTTGGCTTTTTTCTTTAATCTCATAGATGCTAATTTTGCACATGAGATACGCTCCTTCAAAGCGATGCGCATTAGGACGTTGCAACGTGCGGCGTTGCCAATATGTACGTTCTCGCGGGCTGCATCAAAGTGGGCCGTGCGTTGAAAGAGCGCACTGTTACAAAATCCTCCATAACTCTCGATAGGAGCAAACATGAAAAATGATCAATACAGATTATTGAAGGTGAAAGATTGCCGCATAATTTGACATACGTTTTGAAATTTCCTAGCGTGAAGAACACAAGAAAAATATAATTTAAATTTTTAAATAGATGCAAAGTACCGTTATTCACATAATTATACAGCAAAAATATTTTTATGAGATAGTGCAAATGTCATTCCATAAGTGTGCAAAAAATCATTGAATTGTCTTCAGTGATTTTTGAGATATAAAATTTACAATTTTATCATGCAATAAAGTTTAAGGGTTAATATCTTGAAAAATAAAAGGTGTTTTAACGAAATTTTTATATCAAAAGCTATTCACCATAATCCCTATCCAATAAAATATGCCTTATGAAGATCGGTGATTTTGCGAAAAAATCTAGGATCACTTGACATGCCTTTAGTCAGCGTTGTTTTAAAAAGGTTATCGTAAAATCAGTTTTAACGAAGTTTACAGAAGACCAGACCCGTAGCGCATGATTCGACGAATTGGCCCCCGCCAAAGCCTTTTCAAAATACGAACTAAATTATTTCGAAATTTACCAAATTATAATCTTTTTTTTCCTATTGGGAAAAAAAAACATTGCAGAATTCCATTCAGCACAATGAAAGTAACTACAGTACAGTATTTACTGTAGTTAGTGAACTTCTATCCACTTCAAGTTTCAGTTCCCTGTGCAGTATTATATTCAACTGGATCCATTTTGAAGATAATTTCTCTGAAGTAGATCTACATTCCACTTTGAATTCTACATAGCAATGACTTTGGAATATGCAAAAGAGTCTCCGCTATCGAAAACAAGTGAAATAAAAACCGTACTCAAATAGTTGCTCGAAACACAGCTCGCCAGATAGATGGAGAGAAGACTCGCCCATAGCCAAGCATCAACCAAGAAAGATTAATTCTGGTAGTTTTTAGTCGTTTTTTTCATTCGGCATTTCTAGTGAAAACTACACGCTTGGAATAGCCGTCCATTTGTATGATTTTGACCAGCGACCCATTCAAGAGTAAGTGCACTACTAGGCAAATAGAAAATGCAGCACATAGAAATTATAAACACAAACGACAGCACAAGGCACAAAAACGCCTGCATACCATTAGATTAAATAGAACAAAATCCCATCTCGGAAGTGGTTCGCACACATTCCCATTACGCCGCACCCGAGCTCGGTGTGTGTGATCTTCGCCTGGGAAGTTATCGTATAGTATAGAAGGAATCTTGCCTAGGTGGAGTTTAGCTTTTTATCATTTAATTAAACTCTTAAATTGTTAGTGCATACAGCAGTGAAACGAACGGATATGCGAGTCCGTTTCTTGTTTGTGAGTGTGGGAGGATTGGGTTTTTTGTCTCTTTCCCTGGTTCCAAACAGAACTGACTTGACCGAATAAAATGCGGCACCCGTGCAGGGACGACTCTGGTCTGGTTCAGATCTGGCTGCTTTGTCGGTGGTGGTGGTTATTTATGGTCTTTCTCTGGGGGTGTTTTTTCCCTATACCAGATACCTTCAATATTCTGACGTTTTGCCGGAACTGACCGAAAAGTCGGCTGGGTTTTTACAATAGGCAACAAAATTTATTTCCCAGACTTCTTCTATTAGCATAGAGATGTTCATAATAGAGTTGAGTTCTTTTGAATCACCGCCAGACAGGCTCATTACAACAAACTTATACCGAGATGTTCTCGATTAGAGAAATTGAATGCGCAAACTTTCACCGAAGAGCCTGTGCTCCTCCATTTCGGAACAGCACAAAAATTGAATATTTCCATTTGCCGAGATTCGGCAAACTGATGATCCTGGGCCCTGGCCCGGTTCCCCTAATCAACGATTCCACGTTCGTACTCCATTCCACGGAGAAAGTGTCCGCAGCATCGACGCCGGAGAACCCGGGGTTGGATTTGTTTTCATTTGCAGACGAAAGTCATTAAACTAATTATTCTGGCGTTTTCCACTACGGGATGATAGTTCTCCGAAGCTGGTGAACGAGTGCAAAACAACCGGTGGCCACGGCCGGGCAGTCCAGTCAGTGATTGTGAAGGCAGCGAAGCAGCAGAAATAAAACAGCCGGCGGAAAGCTTTCAGTGAAAATGGCGTTGGAAAAACAACACACCTAAAAAGCGCTATCAAGAAAGTGAATGATTTTCTCGGGGCCTCCGGTGATGGCACAAAAAAAAAGAAAACGATGCAGCGTGAAAACGGCACCGGGATCGGGTTGAGAAGCTTAATTTTAAATTTATTGCAGTTATGTAGCAGTTAGTTTCACTTTTAATTATTGTCAGATTCTTTGCAGTTATTCTTTCGCGGGAGGAAAGTGGATTGGGTTTTTCTTTTTAGAATGCGCTATAAAGTAGCTGACACAGTGGGGGTTTGGGGTTACTTTTCTAGATGCTCTAGTTGAACGTTGGATGCAAAATAAATTATTGGAGTTCTAATTTTTCAGTACGGTAATTGAAGTAGAGTGAAGCATCCATTAAAATGTTGATGCGGATCGCTAAAAAGGCTGCCCATGTTCAAAAAGAACAAACCGTATAATCTTCAAAAGCAACATCAGCACAATGTCTATGAAATGACATCCCACCTCCGAAAACACCTTTTCTCAGCTAGGAAACCACAACCCTGCTTACAAAAAAAACCCTAGCACGAAAGTGAAACCATTTCTAATCTGCCTTTGCTCCAAATGCCCGTTTATTGACTTGTTGTAGAACGAGATCTTTTTCCAAGGCAGCTCCATTTTCCCGGTCCCACCCAATTTCCTCCGAAACAATAGAAAAAGAACGACTCTCGAAATAGGACACAAAAAAGCTTTCCATTGAGGCTGTTACACTGCGGTGAAAGTATCTTCCCCGGAACTGTTGCTTTTGTCTATTCCGAGCAAATGTTGTGTAGGCGGCATTGACTGCTGCCTACCTACTTGTCGCTGTAGTGGAATCAGAAAGGAAGCTTCAATTTCGTCGTAAAAACACCACTTATCTCCGCCCTTCTTCCTCTTGGTGCTATTCACCAACTGGTTTTTTTTCCTCCATTCAGCCGGGTCGGATTCCAGAGGACGATCGCACTCCGGATGAGTAGAAGATAAAGTGAAAACTCTGATTTCCTTCAAAACGGTCCATTTGAACGAGGAATAAAGAACCTACGGATGTCACGACAGCATACGAACGATATAGTGACAGGACTAAGTTTTGGGTTTTCCATGTAAGTTCACTTGACGATTATGTTAAAAATCTTCCAACATTCGCTGGGGAAGATGCGGGCTGCCGGCGAACGGCTACTTTGGAAATGGGCCCCGGAACAGCCATCGGTTGGTTCGGAGGAAAAAGCCTTGGTTTCTCAGAATGCCGAGGGAACGCGGAAAGAAAAACGTTCGGAATTAGCATTACGTTGAATGGAGCATTTTTACAGTTAGCCAGGGTGAGAGAAATTTTGACAGTTGGACGCAAGATGATGAAAATTATGGTAATGTGTTTGACATAGATTGAACATAAAATTTCAAAAAGCGTAATTTTAAGGAATATAAGGCAAGCACATCTATGTTTTGTGAATAATGATAGCATAGAAAAGTGTCTGAACTATTCTTTTCTTTTGCATAACGTGCCAGTGTCCTATCATCTTTCACAAGACAGTTTTTTGCATTATATTCCTAGAAGTTACATTTTTTTTAACTTTTTACTTTTATTTCAAATACATTACCAGAATTTTCATCATATCGTATCCAACTGTCAACATTTATCTCGCTCTGGTTGCCGGTAAAAATCCTCCATTCACCGTATGTAATGCTAATTTTGAACGGTTTTCCTTCGAATTCCACGGCATACCGAGAAACCAAAGCTTATTCCACCGAAGCAACCATTTCCGCAGGCTGGTCCGCGGCCTATTTGCATAAGAATGAATGAGATAAGTTTCGTTTGACATGACATTTTAAAGAATTGGTTTCGATTGGCCGAAAAATTTGAAACTCGCCGGGGCTACAATTTAGCAATGGGTGAAAATATACATATTTTTGTGTATATACTCGGTAGAGTGTATTTGTTTACACAACATAATGCTCACTACTGTTCTTTAATCGTTTACAATTTTAATAAATTTTTGTTTGTATTTTTGTTTGTGAACGATTTTGTAGTTTTAGATAGATGTAGTTTTTTACGGGTTGGTCTTTGCTTTGAGCTAAGAATTCGGCGATTCGTCACCAACGTCGCTTGAGAAGTTCCAACAAATGAGCCAAGGTCATCTCTCTAGCTTAAAGTCAAGGAGCGCTGCTAGAGCAGCCCACGGAACTTCTTCGGAGAATTTCCCTTTTTTATTACTGGCTATATTACCTGAAAGAAAACCGAATGCCAGCTAACATAGTAGGGGAGAGAGGGTAACAATGAAACACATTTTTTCTACAATTTAATTTTGATGATAATACATGTTATTTGTGTAATCAAAAGTGATACATAGTGCCACTATGTTGTTAACTAATACATATATTTTTTCCAGCTGGTAAAATTCACGGGAAATGACATTTTTTGGATAATAAACAGTTGGTGGTAAAATATATCAGTGTGCCCCATGGGTAGGAACTATGAAACACGATGTCATCTATAGTGAAATATTCTACTTATAAATTTTATTCTTTTGTTTTGACGAAGAATGATCCTAACGCTTTGAATTAAAGTTATATTGAGGCGAAAATCGTTTGTTTACGAAAGAATCCACTATATCATCGCGTCACATCGAACCACCATATATGCATATTAGCTGCAATCCTGAAATAAGAGACAATTTCTACAAAATTTGGCCAAATTTACTAATTTTGCACTATATGAGTAGTATTTAGTGTGGAAAATCGGAACCCATTGACATTTTGAGACAGACCACAAAAACAAACAAAAATCACTGTTCCCCATACGCCATCGTTTCACAGTTACCCAATGGGTCTATTCATGAAAATTGTGAAATCACACAGAACCATGAGTAGTTACCAAAAAACTTTGTTCGCGACAAATGTTGAGCATAAAATTTGCTATAAATAGCAATAGACTAAACATTTATTCAATGAATGGTAATTCATAAAGATGGAATGATGTTTATCATTGCAAATTTACTCTGGCTATCACAAAACAAACAAATATCCATTAAAAGAGATAGAGTTATCAGATCTCTTCCAAAATTTAGCAACACGTGTAAAGAATTAGAAATTGTGAAATATGAGGGAATTAGACGATTCCGATCATGCATTGTGATTTTATTGCGAATGTTTCATAGTTCCTGCTGATCCACTGTTACCCTCTCTCCCCTAAGTGTTTATTATGCCAAAGAGTCGAAAGATTTTATAGACGATAGCAGGATTGTCTGCATAAAATTCAATCTGTTTTACCAAATTCTCTTCAAATGTTATATTCTTGATTTAACTTAATATAATATCTCGGAAGCAGGCTTCATGCCGCTGACCAAAAGTAATATTTCTTATTCAGAAAAGTCCAAGAAATCGAGTGAACATAGATAGAATGATCGCACGGAACGTGTGAACCCGTTTTAACCCGATTTCTCCCAAACTCAAGAGGGAAAATAAACACGGCAATATATTTCGGAAAAAGTCTGAATGCAGTTGATCATTACTTGTATTGCTAATGTAAAAATGTCCTGGGAATCGATTGCAGATAATCAGAATATCCGCATGAAATGTGTGAACCTGTTTTACCTCGTATTCATCCTATAATTTAAGATTGAAGTTAAACCAGGTTTTACATTTATGGAAGAGGTTGAATACGGCTTATCCAAAGTAGTTAGTTTTGTGTTAAAAAGTTCGGGGAATCAGTTGAGGATAGTTAGAAAGACTGCACGAACATGTGTGCCCATTTTATCCCAGTTCGCAGCACTCAAGTTTGAAGTTTATCCTTGCTACACATTCAAGATAAAGGCTGAGTGCGGCATATCAAAAGTAATATTTCTTATTTATGAAAATCCGGGAAATTGATTACAGATAGTATCATATCTCGTGTTTTCAGTTAAACCTACATTTCGGAAACGGAATGAACCTGAATTTTTAACACAAGAATTGTTTTTTATCAGCTGCATTCAGTCTTTTTCCGAGAAGTACAGCCAGGCTTAACTTCACACTTGAGTCAAGAGAGCAACTTAGGGTAAACCGGGTACAAATGTTTCGTGCGGACATTCCAGCTACCTTCAATTGATTCCCTGGATTATTTAATATAAAAAATTACCTTTTATCAACCGCTTTTAGCTTCTTTCTGAAATGATGAGTAAGGTATAACTTCAAACATACATTACGTGAAGAATTGGAATAAAACGGTTGTACACGTTTCGTGCGGTAATTCTAACTATCTTCAATCGATTCCCTCGGGATTTTTTACATAGGAATTGCTACTTTTCATCAGCTTCTCTCCGAAAAGCACAGCCGGGTTCAATTTGACCATTGAGCTATTCGGAATTCGGGTTAAAATGGGTACACATGTTTTGCCTTGTCATTCTAACAATCTTCAATCGATTCCCTGGATTATTTAATACAAAAAAAAAATACTTATGATCAGCCGCTCTTAGCCTTTTTCTGGAATGTAGTATAAGATATATCTCCATACTAGAATTATGTGAAGAATTTGGGTAAATCGGATACAAACTTCATCTTCCATGATTTTTTTACATAAGAATCGCTACTTTTCATCAACTACAAGCAAAATTCTTTGTTACGAGCATTTCAAAAACTTTGTCGAAGACACCAAGTTTTTGTCTCGTTAGAATAAAAAGTAATTTTTTAATTGTATCACAGTAAGCCCTGCTAGCTAATTTATCAGTTTGTGGTGAATATTCATACGAATTATTCCTCCAAAGACATCCTGCGAATATATCCCATGGTGTGGAACCTAGTGAATTAAGTTCACGTTTATGGCTTATTACTTTATTAGAGAATATCAGAGCGAGTTTCGAGAAGGACCAAATGTTTACCCTGCGATAAATTCTGGATAAAGTCCGGCAATATAAATTGCGAACTGGTGATCTTTTGTGGATGGTAAGGCAGCGTATGGTTCAGTGAAACAAAGCAACATGTGACAAATGATGCTTTAACACGATTTACCGACAAAACTGGTTAAGGTGATTATTAATTATTTATTATAATTAATTATTTATAATTGAAATTATCTTTGAAATAGATCCAGTTAAATATAATACTGCACAGGGGACTGGAACTTAAAATAGATAGAAGTACATTTCACTAACTACAGTAGGTACTGTACTGTAGTAACTTTCTTTGTACTGAATGGAAAAATTCCTTATAAAACACTATTTAGTCGAATGAAGACTAAAAAGTGTTTTATAAGAACAACAAATTTATGTTTCTGAGCTTATAAAACTCTTACCTGCCTCCTAATAACATTCCGTTGCAAAACTTCGACTTTCTATTTCGACAAACATTGCAATTTGCTCGTGACGGACCTGCACGACAAGTGTCATCATTCCACTGAAGATGATACTGACCTCTTTTACAGCACACCCAAATAAAACAGTAACTCAAACATCAAAATTGTTCTACTTTCCACAAAATCCCTAATTGCTTCAATTATTCCTCAAGGAAATCATTTAGGACTTCATACATTTTTGCGGTTTGTGAACGACATCTACGCGCACGAGCAGGCTTTCAATGTCAGATTAAGCATAATAAATGTAGGAAGCTTTGATCCCTAGCACTCTAGAACCCTATGAATGGGGTTAGGTCACTTTTTACTTTTTCTATACAAAAATCAGAAAGTTTTTAAAATTTTTCCGAAAAAATCTGTAATTAGTGGTAAACATTAATTTATTAGCTTTGAATTCATATGACATGTGTATTTGAGTATATATTAGTATGGGATCAGTATGACATTATTTTTTTTAATTTGGAGCAAAAGAGATAATTTTCATAGAGCCTTCAACAATATTGTGTAGTTTTGATACCCCAACGTTTGCCTTGAGCATTGCTTGCACGAAAAGTTACAATGGAAAAAGTTATATTAAATTGAGGGCGGTTGCCATATAAAACGCAATATAAATCGATAACCTTTTGTCCTGCGCGTTCAAGCTCTTTAGCAAAATTCTTTATTACGAATATTTCAAAAACTTTTTCGAAGACACCAAGTTTCTATCTCATCAGTATAAAAAGTATTCTTTTTAGCTATATCATACCCAAGCAACCAAAAGTTCGTAAAAGGGATCTACATAAGCGTCTCGTTTTGAATAATTTTCCGCTACGTTTCTAAAGTGTACTTTTTAAGTATTATTCGAGCTTTTGGGTGCATGGGTAGCTAATTTTAATTTTTTCAAATTGTGGGGAATATTCATGCGAACTATTCTTCCAAAGGCATCCTAAGAATATATTTCATGGTTTGGTAACCAGTTCACGTTTCTGGCGTTTCCGACCACTGTGCGCACATTGTTGGATTTTTTTGTCAGAGAATACCAGAGCGAGTTTTGAGAAGGTTCAAACTCAGCGACGGACCAAATATTTATCCTGCGACAAATTCTGGGAAAATTCCGGGAATACAACTTGCGAACTCACCATCGGTTTGTGGATATTAAGACGGCATAGGATTCAGTGAAACTAGTCGAACCGCAGCAGATAATGCTTGAACACTGCTTCCGACAAAACTGATTAAGCTGATTCGTATGACGCAGGATGGGTTGAGTTCAAGCGTCAAGAAAGCCGGAGAGACATCCCACTTGTTTGTGTCGTTAGATGGGTTGAAACAGGACGAAGCATTCTCTAATCTATTGTTCAACTTGGCGCTCGAAAGTGAGATACGAAGATCTGATGTGTATAGGACTGAAAACATTACTACAAGATCTCACATGCTTTTTGGCTTTGCCGTCGACATCGACAACATTGGCGTTGATCGCAGAGTAGTGGAAGAGGCATTTGTGCCTTTCAAAAGACTGCGAGAATCGGACTGATTATACCCTGACTTTGACAAGACAAAATATGTGGTAGCTGGTAGGGAACGAGGCAGTCCGAACGATGTTGGTTCTAAGGTGGAAATCAACGGGCTACCGTATGAGGTTGTTGATGATTGTATACATCTTGGAACACTAGTGACTAGGGTTCCTAGTACCGACCCTTTTTTGATTGAGAGAACCGGTTCTGCGGTAGGGAGGCAATCAGGTGCCGGCATTTTTCCAGTACTGAGGGTTTCAGTGCTGGAAAAATGCCGGCATCTGATTTTTTTTTCAAAAACAGCGAGGAATATTCCAGAGTAAAATTAGTCGTTCAAAATCGTGATTGTATTTATATGCTCAACAATTATTGTGATCAACAAAACGTGTTTAAAGTGCCACTTACTTCATTTCACTTATCGCTCAGAGTAGATTTTTTTCAATAATGGTTTACCTGCCCCTACAATTCGTACTTCTTACTAGTTTTTGCCTATTCCGCTCATTAGCAAATCAAAAATTGCGCCATTCGAAACGATTCATTTGCCTACCCAAATCAAAATGATTTGGTACTGAATCGATGTTCGTTCCCTTATGGATAAAGATTAAATAGAAAACCAAACACAGACTTTGGACTTATTCTAATTATCCGAAAAAGAGGAACTAATTTGAATTATGTATGAAATCTTCCCAAAAATATATGTTCCGTTCGTTGTAAATACTTTGAAATTTAATACAATCTCTGTAACTATTGTCGACCATGTAGGGGATGATCCCCCCCCCTCCCCCATCGTAGCATTGCGTCACAAAATTCCATATACTCCCCTGATAATTACGTAGCTTGACGGTAACCCTCACCCCCTTCGTTGTCCCCGTAAAAAATTTAAAAAGAATCAAAAACGATGTTAGTTAGATGAAACGGGTAAGATTGTCGTGACATCAGGTCAACCCCTATTACCCTTTAAAAAAGCTACGTAGCATGACATGACCCCCTACCCCCCTGTCGTCACACATGATCACAAAATACAAAACTCCCCCCTCCCCCATATAATGCTACGTCATTTATGGATGGTCCCTAGTCAAAATATTTCTTCCAATACAGCGGGAGTTATTAACGTTTGACTTATAATGCCAGCTTGCTGGCCGATGTGTTGAAACGGGTTCCTATATCAAAAGGTTTGAGTAGGGGTGAGATATAGCCCCGTCAGAGAATAAAACTGTACGGTAATGATAGTTTTAAGTTCGTTACTTGCAATCTTGCAGCTACATGCTACAAAATTTTTTTAAGAGAATTTCACCGCTCGCATAATCGAAAAAAAAACAGTTCTCTTTCCGCTCACATTTTCAACTAAGGTGTCGCAGTCATCACTTTAGTCTGTGTTAGTTTGTTATCTTTTCAAATTGGTGCATCTGTCACAATACATCCTCTATAAGCTGCATGTCTACAAACAATTCTGAGTGTCCAGTGGAGATTGGAGAACTGGAGACAAATAATAACTTTGCTGTAGTGATTTTCGGTGACTTATACTCCATCATTCTATTGATTAGTCTATTTTTTGACTCGTGCTACTACCGTTTAGATTTTTAGAGAAGATGTCATCTCTATTTTCGTCATATTTCAGTACTAATTTAGATATATTCTTTATCAAAACCTCAGCTTGGTAATGAACATACCGGTACTTACTTTTATTCAGAATTCGGAAGTAAAAGCAATATTGTTGTTTTCGCTGTCTAATTTATGACTGATTAGCCGAAAAACTCCTCATAATAGAAGCTCGACAGTCAAGAAGACATTCATATTTATTTAGAACCGGTATTTCGGTATTAAAAATGGGTCGGTGCTCCCATTCGATATCGCCACTACCGGTACCACAAACCTACTAGTGACATGTGATAACGATGACAGGCGCGCGGTGAAAAGGCGTATTTCGACTGCGAATAGAACTTTTTATAGTCTACGTAGTCACTTAAAGCAATGCACAAAACTATACATATCGCTGATACGCCCTGTTGCTATGTAAGGCCATAAGGCATGGGCGTTGAAAGATGCACACTATCGAGTGTTCGGTTTGTTTGAAAGAAGAATTCTGTGTTCGATACTCGGCGGTACAGTAGTCAATGGAGAATGGTGCAGACGCTTAAACAAATCACAAACATGCTGACCTTGGAAGGCTGATAAAACACGGAATGTTAATGTGAAATAGATATGAAGTGTGAATGTCCGAGGAGCAACGAGCCAAAATTATGCTCCGCAGAGAACCCGGAAGCGGTCTATTTCGGGGCAGACCCCGCTTTCTCTGGCTGTTTGTAAGTGAAGGAAATACGGCGGACGTTCCAAGAGACTGGCTATTTTCAGGCACATAGAGCCACACACACGAGTGTTCCAAGAGTAGACGTCCAACCATTTCCACGTCGAGGAGCGCCGCGGCAAACACGATAACTCTCGTTAAAATTGTTTGATACGGGAAATTCAACGAGTATTGTAAAGCTTAGAGTTGTACTTAGTCGACGATGTTAGTCAAAAATAGAAAAAAAGGTCGAGTTTCGGAAAATGGCTTCATGAAAATCGAAAAATCTCATATTTTACTGTGAATTTCACACATTTTTCTTTAAATAATAGGGAGAATTTTTTTTCAGTTTTCTGTGATTCATCGACAGGTTTCACATATTGGGAATTCTCATAAAAAAATCAAGTCAGTTCGTTGATTAGTTTTTGAGTTATCGTGTTCGCCAATTTTAAAAAAGGCGGTTTCGAGGCGTTTATTAAAGGATGTCCCCATCAAATTTCATCACGGAAAAAACGCTATAGAAAATGACATTACTCTTGAAAAATTGGGTAGCAGTAGTTCAGAGTGTATTATTTATACTGTATTTTTAGCGCAGTCAGTTTTTCGAAAATTGTTGCCGGTAGATTGAAATCTGTATGTGTGGTAGCAAATACGTGCATAGAATGGTTGGCTGTTTTAAAACTAAAGAAGTTCTGCGTGGCCACCGAGATTGCGGGAGACCTTTCTAGAGGTTCAACACTAGCAATTAAGCAGATAAAAAAGCAATCGATTAGATTAGAAAGTTTGGAGAAACACGTTTCTGTTTTCATCAAGGTATGAAACCTTCGATATTTTGATCAATTTTTAGTCCTCGAAATGGGTCCAAACTGACCGAAACGTTGAATGAAGACAAATTGTGTTTTATAACAACTTCAAATTGATGTTTCTTATCTACAAAAACTTTTCTCTAGAACAACGATTCTCAACCTGGGGTAGACCGACCCCTTGGAGGCCGAGAAGTAGTTACTGGTGGTCTACGAAGAATAATTTCTTTTTCTGGTGAATAGTGAAATTTCAAGCATTTTCTCGCAACAGATCGTACGGGTCCGCAAGTTGTTTTGGAGGGCCCCATGGTATGAAAAAGGTTGACAACCGCTGTTTTAGCAAATTAGCATTAATTTGAAAAAGTAAACATCATCATTTTTGAAATAAAACTGATGCTTGCATATTTTGGAATGTGGCTTTATTGGAAGTTTTCATATTGCAATAATGTTGCAGAATTTAGACCTTCTGTTTCGAAAGACATCGCAGTATACTCATGATGTGCAGCAAATTGCACGACGAGTTCCATGATTCTACTGACACCAGGCGTTTTTCCTGAGTTAGGTAAAGTTGATACTGACCTCTTTTACACCACAACCAAAGAAAACAGCAACTCAAACATCTAAATCTTATTGACTTATATATAGAAACCGATAGCACCGCTTTTCTCAAAATTCCGAGTTATTTCAATAATTTCATAAGGAAGCTACCTAAGACCTCCCACATTTGTGCAGTTTGTAAATGATATCTGCTCCCCTCTTGGAGTCTAGTAATCTGTACGTAGACAATATGGCGCCCCTCCTTGCCCGATTATTCTGCCTTACAATGAAATATTGATGCTCTGAATCAACACAATTGTTGTTTATCGTATTCTCCATTTGGAACAATTGAAACTCCAACATTAATTGGCTAAATCGCATTAAAAACTCGTATGACTTCAGTGTAACAAAATCAGCATACCTGTACCGTATCTGTTCGAAAAACTCTCCTACCAATCACCCAACGCCCGCCATTGACTCATTGCCGCGATTCCAGAACACCATCCCACCGATTCGCCGCTTTGGCGTGAATGTGTCGCAACGCTGCCGCCGGAAAACCGAAACGAGTCCACTTTATTATCCAAGGACAAAGTGTCAATGAAATTTTCATTAATTCGACACAAATTTATCACAAATTGGCTACCAACCGAACGCACAGCAGCAACTCCGGCGCCCCCCGTACGGAAGAACTTTCAACCAAATGAATCGAAATAAATGAATTTTCGATCCACGGCCACCACCGCCACCCGAACGGGTTGACATCCGGTTCGAGGTAGCGAGTTACAACGAGCCCCCGAATGGGGATCAATCAATTGAAAACTTTTTCCCCTTTCGTCAGCTTGCTACTGATACCGTGAGTCCGTTCCTCATTGGCGGGATCAATCTACCACCCTTGCACCGATAAGAGCGGGGTCATCCTAAACCGAATCGAATCGAAGAATGTCGCCAGCAACCGCGCCACGTGACGGATTCAGCTGTGAACGGTATCGATTATTCTGATGATTGAGGTGAATTGTGTGTATTTTTGTTGTAATGGGAATCCGTTTTTCATCGCATCCTGATACGGTGAATCGTTAAAAGTATAATCACATTGTGGGTACCCAAACAAAAATCTTCACTGGGATCGAAAAAGAAACGGGAAGACGGAAATCGATAAAACCTCCAATTTTCAACACTCGTGGCATGTGAACGTGACGAAAGCACCGCAGGCGCATACGTGTTTGTGTGAATTGGTATGTATCAAAGTGGCGTGGAAAATTAACTGCCACTAGATGCACGGAAAAGACGTATTGGGAAGTATATAGCATTGATGGAATTCGAAACGTAAAGGCGTTTTTTCTCTTTTCCTACCGATTACACATAACATAAGAATGAGACTTTCAGATTAAGTGCAAAAAATGAGCGACGAAATCTCGAGAAGCATTGCTTTCTGGTCGAAACCAGTAGAGAAGGGCAAATTTCTGTAATAGTTTGTGTAACTTTCATATTGCTTTTCTGCATTCGCTTTTGAAATATTTTTTTTCCACATTTCCTAAAATTATTGCTTCCCGTGCAACTGCGGAATCAGTGAAAGTCCCCAAAACGGATACAGGATTTCTATCCCCACAAAACAGTCCTGTCTCTAAGTTAGTGTCGGATTCTGATGAGACGAAGTCGAAACTCAAATTCCATAACTAATTTATAAATACAAATTTTCTCCAGTGAATTAAAAATTTGCTAAAACCCTTTAACTTTTAACTGCCGGCTTGTCTTTAATTTCCCATCTACAAGTTAGAAGGGTTATAGGTATTTTTCTGCTGATAACGATCCTGTTTACTGTGCAAAATAGTTCACCCCTTTCGTATACGAAAGCAAGATGCTATATTCTTCGGCCTTAGAGTTTCAGACTGTTGAGAACTACGCCCAAACCCATACTTGAAAAACAACAGCGCATAACATTATATTAACTCAAACGTCAGCAACAGCATTCAAGTGCAGAACCCTTTTCTACGTACCCAATCAAATTAGAACGAACTCTGGACACTCCAGAACTGCTTCGTACTAATACCCTTCTCCATTACTATCTTTCCAGGGGATCCAAAGGATTCTTCGTCTCGCATGCAGGTGTATGCCGGAAGTGAAACTTTTTCCTTTCTGTTGCCATTTAAATACCGACATCGGTCACTGCTTACTGTGGGTGGCTGCTAAATTCCAAACAATGTGCAAACAAACACTTTCAGCTACGGTAGCTGGGCAAAATTTAAATTGGATTGCAAACAAACTCATATATTTTCTCCTAGCGTTGCAGCATCTTCCCCCGACCCGACCCGACCCAACCCGAATCTTGCAACCGGAATCAGTATAGGTAGGTACCTACTACTATTATCTTGTTTCAAATTTCCATCTCAACTTTTCCCGATGCACCGTTCTCTTGAACGTCAACAACAACAACAACAGCAGCAAGATCAGAACCCGCCTCCCGGCAGTCAGGTCGAGTCTGCGGCACCCGTCAAAGTTTGTTGTTCGGGTTTCGCTCCGCTAAAGCTTGAAGGATGTTTTGAGGTTGCGGACGTCGTCGGTAAACCGGAGTTTCTTCAATCATATGTGTAGAAGCCCCCGTCCGTTGGAGCAGGTAAACACAATCGATCGACTTTCACCTCGGGCGGTGTCTCGTTTTGAAAGTCAACAGCGGCGAACGGTAAGATAAGGGTGGGGTGGGTCGGTTTCTAGTACTAGTGCGGGAAGGATAGTTTGGGTCTTTCTAAACAAGAAAGGGAAACCGAATAGCTTCGGTTGCCGATATGTTTTGTATTGTGTATTTTCGGGAAGAAAACGGGAGACTGTTGAAGGGTAGACCTTTTGAAACTCCACTGATAGAGTTCGATGTAAATTGGGAATAATTTTGTTTAAGCTCTTGATGTTGTGTTGTTTTTAAATTAAATCCATACTCATAACTATTCGTACAACAGTTTTAAGGAAAACTTTACGTTGGCCGCCTTGTTTATTCGAAAATGCGCTTGAAGCAACATTGATTCAAACCAACGTTAGTTATATATAGTAGTCCCATGGGAACATGAACTTCGTAAAACAATTTTTTTAGAGTTGTTCCACTCGATCTGTAGAGCTGTGCTCTCGGAAAGGCTCCCTGTCAGAATCATTCACAACAATTGCACACGAGACGGGAAGTATAACCCAGTAAAACACTGTTCAAGGTTAATTGCAGCGGGCCGTTATTTTGAATGTGATATTGAGCACATAGTTCAAATATGTGGGCGTTAGGACTTCATGATCGCGTGTATAATCGTAAAAGAGACGAACGTTTGTATGTTAACGTGTTCGCTCGCGTGGGCTTTTGTATGTCGCGTGTGTTAGCGTGTATGTAACTTTGCGTGGATCAATTTAATTTTGTAACCGAGCGGTCATTTGCATATACGTGCGTGTTCTTCGTATGGACCTTGAATATGAAACACAATTTTCAGTTTGCGGTTCAAATGCTAGAAAACAGTGAGTTCCTCCATATCACTAAAATTCTCGGTCTTGTCGTCATGGAACCTGTTATCTAGTGGATATGAGAATTATTTTTATTCTAGAACCAAGGGGGGAAATTTCTTAGCGTGACAGATTAATGGTTGCGCGAACGCGGGCATTTGTAGCTTCACGTGTGAGACCGCTTTTGTTAATATATTAGTGCTAAAACGTTCCTTTTATCACCGGGGTGTTATCAGGTTTGCGAGATCGCAGGATGGTGTGTGTACTATCGCGAATGACTCTAGCATTTGTATGTTAACGTGTTTGTCGCGTGTGCTAACACTTACATTACTTCCTGCCTGTATAAATTCGATTTTGTAATCGTGTGTCTATTCGCATATTCGAGTGTGTTCTTGAATGATCGCGCGGACCGTGAGTCCTACTCACCTAATTTTCAGTGTGCAGATTAGATTCTAGAAGAGGGTGTCACTAGTGTTCCCGATCATGGTATAAGCGTTAGTTTTTAATTGGTCTACCTGCATGCATAGACCTAGGTTAGTAGAACCTAGGACAAAACTGAGTTATAATTACGTGAACGCGGACGTTTGTGAGTTCCCGTTCGAGATCGCTTTAAAAATTTACAAACGATAAAACGTTCACTTTGACACTGAGATGTAAGCATATTTGCAAGATCGGTTGTCAAACGGTGGGATAACAAAATTCTCACAAGTTTCTTATCTCATGCCTCCACGCGAGTCTAAGTCTATTGATGACATTTGGTCCTTAGACCGGCGACGACTGGATGCTATCAGCCTTCTGCCGATAGTAGCAGAATGAGAGGGTGCGAGCAGATCTAGTCGAGAAAACATTGCCGTAAAAATGAAAAGATGATCGGAAATTACCCCCATTACGACTAATCTGACTAGTATCGATGATCACGGGTCAATACATACTGAAAATTCGCCGCGTCTGTTTTTATGAACCTAATTTCAAGCTCCGTTATTGCTAACAAGCCTGTGCATCAGGTTAACAATCCTTTATATTTCCCTTCAGTGTTCGTTATTATCACTCGTATACTTGTATTCCACACACAATCCGATATGGAAAATAAGAAATACTTTCCTTGATTTATAACATCTCGCGCTATTTTTGCCTGTATAATGTGTTGTCACACGGTAATTTTCAAGCCAATGAATATATCGTAGAAAAAAAGTAGCGAATTCTGTCTAAATACTGTTGCAATAAATAGTGATCCGGCCCATTACGCAGATAAGATTAGCTTTTCTAGGCAATACTCCCACGGCTGGTTGTGTGGAGTTCAAATTGCTTTTGTTTAGTGAACATAGGATACTCTCGGTAGCCGGCTGCCCAGAGTTTAAAAAGAACCATAAACTAAACAAGATCTTTTCTTTTTCGAGTGATCGTGCACTCGAAGACTAACCAAACAACTACCTAATAAAATATGCTTCACAGATCGTATCGCTTGCTTGGAGCGAATCCTAGACCTTATACCCTTCCAAACAGCCAACTCCGCGACACCTATGGAAGAGTCTGTCCTCCCGTTAAGTAGGTGGAGCATCAACACTTCCCATCTACCTTATCCTTTATCCTCCACCGTGAACGATGGAAATGGGGGCGGCCGGCAATGATGGCTATCATGCTGTTGAGGTTTTAATATGGGTCGGATTGGTATGAATTCCTACTTAACATTTCCTAAGCAGATTTTATTAGATAATCAGCAGTCAAACATGATGAAGTCAGTTTGCAATTCGCCAAAATCATCGTCACAACGCAACGCAACGAGATGTAACCATGTTTGCAATATCGCAGACGTGGGTGTGCATGGATGATCGCGAAGGGATCAAGCGTTTGTATGATGATAACGTGAGTGTTGAGTTTGCTAGCGCTTATGTTGCTTCACGTGTATAAATTCGATTTGGTAACCGTGTGGCCCTGTAGTATTCGCGTGTGTTCATGAGTCACTAGAGTTCCCAGTCATGCCGCTATGGAACGTGTTATCTAGTGAAGATTCGCGTCATTTTTGACAGGTTCTAGGACCGGGGGTGGAGACTTCAGGACGTGAGCAATACATGATTACGCGAACACGGGAATTTGTATGTTCACATCTGAGATTGCGGTTGTGAATTTATTAGTGCTGAACGGTTCACTTTATCTCCGATGTGTTAACATGTTTGAGAAATCGCAAGCAAGGTATGCGTGGAAGATAGCGAAGGGCTGCCAAATATGATTTGGACGTCGTATATCAACTTGTATCACAGAAAAAACGCTGTAGAAAATAACCCGTTGTGTATTTCCTCTTGAAAATTTGAGTAGAAGTAGTTTAGAGTGTGTTGTTTACACTGTATTTTGATTGCTGTCAAAATAGCAAAATAAGGAAAAAATGGCGTCACCCGAAAAGCGAGTTGATTTTGTACAAGCATATGGAAAATTTTCAACTCTCTCATTGGGACATCGGAAAACAACTCGGAACCGTGCAGTCAACCGTGAGTCGTGTGATTAAACGTTGCTATCAAATTTTGAACATCGAACGGAAGAAGAAATGTGGTCAGAATGGATGTTCTATTAGTGATCAAGATCACAAGCGTGTAGTGAAAGCATTTAAGCGGAATTCAAACGATTCGGTCAGGGATGTGGTCAAAAAATTGAATCTGTCCAAGTTTTTCGGTCAGAGAATCAAGGGCCGGGAGGTACTGCATACGTACAAAATGCAGAAGGCGTGACGAACGGCAAAATACGGTCTGGAAACCGTACACCCAGATGCTGACGAAGCTTCATTGTCTCATCATGGATCATGAAACTTACGTCAATGCGGACTTCCGGCAGGTTTCGGGGCTACTGTTTTTCACCGCCTAGCACAAGTTTGATGTTCCCGAGGAAGTAAGGAAGCAGAAACTTTTAAAGTTTGCCAATAAATACATGATTTGGCAAGCGATCTGTTAATGTAGCAAACGGAGTGCGTCGTTCGTGACCATCGGGACTGTAAACGGAGAGATTTACCTCTAGGAGTGTCTACAGAAGCGTCTGCTTCATCTGTTGAAGCAACACGAAAGCTCTACGATCTTCTGGTCGGATACAAATGTTGTCCTGGAGTGGTAAGAAACCATTGGGTCACTTTCGTACCAAAGGACATGAGCTCCTCCTAACGCACCGGAACTAAGGCACACCGAAAAAATACTGGGCAATTATGAAGCGGACACTACGGAAGCGTCCCAAGGATGTCAAATCTGAGGAAGACATGAAGAAAAAGTGGATTTCCGTACAGAAGAAGATTCAGATGTTGTACAGTCGGTTGTCACGGTAAAGATGGACATGTCTATCTATACCAGGACACATGCTAGTGAACTCGGGTGATTCGTAGTTATACTGCCTAAGCTCGACCCTCATTAGCAGAAGACAAAAATGAAGCCCGTGCGATATTAAGCCTGTTCTAATTTTCCGATCTGTTTACTTAACTACCTTACGCTAGTAGCAATTAAGGTTTTATGGAACTCTTGAAACCTTCTTTAAAACTTAAATTGCATTTGTAGTGTGCTATAAAACTGGAAATGCTACTTGGGTGCTCTCACTTGAGTACTATGGCTCTAATTTTCATAACTTTCCCTACTCAGTAATCTTTAGCTAATTGAAGGTCGTTAAAATGTAAAAAAGTAGTACAGAACTTAATGAATGGAGGTGCAAGCGTGCGGTTATGGTATTGAATTTGAATGAAATAAATATGTCAAAAGCTTACTAATGGGTTATATTTTATTGTTTGAAAGTTTGAAAAGGATCGGTCCACTAGATGACTTCCTACGGTGTTTTTTCGAGTTGCAATGTGATGTGGGAAACCCTTTATTTTTCTCATACGACCCTCAAAAGTCAGTAAGATTTTAGAAATTGTTTGACTGAAATTGTCTATAGTTTGAATTATTTTCATAAATTTCATACGATCTCAAAAGCCATCCTTAAAGTTTATTGAGATACTCTGAAGTTTGACAAAACTATGAAGACCTGAGTTCGACTTAACTTACCTGAAGTTCTAAGATCTTATTAAAAGCTAGCAATTTTCTGAAATTTGCAGGACATCCCTGAAACTTGTAGGATGACCCTAAAGCTTGTATCTCTCAGAATTTCGTATTGTTTGGTTTCTTATCAAAAATTATTAGTTGCGCATTTTTCCTATTTTGTCATTAGAGTGCCTCTTTCATAGTAGACTGGTTCAAAGAAAAGCTAGTTTTCAAAAATTTAATGTTTAAAAAATCATAACTTCTGAACCGCAGAACTGATTTTAATTGTTAACTAGCAAATGCACGTCGCGCGTTACTGCGACTTTCAACGAAAAAGGAATAAAACACAATTTGTTCTGAAGCACCATCTGGCTGGTAGACAATTCCCAAACAATAGCAAACAAACACGCTTCATAACAAATGCCTACTATGTATAAATTTTGACGGCAATCGGTTAAGCCGTTTGGGAGTCCGTAAATCATATACATACAAATATTGACTTTTATATAAATATAGAGAGATAGATAGCTCAAAATTAAATGTTAAAATGTGATTAATGAACAACGAATATTGTACCCAGCTTGTAGGTAACTCCTTGATTTCAGCAGTCACAAATGCTATTACTCTACGGAGATTACGGAGAACTACCATGCGTCTTCATCGCTTCCATGCAAGGATCGTTTTGAAAAAAACTGTATCTCCGAAACATCCAGGTGGACCAGTCATTTTTTTTTATATGTTATGAAGAATCAAATCATCATTTAACTAAAAATATAGAAGTACGAGTTTGTCTTGTACCCCCGCAGTGAATATCAAGCAAAAACCAATTGAAACGTAAATGTTTCATACAAATTAAAATCCTTTTTATATTTCCCATTTTTCTAGGGCATACATTGAAATACCCTTCATTTGAGCTATTTACAATACAAATCGGTTCAGCAGTTTTGGAGGTATTTTTTAAAATTCAATTTTTGGAAAATCACATTTCTTTGGGCCAGTTTAATCAGCCCCCTTTCTTATGCGACTAATTTCTTTTTTGATCTCTTTTTATTGCAAATAATCAGTCGTTTTCATTGTACTATTCCCAAAATTGGACATATTTTGTCGCATGTAATTTTAAATGTTCGTTGATTTGATTGCATTGTAAGAGAACACTTTTCCATCGGATGATGCCAATCGAGCTGACATTTCTTTGAACTGAGCACATCTATTCCTTTGTTTGTTTAGTGCTTATTTGACCGCTTAAGGAACTAATCCATAGGGCATTAATGTGCGCGAGGAATACGCATGGTCTAGTCGGAGTAGCATGATGACAGTAGAATCATGTATCAGGGTTGAGAATTGACGGAAATTTTTTTCGGGACAAATTTATCCTTTGGAGTTACCAGTGACGTAAAACGACACTTTGAAAGGTCCATTCATCTCGAAAGATACTCAACACAAACTTTGAGGCATCTACGCTTAGGTAAAACTGGAACACAAAATGAGCATGCCTCTGTTTCAATGGAATAGTACTTTCCTCTACTACTGATGTGTTCAATACTTCTCCTCCATCACCAAGACCACATCTAACTTCCGGCCTATTTTTGAAATCCTGTTCGAATGAATTTTCGTTTGCATAATCCGATGCGCGAGGGTCTGTGCTTTCTGATTCGAGCTCATTCGAATGTTTTCTGGATCATCATAAATATTCCATGAACTGTTGATAAACCAAGTCGTGCTTCCTGAATCTCTTTGACTTCTTCCGGTTCCTTCGTACACCCCATCTACTAGACATTTTATGCCTTCCTAATCGTCATAAAGTATCATTTTAACTTGCTTTGAAAATTTTATGAATAATCTATTCCAACTCGGTTAAAAAATGTTTAACCCTCTGCTGCCCAGCCCCGCCTTTTGGCGAGTTACAGAAAAGTGACCACAGAATGTTCAAAACACGATTGTATGTTGTCATCACTATGAAAACGTGTTCACAATATTCCCATTAATCATACAAATACATTGTTTGCATTTTGAAATCGTTATGTTGAATACATTCAACGTTGAAAGTTGAAAATTTGAGGAAAACGAGAGAAAAATTGTTTTTGTGTATGGCAGTGAAACATAGTTTAAAAATGTTTATGCTTTTAAAGTTTTTGGAGGAAATGAAAAAATATTTTTAAGTTGCTAGCTTGTAGTACTTCTCTGTAGCTGTGAAATTATGTTGTGGATCATCCGAAAATAAATGTTATTAGCATTAAAATTTTGACTCGCCAAATAGCCATGTTGGACATATTTGAGGGTTAAATAAAAAATCCGAAGCTTTCGTGAACTGGCAATATACTTTTCGTCTTTCTCATTACCAAAGCAATCTACAATAACTTTTTTAAGCAAAACGAAAATATGGGCAGCAGACCCGATCAGAATGAAATAACAAGATTATAGCAGAACACAATTTTTGTTATAAATTAGGTTTCATTAGTAGTTAAAATAACAGAAATTTATAACAAGTAACAATGCGAGATATAGTTTTGAAATATTTCTGTTATGTGTTTCTGATCGGGGAGGGAAGTCACCCAACAGTGTGATGAGAAAAGATCACTGATTTAGCAATACTCCTTCGGCTGTTTGAAGGTCAAAATGCTGTAGTTTAGTGAACAAGTAAACTACTCTCGGTGGCCGGCAATCCAGAATTTAAACACAAGAAAAACCTAACTAAATATGTTGTTACTCTGAATATTCGCGTACTCGGAGACTAATTAACCCACTACATAAAAACATATTCTGTCTGCTTGTGGCGAATCCTAGACCAATATCTGTCCTTCAATCCAACTCCATGATACTTATGGTAGCGTGACTGAGTCGGTGGCCTTCCTTTAAGTAGGTATCACATCAACATTTTCTATCCTACCCTGAGTACTAGTGAAAATGGTCGTGGCCGGCAATGACGATTTTCATGCCACTGGTTCATTGGGCTCGAAAGATATAATGCTCATTTCCGTTCATTGATTTTACAAGCAAGCTGAGTTAGACTATCTTTAGGCAACATGATAATTGTTAGTATGTAATCTACGAATAGCACCGTGCTTCACAACGCAACGCAACGCGCATCTGGGCAAACTGAAAGTACTACTTGTGCTAGAGATTTGTCGCATTGTCGCAATATACACAATTTGCATTACATTTTAATATGTCATTGAGCTCCGGAATGTTTCCGACTTTTGCTGTTTTACCAGTTTATAAAAGTACGATCTAACGGCAAAATTACAAATTATGCGTTCTCGAAAGTATTTGAGCTCATATTTTTAGAGTTTTTTGACAGATTGTTGTTCCAACTACTTTTCAAAAACTCAACATGGCTTCGTTCCAAACGACTTATTTGCGCAAACCAAGTAGCTTACTCATCGTTCCATTTGGCCGTCTTTCGACAAACTCAACCATTAAATTGTGATTGCTAAATTAAAAAGACTCGGATTCTGCAGTACTGTTTAGGAGAGATTCAAATTTTATTTGACTGGACATAAAAAAGCCTGTTAAAATTGAGAATATATATATGTATTCTTTGACGTTACTTCCGGTGTACCTCAAGGCAGCCATCTGGGACCTTTTATGTATCTTTTATATGTAAACGTTAATGTAAATTTTTCGCATCGCTGTTTTCAATTGTCTTATGCAGGTGATTATAAATGATTCAACATAGTTAAAAGTCTCTCCGATACCTTTTTCGTCTATCTTAGTTAAGCGCTTTCTTTGATTAATTCGTAATTAAAAGAATGATTTGAAATGCTTCCAAGTGCACAGTGACAACGTTTGCTCGAAAATGATCATACAATCTTGTAAACTTAACAGTTAAAAATTCAGGGGTGCCACACGATTCCAAGCTTTCATATAAGGGTCATATTGCTTCTAGGATTTATTTTTAGAGTTACTATTACTGGTCGCTAGCGACTAAGCATTTCATGAAAAAGTGCATAGAACAAAAATGATACCACGAATAATACTGCAAATTTTGTGAAATAGTTCACGTGAAAATTTCATTACCATGTTGTATGAGATTGAAAATTATTAGAGATATCTCCTAAATATAACCAGCAAGCAAAATAGATCGTAAATCATGTACTAGAAATCATGAACCAGTTCACGAATATATACTTTATGTTTAGTGCAATATTTCACGAACACGAATGGTAAGCCGTAACCATTATACCATGAATCAGTTCACGAATGCATGAACAATATTTCATTATTTTGTGAACTATTTCACGAGCACGAATGGTCAGTCGTGACTATTGTCCTAGGAATCATGAACCAGTTCACACATATATGAATAATATTTTATGATTTTGTGAACTATCTCAGGAGCACGGATATTCGATCGTGAGTAATATATTAGGAATTATGAATTAGTTCACGAGCATTGAATGTATTCATCAATAAAATTGCGAGTTTCGTTAAATAGTGCACGAGAAAATATCCAGAATATTTTGATTTTGTGAACTTATATTCTTATATCATGAGTCAGCCTTTGGTTTTATGAATAATTTTCATAAAGTTGTGAACTAGTTCACGTACAGAAAATCCTTTTAGTAATGACGGAAATCGTGATTCAATTTTACAAAACAAAAACAAATACTCCATTAATAAAAGCATTATGAGAGTATTACTGAAGGGAAATTCAACATGATTATAAAACACATGATTTTTGTTCATGGTCCTGGTTTCGCAACGTAAAGACGTAATTGTTCCATAATTCTTAACACTTTATTGGCGATTTTGGGAACATTTTTTTCCGTGTAGAGTCCCATGCGAACATGAACTTCGCATAATTACACAAAAAATATGCTACTTAGAATTCCATTCCAGAACTTCCATAAAGCTGTTTAACCCAAAACATTTCCTTTGATCTGATGCTCTGCATGGTAGACATTAGGGTGGGACAAAAATTAGATTCCAGCTCCGAGCAACTTTTTAGGTACCATTTGGGTCCTAGAATAACTGTGCAAATTCTTAGCTCGATCGGTGAAACTATATTTTTGCGCCCACTGTTTAAAGTTTACATGGGATTTTGTATGGGAAAATTAACTTTTACAAAATAATTCCTCCAGGAGTCGCCCCTTACTTCCTAAAAATAAATCATTATTTGGCTTTTATAGAAAATTGAACAAAGAAACAAAGTCTCGAAAACCACGAAACGATCTGACGCTTGAGAAAAAAGTTATTAAGCAGAAGCCGATTGATGCTCTGATGATTCATAAAATATTCATTTTTTCTAGTACCACTGCTGTTGGTTATCCAATTATACGCAATTTTGATTTAATCCTCTCTTAATGTGGCTAAATCGTTTATCTATACTATTTGGCCACTTCTCAAGGTTTTGAGGGATAAATTGAGGCTTCTTTTTTTGTATATAATTAGCCCGTCAGAAGCAGTGATGCTAAAAAAAGTAAAATTTTCATCCATCTTCAGGGCATCAATCGGTTTTTGCTTAATAACTTTTTCCAAAATCATCAGATCGTTTTGCAATCTTCTAGACTTTGTTTCCTTGACAAATTTCCTATAAAAATCAGCCATCTACTTATTTTTAGGAGAAAACGGCCGACTCTTGGAAGAATTAATTTGCAAAAGACAATTTTCCCATACGAAATCCCATGTAAACTTTAAACCGTGGGCGCAAAAATATAGTTTCACCGATCGAGTTAAAAATTTGCAGAGTTGTTCTGGGAGCTAATTTGGACCTAAAAAGTTACTCGGAGCCAAATTTTATTTTTTTCATATAACCATGTCCCACTCTAGTAGACATATCTCTCTACCGCGATGTTTGAAAATATCTTGTCCACGTATGAACCATTGCCTACTACGCCAAATCGTTAAAGCGAAGCAAAACCCCCAAGACAAAATTGTTCATCACCCCCAACTGAATATGTTCATCACATGCACCTACATCCTGTTGCGGAACTTGGCCTCTTTTCTTATTAGCGCACAGAATAATTACGAGGCAACGCCACGAGCCTACTGACACTCGGAATCCTTCCTGATCCGCAATGGTTGTCACAGAGATTCCATAAAACCATCCATACAAACACGTGAAATAGACCCAATCAGTCCCCCCACGGGCAAGTAATCAATTGCACTCGTAGCAGAGTAGCATGCGGAAGACCGTTGACAACCTTTCGCCCGAAGCCCATTCCTTTTAATAGACTTTCACTAATGAAAAGCAATCACCATTCTCCATAGGCGCAAAGTCTGCGTACTTTACGATCAGCGAACAAAAAAAGACGTCCACCCTGTCAGGTGAAATCCGTTTCACACCCCGTGCGTCGGCAGGCTTTACCACCACTTCCGTCCGGTCCGATAGCCAATTTAGTAGACATCGCCGTCTTACTGCACCAACACCGGACGCCGCCGCGCCGGAACGCAGAGACGTCTTTTCGAATTAACGATTCCATAAAAACCGAACGGGTGGGGACGGGAAAACCGAAGAAAATCCTGCCTAGCTGCTGCTCGGCATCTCCCGAACTGACTGGCTGGCTGGCCATGGGCCCCCTATCGGACACTTGTTGTATACAACTAATTAAATTAATTGAAGCATATTTACAAAGTTTGCTTTTGTTCCGATCCGATCGGCGCGCGGTAGTTGGGAGTGAAGGAAAACCTACTGGTAAGGACATTTGTAGCGACGCGCCACCCGACCGCCGACCGCCAGCCGGAAGTTCCTGACCAAAGCGAAGCAAACAAGAAGCAATAGCTAGCATTTCTGCCCGGTTTGTGTAAGTAGTCTACAAAGTGAGTGCTTTCGCTTCCGGCGAATTGGCAAGAACTTATCACAAGGGTAACAAAGAAACGATTTAAGCGACAGGAGGCTCGTAAGAAAGCTCATTGTGAGGGGCTGCACGAAAGGGGGTGGTGCACGAGCGGAAGTTTTTCTTTTTGCCTTCGGCTTTCCGATGCTAGGAGAGCGAATGGTGGAAACTTTGCGTTTTGCTGTGTGGGGTGGGGACATCGGTTTCGCTGTTAACTAGTGCTCTTTGCAGTTAATTAGCATTGACCGATGGTCGGGTGCAGCGAATTCAGATTCAGTTGTTGGTGAGGGGACTTGGTTTACTTTGTTGTTCGTTGGAGAAGAACAATTTCAGTGAAACATGACAAGCTTGTTAGTCAAACTAAAGAACCTCAACTTCAACCAAATATGGTTCATAAATTTCCACGCTGAAAACCGTCTCGTGTTTCATTTCCGAAATGAATTGTCACCAGTTGTTTTAAAATGGTCTTCCCTTGATTTATTTTCTTTGTTCTCTAGCATCATTAAAACGCAGAACATTGCAACACCAGGAATGTTGCCGAAAAAAGCAATTTGCAACAAAATAAAATACTCGCGACTTTCACTAGCAAAAGGGGCGTGGCCGAAAACGTTGTCAACTGTCGCCAGTTTCACTGAATAAATAAACACAGCTCAGCAGACCAGTCGAAATGTTTTGTCGTTTTGGCTTCCCAAACGACGATGCGACATGCAATCCTTACTCACTCACTTTCTTTTAAAATAAAACCAACCGTGGAAAACATGCCTACTACAACACATCTTTCTTTCCGCTATATCTACGACAACTGTCACGAGTCGGATCGGACACGCCCCGTTCGGATTTTATGTTTTATGGTGTACTGCATGGCCAAAACCCATTGGCGCACGGTTTGGAGCTCAAAAGCGACCGGGGTGTATTTTTAGCTTCAAGTATGTTTGCTCACTTTCGAATAGTCTAAAATCGAATGGCGCGTCGTGTCGTCGTTGAGTAGATAGACGACGTTCATGGGCTGGGGGTTCAAATTCCACATCAAATGCCAAGCATCGAGTGAGAGAGTTTCTCGGTATCACGGGGTCACATCGATTCGGGTTCACTCTACCTATCTAATGACAAAATGATGGATTAAAGGTGTTGTTTACCTTTAGGGAAACTATGTTGCGTTTCGGCTTCGCCTCATCAGAAACCGACACTAACACATTGTCGGAATAGATTAGCGCCGGCTTGACGCAAATCCCTTAAAACTAAAACACACTATGTGTTTCAATCAAACGACTGATCAAACGTGATGTCCCGTTCGAGCAGAAGTTCTGTTTATGCCGATGAGACACAAGTGAAGCCGAAACTTGTCTTGGCTTAGCAGGCCTATGCGAAAGCACTATGCTATATTTCACCCTAAGGAGGAAAATTTGGTAAAACCAAAATTTCTCACTAGGGTGAAAATTTGTTGGTAAAAACCAGTCTTTGTACAGGAGGGCACAAATCCTTATTTCATACTATGTTGCGTTTCGGCTTCGCCTCATCAGAAACCGACACTAACACATTGTCGGAATAGATTAGCGCCGGCTTGACGCAAATCCCTTAAAACTAAAACACACTATGTGTTTCAATCAAACGACTGATCAAACGTGATGTCCCGTTCGAGCAGAAGTTCTGTTTATGCCGATGAGACACAAGTGAAGCCGAAACTTGTCTTGGCTTAGCAGGCCTATGCGAAAGCACTATGCTATATTTCACCCTAAGGAGGAAAATTTGGTAAAACCAAAATTTCTCACTAGGGTGAAAATTTGTTGGTAAAAACCAGTCTTTGTACAGGAGGGCACAAATCCTTATTTCATACTATGTTGCGTTTCGGCTTCGCCTCATCAGAACCGACACTAACACATTGTCGGAATAGATGAGGCGAAGCCGAAACGCAACATAGTATGAAATAAGGATTTGTGCCCTCCTGTACAAAGACTGGTTTTTACCAACAAATTTTCACCCTAGTGAGAAATTTTGGTTTTACCAAATTTTCCTCCTTAGGGTGAAATATAGCATAGTGCTTTCGCATAGGCCTGCTAAGCCAAGACAAGTTTCGGCTTCACTTGTGTCTCATCGGCATAAACAGAACTTCTGCTCGAACGGGACATCACGTTTGATCAGTCGTTTGATTGAAACACATAGTGTGTTTTAGTTTTAAGGGATTTGCGTCAAGCCGGCGCTAATCTATTCCGACAATGTGTTAGTGTCGGTTTCTGATGAGGCGAAGCCGAAACGCAACATAGTATGAAATAAGGATTTGTGCCCTCCTGTACAAAGACTGGTTTTTACCAACAAATTTTCACCCTAGTGAGAAATTTTGGTTTTACCAAATTTTCCTCCTTAGGGTGAAATATAGCATAGTGCTTTCGCATAGGCCTGCTAAGCCAAGACAAGTTTCGGCTTCACTTGTGTCTCATCGGCATAAACAGAACTTCTGCTCGAACGGGACATCACGTTTGATCAGTCGTTTGATTGAAACACATAGTGTGTTTTAGTTTTAAGGGATTTGCGTCAAGCCGGCGCTAATCTATTCCGACAATGTGTTAGTGTCGGTTTCTGATGAGGCGAAGCCGAAACGCAACATAGTATGAAATAAGGATTTGTGCCCTCCTGTACAAAGACTGGTTTTTACCAACAAATTTTCACCCTAGTGAGAAATTTTGGTTTTACCAAATTTTCCTCCTTAGGGTGAAATATAGCATAGTGCTTTCGCATAGGCCTGCTAAGCCAAGACAAGTTTCGGCTTCACTTGTGTCTCATCGGCATAAACAGAACTTCTGCTCGAACGGGACATCACGTTTGATCAGTCGTTTGATTGAAACACATAGTGTGTTTTAGTTTTAAGGGATTTGCGTCAAGCCGGCGCTAATCTATTCCGACAATGTGTTAGTGTCGGTTTCTGATGAGGCGAAGCCGAAACGCAACATAGTATGAAATAAGGATTTGTGCCCTCCTGTACAAAGACTGGTTTTTACCAACAAATTTTCACCCTAGTGAGAAATTTTGGTTTTACCAAATTTTCCTCCTTAGGGTGAAATATAGCATAGTTTAGGGAAACCCCATTCGAAACAAAACTGGGAGTGTTTCAGTTACGGATTTGAAATGTACGCTTAAGCACCACTTTGCGTTAGCAGTAATGGGATACGCTGTCTGGCGGTTTTTACGCTTTAACCGAGACGCTAACCACCGCTCTCGAGTTGAAGAAATTTGAACACATTTCCGTGATAAACATTTCCCCTCCCCGTCCATGCTTCCCCTCCTATCGGATGGATTATTGAAATTGAGTACCGATATAGTGTTGATGATGGCTGCTGCTGCTGAGCTCTATTTACTTGCTCCGTCGAAGCTGTTCCGTCTCAAGTGGTGCGGGGTAGCTCTGCGCACACAACCCGCATCCTGTACCAGTCTACCAAGCAGGTAATCGATGTGATCATATTGCAATGTAGAGCCAACCAGTAGTCGGATGGGCCAATCGGTGCGAGGGGAGATATAAACGAACGAACTGTTTTTTCCCTGGTTTTCGCGGTTTTCCCGTGCGGTTCTGGATTGGTCTTTTGTGCCAGTATCGGGACCACCCACACGTGTGGACATGAAATAGGTTTCACTTTTACAGTGATAGAATTACGTTGCTTTCATTAAGGATTGATTCCAATGCAATCGGGAACAGGGCAGTGCGGTTTTAAAGTAGGGTAAGTTCTTGAAGATTTAGAATGTAAGAACGTAAGTAATTGGAATATTCTGTAAAGCTATAAGATACAATAATAAATATATTAAATAGTCAGTTAAAGTATACGAAATAGTGCCACTTAGATTGATTATTTTGGGGCTAAAAAAATAATCATAAAAAAATCTGATGCTAGTAAAGCCTTGATCATTGAAGCCAATAAATTTCTTTTCAGAAGGTGAGAGCTCTGCAGATAAGCTACCCGTGTAAAGCCAAACATCAACAATTCAGCAAGTGGAAATCATATTTTAATGTTAGCATCACATTGAAATTTTATTTTGATCTCATTTTGATCTTACATTCTTTACGTTTGTTAGAAGATTTTTTTTCTTTGTGACTATTTTTGGCAAAACATCAACATGTCCGCTAGTGAATTAGTAGTGCAAATCCAAATAATTTTACGCCCATTTTAGAAGATTTGCATATTGGTATCATCATCTGTTTATATGGAAATTTACTGTGTGACCGCACTCTTCAACCTGTAACTCCGTAACCGGAACTTCATTCGAAAAAAGTGAATAGCAGCCAAAGGAAACAACATCGTTTGAAACTAAGTTTGTGTGAATTGCTTCAGTGAATGAAATAATAAAACTTATCATGTCCAAAAACAAATTCAAATTATCATTAAATTGTAGAAATAATTAATAGCTTGTAAGAAATCATGTTTTGTAGATTACACCTGTTCAACGAAATTATTAAATAAATAAATAAATAAATAAATAAATAAATAAATAAATAAATAAATAAATAAATAAATAAATAAATAAATAAATAAATAAATAAATAAATAAATAAATAAATAAATAAATAAATAAATAAATAAATAAATAAATAAATAAATAAATAAATAAATAAATCGCTCTTTCAACTCAATAACTCCGGAACCAGAACTCCGATCCAAACGAAATTGGACTGCAGTGAATAGATACACTATACTTTTCTTTTGGAACTAAAGAAGCCTAAAAAAGTTGGCGAGGTACAACTGAATATCCGAAAAATAAAAAGATGCACAGTACAATCTCAATCAGAGAGAAGGACGAAAACAAACGAAAAAGAAGAAAGTAAGGAGAAAAAAGAAAGAAGACCTTTGGCCGCTTTAGGTAGGGCATCTGGGTGGCACTATAATCGTCAAAGCAAACGACGCCACGGCATACGCTGCGATCCTCAAAAAGGTGATAGAGGATTCTAAGTTAAAGAAGCTGGGAAAGGACGTAGTACTAACCAAGCGCACTCTGAAAGCTAAGATCTGTTCGAATAGAAGTAGGATCCATTGATCAAGAGCTTGGGAACTCATGGCAAAAACAGGTAGGAGGAAAAGCGAACGAGACAGCTATTGCTCAGAAAACAGAGTACAGGAATCTGGACAACGTAAGGCGAAGTGGGGAGCGAATTACTAAAGCAATGAAACCTGGAGAAAAAGCTGATATCAATCAGGTTCAGGAGGGTGTATGGTGACACACAGACAACAGCGTTACGTATGTCGCCAACCGCAGTCAACCTTAAGATAAGGACCGGCAAAATCTAAGTCGGATGTGCGGTGTGCTCATCACGATTGGTCTTCCTAGCCACAATACAAACGGAGAGAATTTTCTGGTGCCTGGCTTTTGGCCATCAAGCAAATAATTGCAAGGGCCCTGACAGATCCTCACTGTGTGGGAAATGCGCCTTAAAAAGACATATTACCAGGAACTTCTCGGATTAACCGAGGGGCAAGTTCTGTAACGCGAGCGTTGGAAACGATCATATGACGAGAAGCTTTATATACGGTATACAACAAAATTACAGCAAATCTACAATAACGAAGTTAACCCAGGAGAATAATAATTATTTGGACACCGTACAACTGTGGTAGATGGCACTACAGTTCCTAGTATCGACCAGTTTTGGTGGTGGTGAGGTATTATTTGCTGTAGTCAACATTCTAATCTCGCCCAGAGCAAAAGCAGAACATTACTCTGTTATAGCTATCATTAAACCAAACAATCAATTTCTACTGCTTTGTGTTGCTTATCCACTGCACAAACAGTACAGTGTCGTTTCTCCGGCAGAGAAACGAAATAAAAAAACAGAGAAGTGAAACGAGAATTACCATGGCAAATGACTTCAAACAAATTTATATTAGACCAAATGTGCGCTAGGTGGAACAGTTGCTAAAACTGATAACGGTGATATTCCTCACGAAAGTGGCTACATCGTGGGCGTACTGTGATGTTCACAGAAGTCTGACCGAGACTGGAAGCGTAATTGTGAAGAATTTCATGCAACACAACATCGAATACAACAACGTTTGGGCCAAGACTCCCGTCTATTTGGATGATGATAAAATAAAGGTACGCCGATTTGCACCGCGCACTTGGAGTTCCTTAAAGGAATCATTTCGAAATAAGGAGATACGAAATCCATTAGTTGAAAAAACTTTTTCTCGTGTTTTTCCGACAGTTCATGTTGTGATAATCCCGATGACTAAATATATTCTTACCTATCTTTGGATGCAAATCACATATGATCAAACAATGCTGATCACAAACTCAGGTCAGATCTCTCTCCCTATTCGGATCGATGCTCTGTACTAAGTATGTAGGCGTGACTTAGGACTTTATTCCTGCGAGTTCAAAATACATTTTTTCGAATAAATGGTTAAAATATCCAGTAACGCACAACGGTAGTCAATCTTCTAATGCCACCTTGCTGGCCGCATATTTGTAACAGGTCACTATATGTGTTGAAAGGTTAGGTTAATTATATTTCTTATCAAAAGCTCATCATCGGTACTTATACTTATTCAGTGCCGGTATTTCGGTACCTAGAATCGGCACCACAACCCTAAATGACACCAGAATAAAAAGCCTCTCGAGTTCCTCCTGATAACGACAAGAGGGTGTTGGATAGTGCAGATATGCGATACAACTTATGGACAGATTCCCTATCCAAGAAGTAGTCGAACGATCGTTGGAAGGATTCCTAGAAAACTGGAGCCGATGGAAGACGGCTTCCAGCCTAGTAGTGGAATGAGGGACTACGTACTCTCCAGGCTTAAATCCAGAAGATGCGTTCAACGAGCCGGCACATAAATAGATAGAGAGGCAAGAAATGAGATGTACCATGCAGCCAGAAACGCTCTCAAATCGGAGATAAAGATGGGAAATCAACCTGCTACAAAGAACTATGCCGAGAAGCTGATGCCGATTCCTGGGGGTAACAGCGAAAATCCAAGGATTATCGACACCGGCCGAAGTTTGGTGGAAGGAATCGTGGAGGGTCTTTTCCAGAAGGAGGATGACGCCGCCGATGCACCGATTGTAGGTCGTCTAGGTACCTGTGTACCGGACGCCACACTCTACCTAGGATCGCCGAAGCTCGACATCCTACCGGATAATTCGATTGTATGCTAGATCTAACGTCGGGTACTAGATCGAATGGGTTGCGTCGAACAGCCAGCGTCGTGAAGCGGATGTTACACTCCACCAAGAATAGTCGAACAGACCTCGGCATCAAATAGTTGACCCGTTGAATAGGGGTGATTCACCGTCGATGACTCTCAGTGGATGTAGGGTAGTTTCACCGCTGGGGAATATCCGAGTAGATAATGAGGGATGCGCAACGTTGGGCATAAATCCATGTGCAATTTATCGATTATATATCGAGAAAACGAGTTTTTGCCTGCCAAGCATTCGGTCTACTTCTTCTATGACGGCGGTAAGCGTGACCGCCACTCATTCCAGTTGGTCTGGGCTCAATCCCAGCCGAGGTCATTGAGATTTTTCTGAGGTGAAAAAATCTGTGGTCACGTCTTCCTTCGGAAGGGAAGTAAAGCCGTTAGACCCCGGTCCGTGAGTTGATGGATCGATATCTAGTTCAGATAGTGGAGTCACCTCTCTGGCGTCGGTAATGAAGAAGTAGAATCCAAATTCTATGCTTACTAATAAATATCCTCCTCCCGTGATACTTGCGGATTGCGCAGTAGTATATACGGCCTCTAGCAAAATCAAGTATCGGACAAACATTCCTTCCCTTTCCTTCCGCGATCTACGTTCGGGCCTGGCCGGCGCCGGTATTGATCAATAAACACTTCGGGATTACCAGGAGTTGCACATTGAAAGATGTTTCGCTACTCCCGAGCATAATTGGTCCACTTCTTCTATTTGAGCAAAGATTTGTTCAAGAATAAAACGTTGTTCGAGCTTCCAGGATAATTCTTCTACATGAAAATGATCAATCATTAAAGCTCTTATCACCCGAGGCCATCACCGCAAAAAAGTTTCTTTAAGTGATGCTTTAATTCTATTTATGCCCAACGTCCATTACGCCATTCGTCCATTATGCCTAACGTCCATTATGCCTATTGTTCATTATGCCTATCGTACGTTTGCCTAATGTATTTATGCCTAATAGGGTACACCCGACCACGACCTAAATTGCTCATGAAAAAGGGAAGAATCTGGACCTTAATGGTTCACAGAGCTGAATGGCTCACGAAAATAGGAGCTAAACTGCTTGTGGAAATTCACTGCCAGGAAATATTTTGAGTGAGCTCAGAGTGGTGTTCAGAGATGAATGACTTTAATAAACAGAGGCTCTAAACGGCCTAAAGTATGGCGAAAATGAATGAACGCACGAGGAAAGTCGGGAGCTAGAAGGCTTTAAAGCCGACTACTTTCATAGATCAAAGGACGCTTCAAGTTAACATAACATTTCTACACTAGAAATCCCAAAAGGGGAGTCTCATGTGTGATCGCACTCTTCAACTCATGGCTCAGGAACAAGAACTCCGATCCTAATGAAATTTAATGGCAGACGATAAGGACCTATAACTATACCTTTTATCAGCTTATGTTCTCTCTAAGAAACGCAATTATCTGCATAAATGTGATGATATCCGTTAACCACTCGATCAACGCATAGTATTTTACATCCTCCGTCAAACCACAGGATACTGCCAAAACATTAATTAACCCTCAACCAACCAATTACGTCTGAATTCATGGAAGCAACCAAGGCGATGTTGCAAAACGCTTCCAGACGAGAAACGATTTCCGTGCGTACTGCATAATTTCTTGTATATTATTAAGTTTTTCCCATTTGTTGTGTAAATAAATAAAACGGAAAATTCAAACAACGAGCTATTCCAAAAAACGAAAATATTAGTTATGGAATTTGCGGTTTGACTGCGTCTCAACAGTATCCGCCACTAACTCAGTGACAGGACTAAGCTAGCTCCGGATTGACGCTAGCTCTAAAAACCTGTTTTAATCCACCTAGCGGTGCAATTGTGCCTTTCTCATTTCTCTAAACTATGGCACGGAGGCTTTTTATGTTCAACATAATCGTGGAAATGTCCATTACATTCTTAGTACACTTTGCACTTATACACAATGGCATGCCAGCCACGAACTTGATGAGCTACGTGTCGACGGTGAAACACTTGAAACAAAAAAATATCATACTCCATTAGCCTAATCAGCATTAGATCAATGTTATCTGCTTGCTAACTCATTTTGTCATGCGGGGGTGGGTATGTGAGGAGGACGAAATCCCATGAACGAACGACTCCCCAGCTTAAATTGGTATGCTTTGTGATATAGTGGTGGTTTAAAGATGATGGGGTTGAAAGGGAGGGGTATGAGGGCTGGATAGGGTGGTGGTCTGAGGGGTGATTTAAGGAGATTTTTAAAGGAGGGGCGCGAACAGTAGAGTGGGGGTGTAACCCCTCTCCGTAAACTATCAACTACGCCCCTGTTAAAATCCAGAAACCCTATGCGAGTCGAAAAAAAAATTAGGGGTTAGGGATTAGGTTGACGTTTTTCAGAGTGATTGCATAACCTTTCTATATGAGAAAGGCAAAAATGTGCCAAAATCCAAAAAATTGAATTGTCGTCAAATTTTTTTTCGAGTTTGCATCAAATCTCGACGTTTCATGCACCTTGAACACATTTAGCATCAAAAATAAAAATTCTATTTTTAATTTTTCCTATAGTTTATATGAGAAATTTCTGTGTGGCCGCACTCTGAAACCCGTAATTCCAGAACCAGAATTCCGATCGATCTAAAATTCAATAGCAGCCGATGGGAAGGTTGCACCTTTCATTTGAGACTTAGTTTGGGCAAATCGGTCCAGCCATCTCTGAGAAAAATGAGTGACATTATTTGACACATACGCACATACATACACACACACACACATACACACACACATACATACATACACACACACATACAGACTTTTTCCGATCTCGACGAACTGAGTCAAATGGGATGTGACACTCGGCCCTCCGGGCCGGGATTAGGTTGACGTTTTTCAGAGTGATTGCATAACCTTTCTATATGAGAAAGGCAAAAACGAAAAAACTGTTTGTGTTTCTGATCAAAGTCCTAGTCCTTGGAAACTTGGTTTGCCTTAGCAAGCCAATGCAATATGCACTATGCTATATTTCTTCTTAGTAGAGAAAAATTTTACGCAAAAACTATTTTTTCTCTTTTAGGAGAAGTTTGTTTAAAACTATCTTTGCGCGTAAAGAACACAAAACTCATAACTAAATTAGTTATGAGATTTGCGCTTCGACTTTGTCTCATCAGAATCCGACACTAGCTTAGTCCTGTCACTAAGTTAGTGTCGAATTCTGATAAGATGAAGTCGAAACGCAAATTTCATAACCAATTTAATTATAGGTTTAGTACCTTTCACGCGCAAAGATGGATTTAAACAATTAGGAGGAGAAGAGTGTTAACCCTCGCACATTGGCGGCTCCAACCCTGAGAAAGTGTACTTTATTTACGATTTTGAAAAGAAAAATCTTAATTTTGGAAACTACCTTCCGGGCACGATTCGTGCATACAAAGTGGTGAGTAGTTGGTTTATCTCATTTAGTCATTAGGAAGTCTCGTGCCCCAAAGTGCAAAGTGATTCTATTGTATTGCTTTAGTTATCCAAGACCAATCCGGCGACATCGATCAGAAGAATTTTGCCAGGACTTGAAGCAATAAAAAAAACTGGAACCATTCGTCAATTGATACTGCCAATGAGCAATTTTACTGCTTTCGAAATTATAGCCAAATGATGCAAATTGAGTGCAAGTTTAGCATCCAACCAATGATTTTTCTAATCACCTTCCATACAAAAGTCAGACAAAACTTCAATAGTGACCCGAATTTCACATTGGGGTAATTTTGTGGCGCTGAACTCATATTTAAAATTAGTTTTATATTTTTCGCTTGTCTCAAAATTTTGGCACTTAGAGTGGCCCGAAAATTCGACATTAACGAATACATCTGAAAATTCATTGGAATCTTATCTAAAAAGATACATTCGTTTGAATAACATAGGTTTGAATATAGTTTTTTTCCAGAATTGATCATCTATTTCACCTTTGAAGTTCTGTAAAATATCTATCTTTCGTCCTCAAGATTTGTTTTTTTTCTTTCTTGTTTGTTTTCATGCCAAATTTCGGTAGGAGCACCTAGACCGCCGGGCAAACAAGAATCCGAGTAGTGGGGAAACCGCTATTTATATTTGATATTATATGCCTAAACGTGAAATCAAGAACATTCGAGCTTATACACCATAGCACTATAGAATTCCATTGTATGGGCTGTTCAGAAGTGATAATTTATTTTAATTACCTTGCGTTTAATAGAACATATTTAAAGTTTACTTTGCCGTCTGAGTTCTTATTAATTCTTTAAAGTGTGAAGGATTTTTCTGAATTCCATTTGACCGCTTTAAGTGTGCGAGATATCCTCTCTAAACTTCTTAGAGTTTCTCATAAGGTCATAAGTGTACCCTGAAAAGCTAAATCTGTGGAGTTTCTTGAAATTAATATGACTTAAATGACTTAATTATGGTCGATAAAGGCTGGGTAATGCGTAAGACAGAGCCTCTTCCCAGCAACTCCTATCCTTACCTCCCCGTGGTACTGGCCGGGAACTACGAGTAACCTTAGGGAAGATCGGGTAACCAACCCCGGTGGGATCTTTGGTCGTAAGCTGACAGGGAAGGAGGAGGGTGGTTGCTGCTGTAAACCTGAGCGTCCGATCTCCAGAAGGAGTGGCTCAAAACAGCGTCTGTTCTCCATGTTAGGGGCGGCTGATCATCGTCCGAGTGCCAGTGAAGGACTCTAAGCTCAACTGTGCACTATGGTCCTCCGAAAAGTTGGGGGGTTGGTGTCAGTCCCTGCGAGCCCGCCGTAAAAAAACCAATTGCAGCAAAAAGTCAACAAGATAATAATAGGAACCGATACCAATGGCGACGACCACTGCGACGAAAAGGGACTAGCGGTTGGAAGCTCGGAACGTGGAACTGCAGATCTCTCAACTCCATCGGGAGCACCCGCGTACTCGCCGTTGTTCTCAAGGGCCGCGGGTTCGTAATCGTAGCGCTGCAGTAGGTGTGTTGGACAGGATCCATGGTGCGAACGTTTAGAGGTAATCATACCATCTACCAGAGCTGCGGTAATACACATGAGCTAGGGACAGCTTTTATGCAAAGGCGCGTGATCGGTTGGTGGCCGATCGACGAAAGGATGTGCAGGTTCAGGATCAAGGGCCGTTTCTTCAATATTAGCATAATAAACGTACTCCGGAAGCACCGATAATGACAAGGACGGTGTTTACGCGCAGCTCGAACGAGAATGCTACCTCTGCCCAAGCCACGACGTCAAGATCATTATTGGGGACTTAAACGCTCAGGTAGGCCAGGAGGAGGAATTCAGACCGACGATTGGAAAGTTCAGCGCTCACCAGCTGATGAATGAGAACACCTTCTTCCAGCACAGCCTCCCTTATCGTTACACCTGGAAATCACCGTTACAGACGGAATCGCAAATCGACCACGTCCTGATCGATGGACGGCACTTCTCCGACATTATCGACGTCAGGACTTATCGTGGAGCTAACATCGACTCTGACCACTACCTGGTGATGGTTAAATTGCGCCCAAAGCCATCCGTCATTAATCATGTACGGTACTGACGGCCGCCTCGGTACGATGTGGAGCGACTGAAGCAACCAGATGTCGCCACTGCATACGCGCAGCACCTCGAGGCAGCGTTGCCGGACGAGGGAGAGTTCGATGTGGCCCCTCTAGAGGACTGCTGGAGAACAGCATCAAAAACGTAGCTGAGGACATTGTCGGGTACGAGGAACGGAGACGACGGAAGATTGGTTCGACGAGGAGTGCAGAGCGGTTTTGGAGGAGAAGAATGCAGCGCGAGCGGTCATGTTGCAGCATGGAACCCGACAGAATGTGGAACGATACAAACAGAAGCGGAGGCAGCAGACACGCCTCTTCCGAGAGAAAAAACGCCACCTGGAAGAAGCGGAATGCGAGGAAATGGAACTGCTGTGCCGTTCTCAAGATATACGGAAGTTGTACTAGAAGCTCAACGCATCCCGCAAAGGCTTCGTGCCGCAAGCCGAAATATGTAGGGATAAGGACGGGAGCTTGCTGACGGACAACCGTGAGGTGTTCGAAAGGTGGAAGCAGCACTTCGACGAGCACCTGAACGGCGACGAGAATGTAGGTACAGATGACCAGGGAAACGGAGGATTCGACTACATCAGTGCAGTTGAGGACGGGAATGAACCAACTCTCACGTTGAGGGAAGTTAAGGATGACAGCTTAAGAACAACAAAGCAGCAGGCAAAGATGGTATCGCAGCAGACCTCATCAAGTTGGGCCCGGAAAAGTTGCCCACTTGTCTGCACCGGTTAGTAGTCAGGATCTGGGAAACCGAACACCTACCAGAGGTGTGGAAGGAAGGGGGGATCTGTCCCATTCACAAGAAAGGCGACAATTTGGAGTGTGAGAACTTCCGAGCGATCACCATTTTGAATGCCGCCTACAAAGTGCTATCCCCGACCATCTTCCGTCATCTATCACCTAAAGTAAATGAGTTCGTGGGAAGTTATCAAGCCGGCTTCATCGATGGCCGGTCAACAACGGACCAGATCTTCACCGTACGACAAATCCTCCAGAAATGCTGTGAATACCAAGTCCCAACGAATCACCTGTTCATCGACTTCAAGGCGGTATACGACAGTATCGACCGCGTAGAGCTATGGAAAATCATGGACGAAAACAGCTTTCCCGGGAAGCTGACTCGACTGATCAAAGCAACGAAGGACGGTGTACAAAACAGCGTAAGGATTTCGGATGAACTTTCCAGTCCATTCGAATCTCGACGGGGACTGAGATAAGGTGATGGACTCTCGAGTCTACTATTCAACATCGCTCTGGAAGGTGTGATGCGACGAGCCGGGCTCAACAGCCGGGGCACGATCTTCACGAAATCCGGCCAATTTAAATGCTTCGCGGACGACATGGACATTATCGCCCGAACATTTGGCACGGTGGCAGACCTGTATACCCGCCTGAAACGCGAAGCAGCGAAGATCGGACTGGTGGTAAATGCGTCCAAAACAAAGTATATACTGGTAGGCGGAACCGGAAACGACAGGATCCGGCTAAGAAACAGCGTTACGATCGACGGGGATGAGGGCTGTGTGTAGGATTTACTTGTAGTTGATGTTGCTTCAATAAAGCTTTTTGTTCATGGTTTCCCGCAGTGCGATACCTTGTCACGGAAATGGCACATAAGGGTCTGCTCTTCATATGGGCACATTGTGATATAAGATTTTGTAACGCCTTCTATTTCGAATTTAAAGTTCAGGTAAGAAGGACTAGGTTTCGTCACTCTCATTCTCGAGACGCGAACGCCGTTGGAAATAACTGGAGAATAGAATTCTCCAGTTTTCAAATTTCGCAAGACTGGTGCAGTTGAGCGGTGCGCTCCGTAAGTCGGAACATGATGGTGGAAAAGAACTTATTGCTAGTACACGCGGATAAATTGTGCAGCCACACATCAATCTTGTCATCAGGTATCTTGATTCTAACATTACCATGCTCAACGACGCGTTGCATGTTGTGTTCTATGAGAAAGCTTTCCGCCATGGCCAAAGTTTTAAAGATTATCAGTACAGAATTACGAGTATGGTGGAGTTGTATGACGAAGATTTCCGTAGGTGTAAGCTTTAATACATGTTCCACTTCGCAAAAAGTAAAGCGGATTAGGCAGTATTTAAAACAGGCTGTATTGTACCGAAGATTGTTCAAATTTTGGATACCGCAACGATCAAAGTAACGGAGCTTTTGATATTCAAACCACAGCGAGAAATTCCGTAAATAATACGTATCAAATGTCAAGATCAAGGTATAATTGAATCTCCGGTGATTCGATTTCGACAGTATCTAAACGGGATGTGAGGGTAGGATTGATCTAAATGCGGGAAAGCGAAAAAAGAGATAAAAAACTATGAGTAGGTTAAAATAAAAACACAAGCTTAGATTGGGACGATTCCCAGTCCTGCATGAAGCAAAGTTTTGCATTTGTTTTACAGAAAATAACAATACAATTAAATAAAAATTAGCGCTCGGTGTGTTAGATCTGATGATGATGGACCCGACCAACGACTAAAAAATGGGTAAACAATGTTGTTTGCTGCCATCATCGCGTGAATTCATCATGGCCAATTGAAATTGTTTGCCCATCGAATCACCTTAAGACTCTACATACACCTCGGTCGTGACGACTGCTCCCAAACGGAAACACTCACTGGTCTCTAAATTAAAGCATACTCTACTTACTTCCACACTAACAGCGACGATATGAAGATGACTAACAGTAGCAGCACCGAGCACAAAACAATCATGGCGGACGTTTGGAACGATGGACTGCTATGGTAACTGGCGTCCAGGATCTGAAATTGAAGAGAGCGAAAAAATAGCAATAAGTTTAACAGTTTCCAACGAAAATTGCCTTCGGGTGTAAAACAAAGGATTCGGATTCGTGGTGAGAGGTAAAAATGGAACGGGGGCAAAAAATCTGTACCATTGTTGTTGGTACGTTGTAGACTGGTGCAGCAGCGAAACTCGGTTACCAGTGATCGGTGTATACAGAGATGAGATGGTGGGAAACGTTTAAGTAATTAATAGCAAACATTTTTTTAATAACTCGATAAAGTGGTTGCGGTGTTTGACTTGTGAGTGCCAATTATGGTGATTGAAGTTCATTTTGTTTGCGTTCTGTTTACTTGGAATACGATACTGAAATGGCCGACGTTTGGCGATATGCGTTTCTTGTATTATCTCGGAAACAGGGCAAGCTGTAAAATTTGTGTCATTAAAAATTGAAATAAAAATTCCTGACTCCAGATCATCCTATAAGTATTTTAGGAATAGTGTTGTATAAGCTCAAAATATAGCAAACATTCATACTTTTGTTCAATTTTAATAGAAAACCACCAGCGGCTATTTTGATTGTATTACACATTTTTTCAATCTTATCTTACAGCTTGAAGAAAACCAGCAATTTCAGCCGTAAACCATTTCTTAACTAATACTATAATTTGATCTTGAATTTCGGGGATCGGATCTACGTTAGTAACGTGAAAGTTGGTTACCGTAAAATAGTTCTGTTACCTGCACTAATTATCTTCAGATTATTCACTCTTATGTCTTAAAACAGACCGCCGAAAACGAGAAAACTTCCTCCCATTACCCGGTGTGTATAAATCAATCACACTTAATTTCCCTTCACAAAAAGTCGACATTCTTCTCTTTGTTAAATTTGGAGAAACTTAACGAATAATACAACTTATTTAAATGAACAAAATTAATGGCGCTTTGCACAAAAAAAACTTTCCAGATAAAAAAGCAACCCCATCCTTGCGACCTCTTTCAGCAAGACGAGAAACTGCTGCCACACCGACGAAGAAGGTATCTCACCCAGCTGCTGCTGCTGCTGCAAAGTTGGCAAAGATAAAACTTTGTCCCGAAAGTGATTTTTCACACTTTACCAGGGATGTCTTCTGTTAGTCTCACGCTGGTAAAGTCACACAAGCGAGCCGAGAAAAAAAATCTTTAATTAAATGATATCCTTTCCGCTTCTAGTCCGGAACGCTTCACTAAACCCGACGACCGGCTGCACCAGCAGTGGCCCAATTCTGTCTACCGAATCACGAACGGAATTTTTATTTACTTTGTACAGAACGTTTGGCAAATTCGCCAAATTGTTCTCGGTTCCCCGGTCCCTCCCGACCCGGGCCAGGGTTCGAACAAAGTGACAGCAGAGGAAAGAGTAGAAAAAAAAGCACGTCCGTCGGCTCCAACTTTTCCCTTTCTTTGCCGATGGTTTGCGATATGGTAGAAATACTGATCTATAACATCCCCAAGTTCCAAGGCCTGACCTGATCTCGTCGCCTCGCCATAGTTCGAGGAATCTTCGGTATTTAATTTTGACCGTCCCACCCAGCGCGTGCTGCAATGTTCAAGCAATCCTTTTTCTTCTGGGCAAAGTTATCACCGAAAGTGAAAGTTGACAAAATGGAACAAAGTTTTTGCTTTTGCTGCGACGAAATACTGATTTCAAATGCGACAAATTCGCTCGGTCAATATTGGAGTGGGTGGGTGAGTGGAATAAAGGGTGAGTTTTGGAAATTGATGGATTAAATTTTACATTTTTGATCCCGTTTGGTTCAGGTTGGAATTCACTTCCAAAAATCGAAAAAATACATTTTGCACTAATACGAGTTATCAAAAGTTAAGCACATTACTCGAATGGTTCAGCAACCAACTTAACATCATCATTTTAGCAACCTTTTCTAAATGAAAAGTTAAACATATCTACAAGGTCGTTTGCATTTCTCTTCGTAAAGCTTTCCACTCCAAGCTACTCTAGAATTGAATACCAGCTCACCCGCATTTCGCCGGCTCTACAGCTTGCTTCATAATGATAAAAAGAACAAAAGCGAGTGAAAATAGTTGTTCCGACGGTTTTTGTTCGCTTGTCCCCGCGTTGTTTCCACGACCGACCGAGAGTTGCCAGGTTGCCTACGATAGAATAGACCTCAGCCGGTAAGAGCTGAATCTCGTTTGTTTTGTTCTGAGCTGGGCAGCTTTTCGAGCGGGAGCTTCTACGAACGAATTGAGCTTAACTTTACCGACCGCATTGGACCACGCGGATAGAAAAAAAAAACCAAACGAGGAAAATCCAAACAATACCTGAAAAGGGTTTTAACCCGTATTGGTAGGTGGGCAGCCGAGGTAGACGAAGATATGAGCGACGAGTCAAAGTGATAAGAGCAAAATCAATTTCCTATTGTGGGAAAAGTACGAGAATTTTTCAATTACCGGGCTCTGGTGGGTGTTTTGGATTTACCGTCGGCTGCGGATGTGAATCGGCCGCGGTAGAGCCAAATTGGTAGCCAGGGGCGGGTAGGGATACTTTTTCAATTACATTTAATCCGAAACAACCCATTCAGTCATCGGATGGATCGGCTGTGGAAGAGGTCACTCAAAAAGAAAGTGCGGATGGTCTCCCAAGCAACCGGCAGCAGTAGCAGTAGAGAGCGTGCATGGAGTGGTTAGTCAGCGTCTGCTCAATCGGGATGGGAAGTGTAATTCAATTACCGAACAGAAATTGAGCGGTGGCTTTCCGGAAACAATGCAGGGTTGCTTTGGAAAATGATTGGTTACTTTCTTGACAGAACGATGATTGGATTTTCCCAGCAGCAACACGCATGCGGATATACCTTTATTGTATAGCATTGAAATACTTAAAACTTTTCAATGTATTTATAATCCATTTCTCACTGACCGCTTGTACTTGTCCACCCTATTTATAGTTATATTTGTTTCATTTCAAAGATGCCACCTTTTTAGCATCTGAATACATACAAAGCATTCGCAATTTCCGAATTGTACACACTAAAAAAATCTGAATATTAATGATGACTCAATTGAGAAATCTGACGCAATTGCATATGATGCAACTTTAAATGTGATCTATTTTTATGTCATAATCGACGCACTCATAATACTCTTTTAAATAAATTCAATATTTCGTCATTATAAACAAAAACGATTTTCACGCGCACTATTTTTAAGTGTAGAAATAAAATTTAAACCCAATGACTAAGTTTTCAGTATAAGATGCCATAAAATTACACGTCCCGAATCAAAAACGTATCAAGCGAAGTGAAGCGCGTATTTATCTAAAAAATTATCAAGGTCCGTCGGCTGATTTTGCGTGTTAAGATAACAAGTTTTGAGGTTTATCCACTGAAAACGTCGTGTTTTTTTATTAAACATGTTCAGTTACACGAAAACCCTTTCGTACCCTTTCGACCACTGTCATTTTTAAAATCGTTCAACTCGTGTTTGTAGCCTCTTCTTGACTCATAATTCCACGAAGCTTCGACCCAGCAAATGGTGGACCTATTCTGAATTTTGATGAAAATTCGCTTAATTGAATTTTATTTGTATCTTCCATTTTCACGAAAATAGATAATGAGTCGATGATTTGTTGGTAAGAAGCTGCGTGACGAACTGCAATAAGGCTATTTTTATTTCGGGACTGTTTTGTAGTTTTACTTCAATTTTAATAGACAAATGTAATTTCACAGCGTTCTTGTACATTTACAAGTTGCACGTAATTTTACTGATGGCCTAATGTAAAATTATGTTTTTGAATAATTTTATGTCGTGTAAAAATAAGAATAAACGTAATAATCGGTCATTTTGGTCGCTGCATATGTCGGCGAAAGATAAATTACAAGAGTTTTTCGAAGTGTGTATTTTCACTTAGAAGTTTACTTAGTATAAATAATATGCATACTATCAGTCTTTACGCATAGGCATATTGGCCAGGGCCAAGGGCCCCGGGATTTTAGGGCCCAGCGAATTTGTACTCATATTACTCTTGAAGTCTATCTAGTCCAAAGTCTACACACCAAAACTTGGTTGTCGATTGAACCTGTTTGAAAGATTCGCATTGCTGGAAATTAAGTAATTCAAATTGTCAAATTGACAGCGCAATAGCCGTATTTATAGCAATCCAGCTCGGAATTCTGAGAATTCGGCAATTGCGCTGTCAATTTGACAATTTGAATTATTTGATTTTCAGCAAAGCGAATCTGCCAAACAGGTTCAATGCAAATTGCCAATTTTTCGGCATCTTGTATTGCTGAAACTTTCAGCTGATGAAAATTCAGTAAACTTTTTCTGGCATTCAGCGAGAAAAAAATAGATGTGTAGCTTGGTAAAAATCTTCGGACGAGAACCTCACGACAGGTGGCAACCATAGTGCGAAATCTTATTAATACACTGTTGATTGAATTTTTTAAATAAGACTAAAATTTTAATAAATATTAATTAATAATTTCACCCTGTACCAAACCAACAAGACGCTTGAACGCAAGTTGTATTGCATACAAGCGTCAGTGTCGTACCTACACTGCGAAAAACGATGTTTGAAGATTGATTGATTGATGAATCCACAGTCTTTTTGTCTTTGTCATAAAAAGAAAGCCCAATGAATCCAAACATCGACTTTCCAACCAAAGCCCAGAAGGCCGAGTGTAATATATCAAGCGAATGAGTTCGTCGTGATCGGAAAAAGTCCCATGGGCTGCTATTGATATTTTTTATCGATCGGAATTCCGGTTCAGAAAAGACGGATTGAACGACACAGTAAATTATATCAAATATAAATTGGTTTCACATTACTGAGATTTGTTGTTCTACATCACTAATGACTAACCAAGGAGACTTTGACCATTGTTGGCCACCCACAACGGTCCCACATCATTTTTCAATTTTTTGCATTTACCCTCAGGGGATGTTCATATAGGACGTCTACAAAAAGACCTTCCTTTTTGACCCCCTCCTCCCCCTCCGTGGACAAGCATGGACGATTCCTGTACCCCCTACTGGGAATCGTAGGGAGTCAATGTGGACTTTCCAAAAAAAAAATGTGTCATTTCATAAAAATGGAATTTTAGAAAATTTTCCAATGTGTCAGGCTACTATGATGCAGAAGGACTTAATGAAAATCGTTCAAATTTCAACCACCAGATTTCCATCAATTTCCACACATGCATGCACATTTGACTGCCCAGAAAAAGGATGAATTTTTGAAAACTCAGTCGGCCCACCCCTGAGTCGATTCCTAGTTCCACCAAGAGTATTTGTACCAAATTTGAAGCATTTCAGATAAGTCTAGCGACCGGACCAAAATGTTTGAAGTTTGTATGGGATTTTTCGACAATTTACATGGAGAAAACCCACTAGCTCGCATTTTCGCCGCTAAGTAACACTATATGCATCGTATTATCACAGTAACTGAAAATAAAAAAGATTTTAATTTAATTTTCTACAACTTCATCGAATACTGCTAATCAATTCGGCTTTGTTGAAAGAAGTTATTGAACTTTTAACGAAGTGATGTCTGAGTCAGTGAGTTCTCACGAACTATACAATTTTGTGAAATAATGGTTAGATTTAGCTGTTTAGTATGTTCAGAAGAATTGCAACACATAATACGAGTTATGTTTTGGTTGGAAAACCACTAACTTTTCAAAGAAGAGAGAAAAATTGGTAAATTTTCGCATAAAGTCTTACATAAAATGCATATTACATCGAAAATCGGCTAAAATTAAAAATAAATTCTTTAAAAAATTACCTCATCAATCAATTCATGAGAACACTATATATTTCTAAAGGTATTCTTCTATTGAACACATTCGTGGAACATTGTAAGTTTGTGAAAATTCGCTGTGAAAAGTTATTAACTAAAGAAGCAGTATGGCTTCAAAACAAGTGGATTTTATAATTAATCATAATAACTGCATCTGCCATAGGGGTGGTTGTTAAGCCTAGTTTACACTTGTATAACGATGAAGCTATTCAAACAGGGTTGCTATGATTAATAATTAAATTTACTTGTTTTGAAGCCATGCTGCTTCTTTAGTTAATAACTTTTCTCAGCGAATTTTCACAAACTTACAATGTTCCACGAATGTGTTCAGTAGAAAAATATCTTTAGAAATATATAGGTTTCTCATGAATTGATTGATGAGGTGAGTTTTTAAGAATTTATTTTTAATTTTACCCGATTTTCCATACCAATTTCCATATAAGCTTTAGAATTTTTGGAGGGTCCGTAGACACAACCGATCGCTACCAAAATTTGCACAATTACTACCCGACCAGGAGAAAATAACTGGCCAATAACCCGAGCATACTATTTTCTGGTATCATACTAAAACCTGGTATTAATTGATTATTAATTCCTCATTGAGGTATTATGCATGTATTGAAGAATCAATCTACAATACCTGCTTAATACCTTAATGAGGTATAATACTTCATTTTAGTATTATTTATATATTCCAGTGAGTTTTACAAATACCAAATCAATACCTTATTGATTACCTCGATATAGCGCATTTTGTTATTGGAAGGTTGAAAAGGTTTATTCAGGTATTATAATAACTGGTTTCATTATCAACTAGTTATTCGTAGTACATGTCTCAGTTATTATTTCAGTTATTTTACCTCTTATGCAAGGCTCCTCAATACCTTATCGTGGTGTTCAAGTATTGGGCTCAGTATACCTGAATTTGGTATTCTGAGGTTATTTTCTTCTGCTCGGGTAAGGGCCATAAAAGGAATCAGTAAAGCCTGGTGGAGCTAAAAGTCAAATATTGAACCAGTCTAGTGTGTAGCGTTTGAATATTGATTTTATAATATTCGAAAAAAACCCAAAGGGGAGAGGTACATGAAATGTTGAAAATCGATTTTTTTTGTGGAAATATGTCAAAAAATAACATGAAATATCAGCATTTAGTGTCGAAACAAACGAAAACCGCTAAAAACAAATTCAATTTTTTTTAGTTTCAAGGACTATCAAAATATTTTTTGTAATGCCTCATGATTTCAAAAAAAAAAAAAATTCCCGACGAGCTGGGCTTGTGAGCAGAACAAATAAAAAGATGGCAGGGCTTTAGGGATCCAACTATATCATCGTGAAGCAGCTTTTGAAAAAAATTGGAGCGGAATTTCACGGTTTAAAACCAAAGTTACGTGAAATTTAAAAAGTAACATCTTTTAGGTGAAAATGGGAATCTTTGATCGAATTTTTCTAACGTACTGGTCGTGGGAGCAAAACAAATGAAAAGATAGCATGGCTTTAGGGATCCAACTAAAACATCGTGAAGAGTTTTGGAAAAGTTGGAATGTGACTTCACAGTTTAAAACCAAGGTTTCGTGATTTTTTTTCTTTTACGTGAAAATAGGCATTTTTGATCGAATTTTCCCAACGCACTGGGTTTGGGAGCAGAACAAATAAAAAGATGGCAGAGCTTTAGGGTTCCAACTAAATCATTGTGAAGAAATCTTTGAAAAAATGGACTTCACAGTTTAAAACCAAAGTTACGCGAAATTTTAAAAAATAACATCTTTTAGGTGAAAATAGGCAATCTTGAAAACATTGAAGATATGATCTCATACCTATGATGATACAAATTTGTTTCATATTCTCACAAAAGACAAAAACAAAATGAAAAGTCACCTTGACATTCTTATATCCATACCCCCACCCCCTCCCCATGGACAAGCGTGGACTTTCTCGTGACCTCTGCCCTCCCCTAAATTGTCCACGTGGTATATAGTTGGCCCCTCATATCGAAATCAACCTATTTTCGATTTTGATATGTCGTTCAGCCACATTAAGCCTACTTTCTAGATTTGAAGTCAAGTATACTTGAAAATTACTAAGTCAAGTATAACTGAGAAGAATGTAGAGAAAAACAGACTAAACGAATAAAATGATTGAAATTGATAAAATGAACAAAATGAATGAAATTAATAAAATGAAAAACAAATTGAACTGGATAAAATGAATAAGTATAAAATAAATAAAATTAATAGAATGAATAAAGGTAATTCATTTAATTAAATGAATAAAATTACGAAAAATATTAAAATGAATCAAATGAAAAAAGTGAAATAGCCGAAATGAATAAATTGAATGAAATTTATAGCTAAAATGAGTAAAGTAATAATATTAAAAAAATTAACAAAATAAAAATACATGAAAAATTCATAAATTTAATAAGATTGAAGAGAATGATAAAATAAATAAAACGAATGAAGTTAATAAAAAGAATAAAAGCAACAAAATAAGTAAAATGAAGAAAAACAATAAAAAGAACAAATTGCACAAAATACACAATGAGAATAAAAAGTGCAAAACAAATATAAAAGAGAGAAATAATAAAAAGAACGAAAAGAAAAACAAGTATAAAAATGGAATAAAATGACCAAAAATATTTATTGAAAGAAAAAAAAATGCACAATATGAATAAAACGAAGATAATGAATAAAATAAAAAAGAATCGAATAAAAAGAATTCAACTAATTAACTGAATTTAATTACTTAAAATAATAAATAAAAAAAATATTAAAAGGAATGAACAGAATGTAATGAATAGATTAATTAAACAATTAACATTAAAGAAATGATTAAATTATAAATAATACGAATAAAATGAAGATAATGATTAAAATTAATTAATAAAATGAATAACAGGAATAATATGAATTACATTAATAAAAAGAAATTAAATGATTAAACTAGTAACATTATTAAAATTGATAAAGTCAACGATATTTTAAAATCAACAATCGAAAAGAATGATAAAATGCATAAAATATTAAGAGGAATAAAAACAATAAATAAAATGAATAAAACATATAAAATGAACGAGCAAACGAAATACATAAAACGAATAAATTCAACAAAATGAAAAAATGAACGCCATGAAAAAAATAATAAATATTCATTTTAATAAAATTAATGAAAAGAAAAAAAACTATAAAATTTATAAAAGTAACAAAATTGAAGAGTAGGTTGAAATGAATAAAACAAATAAAGTTATTAAAGGGAAAAAGGAACGAAATGAGTAAAATTAGCAAAATTAATAAAAATAGCATAATGAATAAAACGAATAAAATGCAGGAAAGGGATAAAAAGTATAAAACAAATAAAAAGGATAGGTAAAATAAATAAAATAATATTAATAACGAGGACAAATATAAATGGAATATAACAAATAAAATGAATAAAATGCATAAAATGCATAAAATGAATATAATGAAATGAAATGAAAAAGCGAAAAGAATGAATAAAAATAATAAAAAACAAAAGAAAACAAAAGGAACAAACAGATTTAAAATAATAGATCCATTTAAATGAATCAAATTATTGAATTGATAAAAAAAGTAACCCGAATAAAATGAATCAAGTGCATAAATTGAATGTAATGAATAAATTGAATATAATGAATAAAATGATTGAAATGAATAAAATCAATAGAACGAATAATACGAATCCAGTGAATGGAACGAGTGAAATGAATGAGATGAGTAAAATTAACAGATTGAATAAAAAAATAACTAAAATAAATTATTTATTTCTTTTAATTTACGAATGAATAAAATTATAGTATTAATAAAAATAATCAAATGGGTAAAAGAATAACATTTATAAAATTTAAAGAAATGATAAAGCGAATAAGAGCAATAAAAGGAATAAAATGAACAAAAAATATAATAAATAAAACAAAAAAGAAAAAATATTAATCAAACAGAAAGAATGGAAAACACAAAAAGAATAAAATGAATAACAAGAATAAGACAATGAAAAAAAACAACGAAAAGGAAAAATTGAATCAAATGAATAAAAGAAAAATTTAAAAAAAATGTGAAATAAAAGTGGGTAAAGAAGCGTAGTTGGTAAATCGATTGCCTTGCACGCTGCTCACCTAGGTTCCATTCCCAACCCCGCACAAGGGGTTAGAGATTTTTCCAAGAGATTTCTCTAACCCGGATGAGGCGAATGACCCTAAGGTTAAAACCTCTGCAATAAAAAAATTAAAACACTACAATCCATAAAATTCTTATAAATGCTACAATGAATAAAATAAATGAAATGAATTAAATTAATAAAACTAATAAAATGAATAGTATGAATAACATGAATGCACTGAATACAGTGAAGTGGAGAATTTTAAGGCTGATAAAATAGGGAAATTGGTAAAATCGTGACAGATATTTTTCTTTCTTTTCAATAAGCCGAAGCTCTTAAAAAATGCCTTTTGGTCCCTAAATATAGCTTTATAACCCTTTCTTATGATTTAGTTTAAATTTCCCTCAAGAGGTTCTGACAGTGCAAAGTTTATAAAAAAATGAAATTTTTATTTTAGCATAGTTTGGATCTCTAAAATAAGAAAAGTAAGCTCAAGAAAGGATTTACTCTACTCAACTTTGTTCATCTGATCGAGCCCATCGAACTACCAACTATAGATTATCATATAAGGCTGACAAAATCAAATAAAAAGCTGACAAAATCGGGAGTAGACAAAATTGTGGGCTTATAAAATCGCTGAAATAGAAACAAAATGAATAAAACGAATAAAATGAATATAACGAATAATGTGAATAAAATGAATTTTACTTGGGGAGACGACCGGATGGACATTTATTGGATTTTCGGCTATTGCGGTCTGATTAATTATAATTGATTTATACTGCTACATCTTCTATTTCAGTCGTGCACAGTGGTTAAAAAGACAGATGGGAAAAGTGAACAATTCTATCCACGGCATATTTGAAGCTAATTAAAAAAAATCTCCTATCGTCGGCAAACGACACTCAAACGAAGAACGATAACGTATTTCCCTTGAAAAAGGTCATAACCGAAACGTCACTCGTTCTAATTCACTTCAAATCACTCGTTCTAATTAATCATACTGCAATAGATGAAAATCCAATAAATTAAAATGAATAGAATAATGAAATTAATAATATGATTTAATATATAAAATGAATGAAATGAGTAAAATGAATAAAATGAAAAATATGAAATAATGAAATTAAAAAGAATGACAACATGAACAAAGTTAATAACAGGAATAAAAGCAATAATACGAATAAAATAAACAAAATGACTATGGAAACTAAAAGTAACAAAATGAATAAATACATAAAAAGACTAAAAAGCATAAAACAAATAAAATAAATAGAAAGAATAATAAGAAGGGAAAAATAATAGGGATAAAAATAAAGAGAATAAAAAGTATTAGACAAATAAAAAAAGTAAAATGAATAAAATAAATAAAATGAATAAAATTTGAAAAAAAAAGAAAAAAAATGAATTTAATTAATTAAATGCATCTAATGACTAAAATGAATTGAATGAGTAAAATGAACAAAGTGAATAAAAATAATAAAATGAAATAACAATGAATTTAATTAATAAAATCAATAAAATCTTGTTGGTGAATAAATGAGTAAAATGAATGCAATGAATAACATGAATAAAGCGAATAACATGAATAAAATAATTAAACAAATACAATATATTTAAATTTGTAGAATGAATATTATGAATAAAATAGCAAAGCGAAAAAAAAATCGTAAATACATACAATAGACACAAGTAAGAAAGAGAAAGGTAAAAGGCAGATCTGATTTGTATCAGTTTCCACGAATACGAAGAGAGGGAGATTGATAGAGAGTGATAGAGAGAAGGAGGAGGGAAGAGAGAGGGGGAAACATAAAAATTCGAATGTTCAAAACTTTTCGTCCTTAGGGAGAATTATAGCATAGTACTCTTCGCAGTATTCACATGAAAGCAATCTAGATACTTTGACATTTCCATTGTATACCACTGAATCAAGTATTTCTAACGTCTTCAACTGTATGAGGTTCAAAATCAACAAGTAAATTACTAATGTTTTAAAACTTTCAAAATTATTTCTTGTGCAACACGTTCCAGCACTATCCCAAACCAGAACTCAAACTCAACACGCTCAACAATCCAAGCCAGCAACACTCGTCGCCGATAAAGTGCACGTTCGAACAGCTGCCATCGTTCTTAGCAGAGAGAAGGCACACGAAAAGTGGATGCTGAAAGCCAGAAGCGGAGGTTCAATTTCCCAATTCCAAAACCCACCACCCCCTTCCGGTAAACGAAATGGCTTTAGTATGCCTGTCATAAAAATGGTACGGCACACAAGAAAAAAAAATGCGACGACCGAATCGAGGTATCCTTTGCACGAATAAAACTTAATTTTATTCGACATTTATAGTGCAGTTAATGGATTCGAGAGCAGCCCAAACGGCGATGCTCAATTTTTCGGTCGTTTTTTTCCTGTCCGTTGGCTTTCCGATAGCATTTTTAAGTCCTGCTGCGGGATGCTGTTCCGATAGTGGTTGCTGAGATTTTCCCGTTCACAATGAGGCGAAAACAAAGAAAAACCTGCAGCTCCACTCTAGGCTGGAAACAATGAGACACAACAACGGTCCGATGGAACGAAGGTCCGGCATCGAGTTCGCTGAAAATGCTCGGAAAATTTCACTCGTAGTTTTTCGATTTCCAACGTCCGAACAATCGCCATCCGGAAAGGTCACCCGGATAGCCTTGTCCGGCTGCAGGCCAAGCGAATGTTGGTCAATTGTGGCCATTCCAGTGACCGACAATTCCGTTCTGCTGGTCCGGAAGCGGCAGTAAGTGACCGAGGGCACAGTTCGAGAGAGAACGGCCGGCCGGGTCCGCTGTCAACTGTAATAAAATGATTTTGGCATAGTTCTTCCTTCGTGAATTGTTCGCTTTCCCACACAATCAACCCGGGTCGCAAATAGTTTCGAATTCGGATGGACGAAAAAGTTGCACCCCTCCTGCTGCTGCTTCGAGGGTGGGGGGGCTCGTTCGTGTATCACGTGTCCAACCAACGATGATGGCGATAGCCCCGGCAAATGGTGAAACATGTTGAGCGTGGTCGTTCGTGGATAGCGGGAGGGGGAGGTCGGTTGTGTAATAATCGTTACAGTGCCAGTTTTTGTTAACGGGCCAGACCATTTGTTTGGAAATAGATAGTTAGAGGGTCTTTCGCGTTGACTATGGAGTGATAACATTGATGCTAGATTTTAAGTTTCGAGAAAGACCGTAACATGACAGTTCATAATCGTTGAACGAATCGGAAGCAAATGTGAACCTCACAAGGATGGGAACCCGGCCAAGCTTTAATAGTAGGTACATAGTATGCCCATTCTACTAGAAAAGCGCCATACTCGATGGCAGAGCCTGTTCAAGCATGACGCTTCTTGATACCTTAAAACCGTAGCAACCATGTTGGTGCTCCCCCCGGGGGCAACTTTATGATGGCACAACACAAACATAAATGCTCGATAGTTCGCCAGCAGTAGGGTTCGTCGCGGTTGCGGTATTTACCGCAACCGCGCGGTATTTACCGCACCCGCACCGCAAAAACTGCGGTGCGGTAAGACACTTTTTCTTGCGGATGCGGTGCGGGAAATGAGCATTTACCGCGCGGTATTACCGCAACCGCACTTAAAAAAATAATTGATAAGTCTGCAGTCTGCATTAAAAAGTGAATTAAAACTTTGACTTTTACCATTTAAGAACGGAAATAGGGAAACATAATAAACATTTGATTGCTCTAATTTCCATGGACTTGACAATGATTGAAAAATAAATCCGAATATAATCTGTATTCGACCTATCGCTACTTGATTTTTTACATTTTGTTTATTCTAATATGATAAAACAACCTGTTACTATTAAATAAAATCTATAAGCTGTGTCCAATATAATTTGGCATCAGCATTTTTACGACATATTTTGAACACTTTTGAAAATTTACATGCGAACCTTTTCAAATATATAAAATGCACAATACAATCATTGAAAAACAATTGAATTGCACTGCCAAATCCAATTTAAAAATGCATCATTTCTCCCGTTTCCACTTGACAATCGTGGAATTATGAATCGTTTACGATGACATTTTCTCAACTCAATTTTGATTAAATTGGAGAACTTTTGATTAATTTGGAGAACTTAAAAGTTTTCCTATTGATTGCTGCTGAAGAACGTTTTTGTATGTATAATGATGAAGTACATGTAGGGTTCTCAGTACCGAACCTTTTTGTCGATAACCGGTACTACGGTACTGAAGCCCTTTTTTTAAATTCGAAAAGAGCTTCAAAATGAAATTGAATGCTGAAACTGATGACCTTATTCTCAGATGATTGATTTGTGCTGATCAAAAAACATGTTTATTGTTTTTAATTGATTCGGAATGGCATGCCTCATTTCAGCAGAAAATATTTTTCGTATGCGGCACCTTCTTTTATTTCGAAATCAATAACTGCTAAGCGGTGCGACTTTTATCGACTTTAACAGATGGTAAAAGTAAGAAACACTATTAATAACAGTAAATCAAAGCGAGAATGGCAGTAAATCCGAGCAGGTTGCTCGCTTTTCCTCTCTTGATTTGCTGTAAATTGGTTTCGACCTGCATACCAAGGCTCTTTGCTTTCCTGTAAACTATGGAGTTTTGCTGAATTTTCCTATCACTAATAATCACAAATCGCCCCATTTGGAGTAGCTCACCAAGTCTAAAATTGTTAGCTGCTAAATCGCTGTTCTTTATTTTATAAATAAAGGTTTAAGAGCAAACCAAAGACATGATTTAGACTATAGTCTTATTACGTGCCACCCAGTAAAAAATGGAAACCAATCAAAATGTCGCTAATAAAAAAAATCATAGCAAATTTTTACGTCTCTTACGCTAGATTTGAAGATTATGAAATTTAGTACAAGATCGTTAAAATTTAATAATAACAATATAAAGAATTTAAACATTCCGTTCAGTACAACGGGAGCTAGTAATGTTTTACTTATAGAAGGTAATTAATATAATTAAAAGTCATCTTGCAGACCGATATTTTGAAACATGTCCACCTAGAGAATCCACATATTTTTCATAAAAAATTGTATGGTACCGAAAATACCGGTACTGGCTTTTCTTCAGTACCGGTATTACGGTACCAAAAATGGGTCGGTATTCCCGGGATTTTCGGTACTGGTATTACCGGTACCACAACCCTAAGTACAGCTACATTTCATATGACTTCAGTGCTATGCTAAGATTTACCTTGTTTCGAAAGTATTTATCTCAAAATGTACGGAATTTTATTAATAAAACTTGCAAAGTGTCAACTTTTTTAATTTTTAATAAATGTTACATTCTGAGGAGCCCGTCAAAGTTAATGTACGTGTAAATAAGAGTAATATTTTATTATATTTGGTTATTCAAAAAAAATTAATAATTTTTCAACACACTTTTCAAAAATACAGAATTTTACCGCATTTACCGCATTACCGCGCGGTGCGGTGCGGTAAATGCAGTGCGGTTGCGGTAAGCGGTGCGGTTTTATTATTTTGTTGCGGTTGCGGTGCGGACTATCCGTTTACCGCCCACATCCGCACCGCGACGAACCCTAGCCAGCAGTATAGGTACCCCAGAACAGAAGGGTGTTTTTTGGACAACTGCCTTACCGGAACTGGGTGGAACCGTACGTACGAAGTTGCTCTGTTCTACAGTCGACACACCGCCTCACCGAGTTTGGATGTTACATGTGATAGTCGTTATGAGTGCGGCGGTGCAGTTTTTCTGGACGTTTGCAGCGAAAAATAAAAAGGCGAGAGTAAAATTTTACAGCTTTTCCGCTCTTTTTTGTTGGGGTAGAAGAGGGTGTTAAATAAGCATAGTTTCAACTCTATTATCGCGGTGTTTTTTTTTCAGTTCCGGATGCAAACAAGTAAAAGTTGAACGTTTAAACGAATTTACTCATCGTCAGTGTGCTACAACGCTTTCTGCACTGATCCTTTTGTGGAAGGTATTCAGTAAACTGTTTAGAGTGACAGCTATTTAGTTACTGTGTCTATCACAGCGTACGTCGGTATTCATTAGAGGCAAAGCGCACTGCTGAAATTGTTCGTCGGTAATAATTGAAAAGTTAGTTTTTCCGCCAAAGTTTTAATTGCATTTTCAGGCACACTGACGTTGGGGGGTTGATATCAAAATAATTGGATAGGTAAACATTTTTCAATGGCCGCGCGGGCCAGTTCGTGTTCACTTACCGGTATCGCTTCGCACATGTCCCCATCGGCGAAGGGGCTGCTCGGTCCGAGCATTGCCGCTACCGGTCCGTCCTCGTTGCAGTTGTTCAGTTCCGCCAGGAATGGGGGTCGCGGCGGTGGCGGAATACGGAATTCCGGAGGTGGTCCTGGACCGCCGCATTCGTTTCCACACTCTAGGTCCGGATCCAACATTTCCCACATTAAAGCCGAACTCGGCTCTCGACCCTGTCCACTACGGGGGATGTCCGAGGATTAGCCACCGTGCTAGCGACACTTGTTCGAACTTGAACAATAGGCGAACGGTGGTTGGCGGTAAGTAGTGTTCCACCGAGCAAAACGTTACTCGCACGTGTCGTGCCAGCTGACGGTTGTCGCTGTTGTTTGTTGGGTTCCGATTCACTAAAGCCTATGCTTTCACTGGATTCTGGAATAGAGAAAAGAAAGAAAGGTAAAATTAGTATTAGTTGATATCATAATTTGATAAAGTCAGTAAAGTATAAATGAACAAATTTTAGAAAACTATTCAAAGCTTGACAGATTTTTAATTTGTCATTATAGGGTAAAGTGCCTATTTTCACCATACTAAGCAGGGTGCCTCAATAATTTATTAATTTCTTGGCCTACAATCAATGGAATGCGTAATAATTGTCATCAACAGTTTTGCGTATCACCATAACCATAACCAAGTAGTCAAGGACATTTTACTTATAGAAAGTAGGTAAATTAAGCAGAATTTTTGGGAGAAAAGTAACGTGAGATTTCGAATATTTATAATTACCGTTGTACTTAACCCTCCGGAAGTCGTGCTTATGGCCCACTGAACAAGCAGCCGCTGGTGCCCCAAAACGATTTTCAGAGCAGCGTGCACTCAGTGCACTAGCGCGACTGCCGGAAGGTTAACGAAAAGATTTTATTTTTGTACTATTTGGTTGAAATTCATTTAATTTCGAACTTTGTACGACTCGGATTATTTCGAACTTTGTACTGGACCTTAAAAAGAACATGACACTTAACGGTATATTCGGAATACAATGATTGGACTACCGTATCGACACTTTTTGAGTTAGAGGTATTTTAAGACAAAAAAGTTGTTTACAGAAAAAAGTTCAATAATTCTGTAACGGTTGAGATTTGAGGATATATGTAGAACGATTTCTTCCTCAAAAAATGATTTTATATCATCCCTCGAAAGGTTCTGAACCATGAACCAAACACCCTGTATACGGTAAAATACCGGTATATATTCTTAAAAAACTAGAAAGCACCATGTTCAAAAATATACTTTTATTGGCAGGCTTTCATATGCTTAAATCTACCGTCTCAATTCACCGAAAGCAGAAGAAAAAAAATTGTTCTGTTTCTGTTATCAATAAAGCAAGCAATCAATCACTACCGCTTTGTTGCTTATCCACTACACAAATAGTATAGTATAGACTTCAAATTAGCATGACTATTCGAGAATTTTATAACCATGTAGTCAAGGATGAATGGATTAAAGAAAGTAGCTAAATTAAGGGGTTACATACCTTTTCACGAGAAAAATTTCAAGAAAGTTTAAATTTATGTAAAGGCATAAAGCAATGATTTTATTACATCAAAGTTATAGTATTTCGTTAGGACATTTTTCAATGAAAAAAAAAACAAAAATATAATAATAATTGGTAATAATAGAGGTAATAATTAAAAATTGAAATAACTTTAATATTAATACTAAGGGGAATACATTTTGACACATCTAAATTTTAAAATAAGGAATTCGGATCGATACACAAAACATATTAAGGCATTGATTCCTACATCACAGCAGCAGAGATCGTATCAGGGAAAGTAAAGAGAGGGCTGACACCGGCGGCTCCAGCTGGATGGTAGAGGAGCATGCCTTCTTGGTAAAATGTATTTGATGTACGGTTTGGAAAATGGAACTTCGAATTTTCGCGTTTCCTAACATGCGTGTTGAATGGCGAAATATAAGGCAAATCATACAAAAAAATTATTTAATACGTTCCTAAAGGAAGCAACTGAGTAGTCCTCATAGTTGATTTTTCAAAAATGATATGGATTCAATATGTCATAAAGTACTAAATTAAACACTTCATAACGATTTAAAGCAAGAACTCACGAAAGGGCTGAACACTTTCGGGTTTAATAGGAAAAGACAGGAGGAGGTTCCGTGTTCCCGCCGCGCTTTCCCATGGAGCCGCCAGTACTCAAAATTTAGAAAAGTCCACTTTAAATTGGATATGAGTAGAAGTACCATAGATTTGGAAAAGTCCGCTTTTAATTGTATGTGAGTAGAAGTTATTCAAAATTTTGAAAAGTCTAGTTTTGATTGGATTTGAGTAGAAGTTACTCAAAATGTGGAAAAGTTCATTGAATTGGATTTGAGTAGAAGTTATTCAAAATTTGAAAAAAATCCACTTTTAATTGGATGGAGTAGAAGCTACTAAAAATTTGGAAAAATTCATTTTGAATTGGGTATGAGTAAAAATTACTCAAAATTTAGAAAAGTCAACTTTTAATTGGATATGAGTAGCAGTTACCCAAAATTTGAAAAATTTCACTTTTAATTGGATGTGAGTAGAAATTACTCGAATTGGAAAAGTCCACTTAATTGGATATGAGTAAAGATTATTCAAAATTTGAAAAAGTTCACTTTTAATTGGATATGAGTAGAAGTTACCCAAAATTTGGAAAAGTTCACTTTTAATTGGTTGTTAGTAGAAGTTACCAAAAATTTAGAAAAGTCCACTTAATTGGATATGAGTAAAAAATATTCAAAATTTGAAAATCCACTTTTAATTGGATATGAGTAAAAACTACTCAAAATTTAGAAAAGTCCACTTTTAATTGAATATGAGTAAAAATTACTCAAAATATGTAAAAGTTCACTTTTAATTGGATATGAGTAGAAGTTACCCAAAATTTGGGAAAGTCAACTTTTAATTGGACTTGAGTAGAAGTTACTCAAAATTTGAAAAAGTCCATTTTTAATTGGGTATGAGTAAAAATTACTCAAAGTTTAGAAAAGTCCACTTTTAATTGGATGTGAGTAGAAATTACTCAAATTTGGAAAAGTTCTGTTTTATTTGGATTTGAGTATAAATTACTCAAAATTTGGAAAATTCCATCTTTAATTGGATGTGAGTGGAAGTTACTCAAAATTTGGGAAAATCCACTTAATTGGTTATGAGTAAAATTTTTTCAAAATTTGAAGAAAATCCGCTTTTGATGGGATATAAGTAGAAGTTACCCTAAATTGGGAAAAGTCCACTTTTAATTGGATGTGAGTAGAAGTTACCCAACATTTAGAAAAGTCAACTTTTAATTGAATATGAGTAAAAGTTACCCAAAATTTGAAAAAGTCCACTTTTAATTTGATGTGAGTAGAAGTTACCCAAAATTTAGAAAAGTCCACTTAATTGGATATGAGTAAAAATTATTCAAAATTTGCAAAAGTCCACTTTTTATTGAATATGACTAAAAATTTAGAAAAGTACACTTTTAACTGGATGTGAGTAGAAGTTACTCTAAATTTGGAAAAAGTCCACTTTTAATTGGATTTGAATAGAAGTTACTCAAAATTTGGAAAAGTCCACTTTTAATTAGATGTGAGTAGAAGTTACCCACAATTTAGAAAAGTCCACTTAATTGGATATGAGTAAAAATTATTCAAAATTTGAAAAAGTCCACATTTAATTGGATATGACTAAAAATTACTCAAAATTTAGAAAAGTTCACTTTTAATTCAATATGAGTAAAAATTACTCAAAATATGTAAAAGTCCACTTTTAATTGGACATGAGTAGAAGTTACCCAAAATTTGGAAAAGCCCACTTTTAATTGGGTATGAGTAGAAGTTATCCAAAATTTGGAAAAGTCATCTTTAAATTGGATGTGAGAAGAAGTTACCCAAAATTTGGAAAAATCCACTTTTAATTGGATATGAGTAAAAGTTACTCAGAACTTGGAAAAAGTCTAGTTTTAATGGGATTTGATGAAAGGAAAAAGAGGATATCAAACTTGTAACTTTTAGGCAAACGCGAGATCGTTGTCACTCTATACGACCCCAACACGCCGAGGATGCACATCCAACGTATAATGATTGGACATGACACAAAATATCAACCGAATAAAGTCACGGCACTCAATGATCATCTTGAACCAAGGTTTGTTGATGTTTGCTGCCAGACTATTTTGTGTGTTTAAAGAACAATCATTACGTTTATATACAGTATTATCTTTTCATCGTCAAACGTCTATAGTTTGAATGTGTACATAAAATGTCGAAAAAGGATTCTTGATTCCATGTATTCCGATCAAAGGTTGAACGAACACGCAACGTAGCGCCTAGTAACCAGACGAAATATGGGTTCTCTCGTTAATCCGTCTACGAACCGGTGCCAATATGCGTGTTTTTCAGCTTTCATCAAAGTTTTCATTTGCGTCTCTAACGGTGTGTATATTCGGAAATATATTCGGAAATATTCAAAAAGTTCTTGTAGTATTTTTGCGTACAATTCTGATCACTCCCTGTCCCACCATGGAGTGGAAAACCGTCAACGGGTGCTCGCGCCAGATTCTTATTTCGTCTGACGTTTCATCGCTGGGTCGAGAATCAAGCCAGCTAAAACCTTGTACTCTTCCACTGGCGGAAATTCTTGCTTTGATTCAAGGGTTTCGTATATAGGGGACGGGTAGCTCTTTTAATCAATGGGTACGCTGTAATTGTAGCGAAGGCGACGATACTCCTGCAAACAGTGACCAAATCTGTGACTACGCTCGATGAATTAGCCATCGAAGGACACGATGTCTCAAGGAGAGTCATTTAGTAGAAAACTGCTTCAAGTGTTCTCACTGTGAATGTTTTTAATATGCAGTCCACGATATCAGAGAATTGCATCCGTCCAGCACTAGGTTGAATTTCTGGCTAAAATAAAGGGACATTTGGGGTTTTTTGATGTTCCATGTGGAAATTTCTGTCAGTTTCTAAGATTTCCGAGACTAGGAGTCACTTACGATTTTGTAAACAGCACTTCAGGAATCAGAATATATTGGTTTAAATGGCACGTTCCCCGTATGTAGTCGGGGATTTGTGCTCCGGCAGCACTTCCTCGAGTTATTGTATTTGGAGGTACATTAAGGGAAACCCTTGAGCCTTTGCAACGAAGCTTAGAAGAGGAAATTACTTTCTTCTATCAAAACTTTATAGGTACATTAGAAGATATTCCTTCAATGAAATTGTCAGACTCACGAAGACGGAACTAGGAAGCGTAGAAATTAGTCTTCTTGGAGATTTCCTTAGAAGAATGCTTCAGTTTTCCCCGCGTGATTTGTACGCGGAATATGTCCTGAGATCATGCGGAGTCTTCCAACAGAAGGAAGACTTTCCAGCATTCCCACTGCAAAAATCATTTTTATGATTCTCTCCGTATTTCCCACATCTAGCCTTGTTTCTACAATGGGTAGCTGTATGGCCAATTGTTTGAAACTATAGAAGTTGGCTCCGCGGCACAAAAAGGCGAACAGATAGACGAACCTAGTTCAAAAGAACAAAGTTTCGAAGAGCAGATCCAGCGAACGGACTGAAATGAGGCTGCTAGAAAATAAGTCGTTTTCTCATACTCCTCGATATTTGCTGAACGCAATAGTTTGCAATCCAGAATTTTCACTGACTGAAGCAAAGGGTTCTTGAAGGAGCCAATTCTATACATCAGCGGTTCTTCACAATAAAGTACTATGTCGGATGCTACACCATCAATCTTTACTTCCCGGGCGGATACGTAGACAAGATACTTCTTTGAAACAAAAAAAGCTCGCAGCGATAAATCATATTTACCTAAAGTATGGCTTTTTAGTGTTATGGATTCTCCTCGTCGGTAACTAACACCAACGTAATGTCCAAACTAGCACCAAATTGACGCTAGTTAGACACTAAAATCCAAAGCGTCACACGTTTTACGTGAACGCTAAACAACTGGTTTATACCGAGTGATGCCTCGATTGTAAACACAGAGGTTCTGTTTGCTGACGAGGAAAGTGAACCGAAACTGTTTTTTGATATAAGAACCAAACGTCTGGTACTATGCAAAATTCCCAAATGGGAAAGATTTTGGACCAGACAACATTTTTTTTGCTTTTTTGTGGACTTATCTAACCAGCATTAAATTGGTTACTTGGTTAGTTACTGACGAAGAGAATCCGAAACACTAAAAAACCAAACTATATGTTAGGTGTAGGGTCCTTATGCACAAAAAATTGTCTTGTCCAAAATCTTTACCATTTAGGAATTTCGCACATATTTACCTGTTCAAGGTTGCTTAAAGATAACGTTCATATGGACCATGACGATATTGGTGACGGCCGAGGATTGCTTAGTTGGATTACCCAATATATTGGTTATATTAAATGGCTTTCTTTAGTTCGGAAGTAGACCATCCAATATTGTGTCGCGGATAACCTGCCCTATACTCAGTTTGAGTAAGGCGCAGCACCTAATCCAAGTAACAATTGAAGTTTTATAGCACGCTACAAGTGCAATCTAAGTTTTATAAGTGGCTATCACCTATCATAAAAATTAAATTGTTACTAGGAAAGTAACCACAAGCATTAACCCTCAAAAAGGCAACCGGGTCTCAGAGGCCCGGCACGTTACAATTTTTTAGTTACAAAAAATGTGTATGTGGTATACGCTTGGGCATGGAAATTTTGATAGGTAGCTTTGAAATCTATAACAAAAATAAAGAATTGTGAAATTTTCATCTATAGAGTGATGCGCAGCTATGTTTGAATTTTTTACATGCACAAAAAAGCAAGCCGGGCCTAGCAGGCCCGGTGTGTATGCAATAGTTACTAGGAATACCACGGGTTTTATACAATAATATTTATCTAAAAAAAAAAACATTTTGATGAGTTCATCTTCATATTAGCAGGATTTTTTTTTCATGTTTTGATTGATTTTATCTTTTTACCTTTCCTTATAAGAAAAAAATCTTGAAAATTTGAGTGAATTCTATACATTTCTTTTATAAGAAATATAAAAATAGCATACGATAATGACGTGTGTCATATTTTTTTGGGTAAATACTTTTATTTCACCCACTGTGGTCTACTAGACAATTATTTGGATACAACATAACCTAACTCTGTCGTTATTGTCTATTTTTGTGGTCTATTCTTTGTGTTATAGTTGTCGTAATTATTCAAATTGTAGGATCTAAAAGCAACAAAAAATTGAAATGGCTATAAGACGATATGCCCCATGTTTTCAATCGTCTCAAAGAATCTGAAATAATGGCAGAAATTCGAGCAAATTCAACAGCAGACGATTCCGAAACTGATTTGCAAAGCGAGGAAGAAGATGTGAATGATATTGCTTCCGACGATGAATCTGATACAGAAAAATATGAATATGTACTCCGGTTATGCATCAGAAGAAATTAATAGCAACCCAGAAACATTTATTGGTCGTGTTCAAACAAAATAGAGCTCAGAACCAATCGACAGTCGACGTGATCTTCCGAGTACTCGCCGTTTGGAAAAAAAATTTGACCTTTTTACATCCATCGCCGTATACGCTGAAATCGGGATTTGCTACATGTTCGTACTCATCATCCTGTAATTCCGGAACCGGAAGTCGGATCAATTAGAAATTCAACAGAAGCCAATGGGAATGCTGTACCTTTCATTTGAAACCAAGTTTGTAAAAATCGGTAAAGAATTCGCTGAGAAATAGATATGACATTATCTTAGGAACTTGGTAAGTTCCCCCGGGGCATCAAGAACCACCATAGCTGGCCAATGTGGTCGAAGTACCTTCGGTGGGTCATTAATGATCTAGACATGCAAAGCCAAGTAATGTTGCACATATTTTAATATATATTGCATCATTTGGACAGCATGGTGGCATCAGTTTCTATGGAAATTTGCTGTGTGATTGTACTCTTTAACACGTAACTCCAGAACCGAAAGTCGGATTAATAAAAAAATCAATAGCGACCGATGGGAAGGCTGCACCTTTCATTTGAGACTAAATTTGTACAAATCGGTCCAGCCACCTCAGAGAAAAATCGGTGAGATTGTTTGCCACATACATACATCCATATATACATACATACACACACACATACAGACATTTTACGATCACGACGAACTGAGTCGAATGGTATAAGAGATTTGGCCCTGCGGGTCTCGGTTAAAAAGTCGAAATTTTGACCGATTGCATAACCTTTCTATATGAGAACGGCAAAAAGGAGCTTGAATTTAGACGGGCCTTAGAGGCCCGGCTTGCTTTTTAATGTTAGGATTTTAGCTTGCCTTCACAAGGGTTAAGCATAATATTGACTAGACATTTCTTCTAATGTTGCATTAATACTCCTACAAATCTGCATATACTTAATGTAGGAAATCGTCAAACATTTGCACGATCTGGCAGGGAAGAGATGTTAGATGTAACTTTCTGCTCTGACGGTATTACGCATGAGTTGGCAAACTGGCTCGTCGCCAACGAGCTCGGACCGTCGTTATCAGGTCATAAGTATATAGTATTTGATCATTTGAACATCTCGGTCGATATCGTTTCATAATTCCAAATCCACGAACTGGGACCTCTACGAAGAGAGCATGGCAATTTGGTTTCTGAGGTACTTTCCGACGATTGAATCGCCAAGTGACTTGAATGAGATCGGGGATAAAACAAACTCACTCGTAGTAGCGGTATACCACGAGGCTTGTTCACATCGAATTATGCATGCGTCTATAGGAACCCTTTGGTGGAATACCAAACTTGTTCGACTCAAAAAGTTATGTAGAAAAACTTGGTATCGCAAACGCAGGGACGGGTTGGAGGCTTTTAAGTTGGCTCACACAGCATACCGAAATGCCCTTCGATCCTCTGACCAAAGTGTTTGGGAAAGCCTCTGCACAAATGTCTCAAGTCTCTACGAGACTAGTAGATTGAATAAGTTACTTTCGAAAACGAAATACTTTTATGGCAGTCCGATCAGAACTGCTAATGGTGAATACTCATCTGACGAAGACGCAGTACTCAATTGTCTTTTTGACACACACTTTCCAGACTGTATGGAGCCGTCACCGACGACTGCTCTCAGGTAGTTCTGATTCTTGGGTATTTGCTCGTAGAATTGTGACAACCGAATCGATCAAATGGGTGATTGAATGTTTTGCTCCGTATAAGTTTTCTGGGAAAGTTGGAATCATTCCAGTTCTACTTCAAAGAGGATATGAATACTACAAGCATACAAGCATTCTTACTTGTAGTCTTGCAACAGGATAGGGTAAAGTTCCTATTTTCACCATACTAAGCAAGGTGCCTCACTAAATCGTTAATTTCTCGCCCTACAATCAATGGAATGCGTGAAAATTGACATCAACAGCTTTGCATCGTTTTTAAGAACCAACATAATAACACAAATGCGCTGAAAACAGTAAAATTCTCGTGTTTGAGCGCAACGAAAACTCGAATCGAATGCCCCTATTGTTGCGCTACCATTTGAATCAATGCGTTGAACAAAGATGGCAGACACTGCTCTAACCAACGGTTTCAAATAGGTAGGGTGATAATAGAAACATGGCGCAAATGGGCTCATCACCCTATATTTAATTGGTGTGGCGGGAAATAATTGAAAAATTCATTCCCACAGGTGGTCGTGTTCCTTACGAAGAAGAATAGAGCTGTAGACCGATTAGTCTGATTTGCTTCCTTCCTTTTCAAATGAGTGGAACGTTTAAAAGACCACTACATTCGGTATGTTAGTTTGGGCGAGCATCCGCTACATGCAATGCAACATGCATATCGGCGGGGGACGTCTACTACCACCCTGTTACACAAAGTTGTCTACGACATTGAAAAAGTTTTTTCGCGAAAGTAGTCAAGCTTAGGAGTTTTCCCTAGTATCGAAAGTACTTTTGACAACGTGTTTATCAAATCCATTTTGGAAGCAGCGCCAGGTCATGGAGTACCTCATATATCGCGAGCTGGATACACGCAATGCTTAGCAATCGATATCTGTGAAACTGAGTGTCTGCGGATGTCGTCAAGGTTGTGTGTTGTCACCACTTATATAGAACCTTGTCGCCGATGACCTACTGAGGAAACTTAATGGGCTTATGTTTCCGACATATGGTTTCAGCGGTGATTATTATATAATGGTTATCGGTACTTGCATTAACACACTTTTTGATTTGATGCAGCAAGTGTTGTTGACCAATGCTGTCTTCATGTTGGACTATTAGCAAATCCAAATTATACATCAATGGTTCTTTCCAACACAACAAAGGATAACAACCGTAACTCGTTCGTTGTAGTTCTTTGAATTTGAAATTATTGTAGAAGATCAAGTTAAGTACGTTGGGGCAATTCTTGATTCAAAACTAAATTGGTCAGCTCACGTCGATTTCAGAATCAAGAAAGCTTGCATGGTCTTCGGCCAATGTAGACGGGCTTTCGGTAAATCCTGGGAGCTTAAACCCACGTACATTCAGTGGGTTAATACAACAATTGTTGGACCAATACTGTGATACCTTGTGTAGTGGCAGAGAGGAAAAGTCTTGGCAATCTAAACAAGACTGTGGTCCCAAAGCTTTACTTGGAATGAGTATATTCTTGCTTCCAGTATCGGGTGGATGACCGTTAGGGTAAAACCCGCAATAAACAAATTAAAAATTACAATTGCTTCCACTTGTATGTAGTTTTCCTTTCAAAACTTTCAAGGTGAGAATTCATCCTCGTAGGGAATGGCTGTATGGAGCGACAACTTGAAGAATAATTAGCTTGTTATATTTACTGATAGTTTTTTATTGGAGGCCCGAAATTGGTGGTGTCTACTGTCGTGAAATGATAGTGGACCAATCTCATTCGTTGGGTAGATACTATACCGCATGCGGACGAATTGAGTCGAGCGAATGTTACGACTGACCTCGTTGGTCCCAAACCAGTTCTATCACTGTTGATAAGTTGTATAAAACACAAGATTCGCTTTTTAGCTGCATCCGAACATACCTAACATTACCGTATCTTGCAAAGTTACCTTCAAACAAAAACTTTTCTGCTGGATGTGAGTCCAAAAATGCCAATGAATTTGTTGCATTTTTTCGAGTACAATTGCAGCTTGTTAGTCAGGGATGTGACAGGACATTAATGACTAAGTTATCACATGGCTACTATTCAGCGTGCTGAGTATCATTCCTGAGATCTTTGTAATTCTGATTGCGGTATTTCAAATCATCTGATATGGAACAGACCTGCAGTAATGCAATTGTGTATCAGGATTTTTCTTTTCCACATTTCCATACACAGATGACCGGCAGTTGAAACTAAAGCAATAGTAATTGTTCCTAATCCAGTGTGGTAAAGCGCTATATGGTTTATCAGTAGGGTTCATCATTCCTTCGAGAGCGAAGAAGTCCAGTCTGTTTACTGTTTTGTCTAATGGCTGTATTGGGTAGTAATTTTCCATTCCCCTACGTTTTTACTTTCACCTCTCTTTCCGTTCCCACCAGGAAAGCAATGAGACGACATGGCAAGGCAAAAATCTTCGCTGACATGGGGAACATGAAAATCGAGCCAATATATTCTGATTCCTAATTCCAATGCCAAAATGAATGTGTAGTTTGTTGTGATACAAATAGAAGCTCCCGCTTTTTAGCTGGTAATCTTCTCGATCGAATGCTGTTCTCAAATTCTGATGAACGTGAGGTTCTTCTCGGCGGCCTTCTCCCATGTGGAAGGCAAATTGTTGTTTAAATATAACCTTTGCAGAGTTGTATCCTTGGGAAGAAAAAATCAGTATGTGGGTGCTTCATTGAAGGTTAGTCAAATATAGATTATATAAAATTTTTTATCATTTACCGTTGTTTGCCCCACCATTGAAAATATGCGTGGGAAAATTTGCTTTGACAGGCGCGAATAATTCCGAGACACAGTGCGGGGGTGGTAGCAAAGTCATCACAATCATCTCACCCATGTGCCGTTGTTCTACTAAGGACGGTCTTATTTCAATGCTGACTTTTGCTACCGCTGTTGGCTGTAGGAAATTAAAAATGCCTACCACGGGATCAATTCTTCTTTAATCGGGTTCAGAACGTTGGCAAACGTATTCAACATTTAGAAAAACTCAGCGCAGAGTGATAATTGGAAATTTTACAGATTATGAGAGGTCGCCATTTGCGGGTGATTATTTTTGGCATTAAATTTTTATTCGGGAAAGTAGAGAGAGAGAGAGTTCTCTAAAGGCTCTATCCGATGATGTTGACCGATGGTGCGAAATGTTTGGCATTACCCGTGGCGCCCCGGAAAACGACAATTTGCTCGCTCGGTGGTGAAAGCTCTTTCCATCGGAATTCGGGGTTGGCATAAACAATCCAACAAGCGGAATGAGCGATGGAAAAAATACTCCGATATGATGGAGGACGTAATCGGAGCGTGATGGAAATAAATCATATGATAATCCCTTAAAATGGATGATTCCGCAGATTGTTTCCGAGAGCCTCCGGAGAGTCAGTAGGCAGTTTGTTGCCCGTGGGCGTGATTTGGTTGGGATTTTTGGGCTTTTCCCCCACTTTCGGCCACTTTGTTCAGTAATCCGAGAGCCTTTTCAATAATCCTATCTTCTTTAAAAAAAAATCATATTAATTTTTCAATTAACTGGATTGTGCTACGCTTGACCCAAATTTCTCCGTGGAACCATGCGAAAAGAATAACGAATATATAGCGATAAGAATCACGCATTTAGAAGTGAAGGTAAACTTGCATCGCATAGCATACCGAGACACAACTAGAACCTACCATCCGTTAGAATGATGACAATCGTCCGCCATTCGAGGGAGTTTTCATCGCACCGTTAGCAAGCTGAGACTCAGTAGTAGCATCCATCAGACCGAAACAACACATCCCGACGTCTGCGGTAGGATGAAGGGCACATAACGATAGAGAACCATTCCGCCGACTGATGTGTCTGATCCAGCAGTCGGGATTCTGTTCACGTTCCCATGCACGTTCATCATCGGGCGAGTTAGTTTGGGTGAAAATGGGACAGGGTAAACCATGACATAGAATCGGGATTTGCTGGACGAGGTTTTCAGCGTCAGAGTTCAGTCGGCTACAACCCTGCTCTCAGTTCCTGTGACGCGACAGTACACTCACTAACGAGCCAAGAAACAATCAGTGGGAAGCCCGCCCAGCAGAAGTGAAAGTGCTACCTACCACATCCTTGCTTTTAGACTAGCAGCTTCCCCTGGCTGGGCGGGGTGAGGGGCGTTACTTCCCCAGACGGTGAGCTCGAGGCGTGTGAAGTTCCGCGTAACGTGACGGCGAAAATTAAGTGCAAGTTAGATTGGGTGGTGAATCTGAACAACCCGGGAGCCCGTATCGTGTTCGGGTGGACGAATGCTGGCAGTACTACTGATTTGTACTTTATTGCGGTGCTATAGTTTGTGTGAAATGCCAGATGTGAGATAACGGAGGATGAAATGCTTTTTAATTTTTTATTGGGTTTCCTTGTTTATTTTCCAATGTTTTTTATTCAGTTTGTTTGTATGACGCGGATCAGTGCGCGAGCTAAACGGAACTGGTGGGTCTTTCCATAACAATTGATGATGATCTTTTCACGTCCAATTTTTGTGAAGAAACTGGACCTAGATTGCTTAATACTTCGATGAAAACCACCTTTTCTCTTTCAGTAAATATTCTACTTCCCTTATAGTTGGCCTAATATTGCTAACTTTAAAATCAACTGCTACTGTATTGTTATAAAGCGGTCCTTTATTATAGATTTGTTCACTAAATTATTATATTATTAGCTAGACCAGTAAAGTTTTACTTTAATCGTTTAGTGTTACATAAAAGCATAATCAACCTTTGTTTTCTAAGCGCATCATAAATTGATTAATTTTAAATAAAACATTTTTGGAGCAAATTCCTTTGATTCCATTCTGAAGCAGCATCCGCGGAAACATTGACGAGCCTTTGTTTCAACATAAACCAAAACAAAAAATTCCGTGCTATCCACAATAAACAAACCGGAGCACTGGAGGCGAGCTGGCGCACAATTCACCACCGTGTGTGCACCGGTATGCATTAGCAAGTAGGCAATTCGGTCCTGGTTTTGTGCATTGTTTCAAAGGCACGGCCAGGCTCAAACCACCACCACGTTCAGCAGAGAGCGGTGAAACTCCGCTCTAGTGCGAGGGCTTGCCTCCCCCGTAACAAAAAACCTTCACTATCAGACGCAATACATCATCATCGTGCCATTACGGAAAATCGGAAAATTCCTCTTCACTCGAGACCGGGTCGGGTCGGGCCGGGCATTACGGTGCGAACCCTGGGGTGGATCGACGATGGATCCAGGATGGATGTTCAGCAAAAATGTGCATTTTACTATCCGATGCACACATTCCGAGCGAGCCGTAGTAGCCGACGACCATCGACCCCGGCATCAGACGGCGGAAACCTATGCCGCATGCCGTCGGAATGGAAATTTATGTTGCGGTATTTCGTCCTGCTCATGTTCCCGGGTGTCCACGTGTATCCTTTGTTGTATGTGCTGAATTCAAAAGATGAACCTTCTGGGTAGTTTCGGAGATTGCAATATTTGATACCTTTTTGGGGAAGCTTTTTTCCCCTCGTTCATTATTAGGATGTATGTTGAACTGGCCTGAGGATTACGTCGCAAATAGGTCGGCGAAGGTGAAGGTTCGATTTATGTTCGGTCGACTACGTTTTTAGGTCTGTAGACTTACATATTGTGTGCGATTTCATGGAGAATGTGGAAATCGCTTTCGTGCAGATTTACACGTGGATAGGATTTCCTTGAATAGGATTCGATTAAATGGTACTTATTTATCCTACTACCGATAAGAATCCTTCCTGATAGCGGCTCGAACATAAGAAATTTGGCTTTTGAGACTATAGACGCTCTGTACTGCCACAAGGACATTTTTTTATTTTCAAAGACACCCCCCTTATATTCATATCGTTAAAACACCTTTAAACACACGCCTTCGCAATATAATCAATTCAATCAGTCTAGGAGAGGTAATTTACCTTTGCAACTATGGGAATATATGAGGAAAATATACATTAAATATCACCTCTCAAAAAATTGAGCGACCGAAAATAAAAGTCGCAAGGACAGAACATGCTTCGTATAACCCGCATCAAATATATTAGAATATAGAAATCAAAAATAAATTTCAAGCGTAAAAATCGGACGAGATCCTTCAGCATAAAAATCGCTTAAAAATGTTCACCCGTAAAATTCGGCAAGAATGAACCTCCAGTATAAAAATAGGTTAAAAATAAATAATTCCTTCGCAGGAGCATCCGTATATCGTGATGTTCATGATTAAAAGTCGGCCAACAAAAACTACTTTGTAAGAATCGGAAATATTTTTCCGATTTTTATACTGAAGGTTTTTTTTATCCGACAGAGGAAAGTACCAGTCCGATTTTTATGCTAGAAGTTCATATCCGGTTTTTATATTCTAATATATTTGAAGCGGTTTTTACGAAGCATGTTCTATCCTTGCGACTTTTGTTTTCGGTCACTGAATTATAGTTGATAACTTTTTTAAAAGTAAACAAGCTTTTAATTTTAATGAAAATATGATTGATTGCTAGCTGCATTGATGTAATTTAAGAACTGTTATGTGCGAGATGAGAAGGTAGACTAGATTTTATCATTGTTTTATTTTGGTTTTAAGAAGTCCCGAGGCCGAAATCATATTGGTCGAGTGGGCTATTTGGCCGGACGCATCATTCGGCCGAATGGGTATTTTGGCCGAACGGGTCGTTTGGCCGAACGGGTCTTTTGGCCGAACGGGTCATTTGGCCGAACGGGTCATTTGGCCGAACGGGTCATTTGGGCGAGCGGGTCTTTTGATCGAACGAGTCTTTTGGTCGAACGGGTATTTTGGTCGAACGGGTCTTTTGGCCGAGCGGGTCATTTGGCCGAACGAGTCTTTTGGTCGAACGGGTATTTTGGTCGAACGGGTCTTTTAGCCGAGCGGGTCATTTGGCCGAACGGGTCATTTGACCGAACGGGTCATTTGACCGAACGGGTCATTTGGCCGAACGGGTCATTTGGCCGAACGGGTCATTTGGCCGAACGGGTCATTTGGCCGAACGGGTCATTTGGCCGAACGGGTCATCTGGCCGAACGGGTCATTTGACCGAACGGGTCATTTGGCCGAACGGGTCATTTGTCCGAACGGGTCATTTGTTCGAACGGGTCCTTTGGCCGAACGGGTCATTTGGCCGAACGGGTCATTTGGCCGAACGGGTCATTTGGCCGAACGGGTCATTTGGCCGAACGGGTCATTTGGTCGAACGGGTCATTTGGCCGAACGGGTCATTTGGTCGAACGGGTCATTTGGTCGAACGGGTCATTTGGTCGAACGGGTCATTTGGCCGAACGGGTCATTTGGCCGAACGGGTCATTTGGCCGAACGGGTCATTTGGCCGAACGGGTCATTTGGCCGAACGGGTCATTTGGCCGAACGGGTCATTTGGCCGAACGGGTCATTTGGCCGAACGGGTCATTTGGCCGAACGGGTCATTTGGCCGAACGGGTCATTTGGCCGAACGGGTCATTTGGCCGAACGGGTCATTTGGCCGAACGGGTCATTTGGCCGAACGGGTCATTTGGCCGAACGGGTCATTTGGCCGAACGGGTCATTTGGCCGAACGGGTCATTTGGCCGAACGGGTCATTTGGACGAACGGGTCGTTTGGGCGAACCGGTCATTTGGCCGAATGAACCATATATCCGAACCATTTATCCAGTGTTATCCATTTTTTTTCTAACAAGATGGCAATCTCCGTCATTTTTACCTTCCTACACACGAAAATTTACAAAGGTTTGAAATTTATATGGTTTGGCGGATATTCTGACTCAAAAAAGAGTAGCCAAAATAATTTTAAGATAACTTGAACCCTTCCTTATTATGCTTGGTTACTATGGATTGTATCATTTTTAGCTTATGCTTGTCCGTGCTTTTATTTGAAATTTTTGGTAATGTCCGTCGAATATTTCCAAAAGCTCGCAAATAATATTTAAATTGGGACAGATTTGAACAAGACGTGGTCTGTCAAATGAAAAGATTTTTTTTTGTGACGAAAACAATCAATAAACATTCTATTCATTGCATTCAACCAAACTAAATTCGACAAAACGGCATTCGACCAAATGGCATTCGACCATACAGCATTCGATCAGAAGGCATTCGGTCAAACGAAATTCGGTCGAACAGCATTCGGTGAAACTGCATTCAGCAAACAGCATTTAGTCAAACCGCATTCGTCCAAAACGGCATTCGTAAAAACGGCACTCGTCCAAATGGCATTCGTCCAAACGGCATTCGTCTAAAACGACATTCGTTCAAAACGGCATTCGTCCAAAACGGCATTCGTGAAAACGGCATTCGTTCAAAACGGCATTCGTCCAAAACGGCTTTCGTCCAAACGGCATTCGTCCAAACGGCATTCGTCCAAACGGCATTCGTCCAAACGACTTTCATCCAAAACGGCACTCGTCCAAAACGGCATTCGTTCAGAACGGCATTCGTCCAAAACGGCATTCGTCCAAAACGGCATTCGTCCAAAACGGCATTCGTCCAAAACGGCATTCGTCCAAAACGGCATTCGTCCTAAACGGCATCCGTCCAAAACGGTATTCGTCCAAAACGGCATTCGTCCCAAACGGCATTCGTCCAAAACGGCATTCGTCCAAAAGATCCTTTCGGCTTAACAGCTTTCGTCCAAATGGCATTAGGCCATACGGCATTTGGCTACATGGTTTTCTGCGAAGACTGCATATCAAGAAGAGTGGCAACTCTGTCCAGAATCTGGAGACAGTAATAGCAACGCCAATTGCGGGAAAAGCTAGTACTTCCCATAGTTATGCTCACACACTTATATACTTTTACATTAAGCTTCCTACCCTCCTCTAAAAGAGTCGCTGTAACTTCTGTCGCTTCTCGTTTGTATGGGGAAAGGAATGAGATATCAGTCTTCTTAATATGAAGTCTTCGTTTTCGGTCGCTTGAAACTGGTATTTTCTGTGATCTAGTGGCTCGCTAGCAAGGCCATAGCAAAATCAGGTGGATTGGAAACCGAGAAGGTTGAGTATTTCTACCTAACCTCCTCGGATTATTTTAAAAGTGGTTTCGAAATACATACGAGCAAACGGCTTTAAAAAATGAAGAACAAACTGTCTTCTTTTACTGCATGCGTCGATAGAGCTCAACTTTCCAACAGCCGTAATTTCTAATGTTTAAAAACTTTAGACCGGTTTTTAATTGCATTGCAATTGGAAAATGCAAGCAGAGCCTATTTTGACACCATCGGCCAGACTTTTATCCTCGGGTGTAGCTTCTATGACACTTTAACCTACAAAAGAATAAGGGTTAAGGTAGTTGAATAGAAAGTATGGTACTGTTAATTTAATTTATTTTTTTAATTGATCTACGCTGCCCATATATGCATAAGAGTCCCATATTGAAAAACAGCAAGCCGAGAAAAACGCTGTTCAAGATTTACATTTTCCATTGGGCCTTATGGATGGGACAACCATGTTGTGGTATTTTTATCGATATTTTCTGAACAAACCTGGTAATCTTATTCGTGCATTATGATTCAGTGGTGTTACAGTATACAATCCAAGAGATATCTCATTTTCGACAAAAATCCATATGGGACTCTTATGCTTACATGGGCAGTACGTATCTTAAAAGTCATCTACATCGAAAAATATAAAAAACAACGCATGACTTAATGACCCCGATTTCTGCTTGGGCAAACGCGTTGAGTGATATTAGTACTAAACTACGTGAGTGGTGGAGCTTGTTTAAGAAAATATCCCACCTCACGAAGACTCGGTCGTATAGCACAAAATTTAAAGTCGACGACCGCGGTATTGGGTCGGGGCAGCGTATTTCCGTCAACTTCACCGATGATAGCAAAAATAATATTTTCTTTGTTTTTGATACAATGCACACTATATCAAGAGACTGTCAGTAGAAAAGTCTATTCATCATTTTCTAGGAATTAGGCATTACAATTTTGTAATGTAAAAGCAGTGATAGACCTGCAGCAGAAAATACAAACATAAGAGAAATATAGTTTTGGAATCGTTGAACTGGCCACATTGAAGAAAAATATTTTCAATCGATGCCACTCTTAACCGGAATGACAGAAATTTCCCGAAACAACCACATATCATTCCTGACATTCTCCAGCAGCTTGTCCAAAATGTACCTACAAGGAATATATTTGTTAGCTATTCATGGCTGCTGTTCAAAATAATGTTCTGTTTTAGTGGCCATTATTTGTTCGATTTTCAAACAGTAAAAGATGCTCTTGTTCCCTGAAAAGTGTGGTGTCGTCTCACCCTGAACAACTAACTGTGGCACCGAAACAGACTCAATTTTATAGCTCGTATCACCTTACACGTACGTGTTACAGTCAATGGCCCACTCTGTTCAATGTGTAGTTTTCAGCTCAGTAAACTAGCTCCAGCCAATACCCCCGCTGAGGAGAGGATAACTTACGGAATAATGGCACATCAGTCGCCCTACCGACTGGTGCGTAGCCACCTGGTCTGCCGGCACTGAACAGGTGGAACGAGTATATGTACCGTCTATGTAGCTACAGCCAATCGCGTTTGAATAACGAGCCACCACCAAACCAACCGCTGCACTGCCGGAAGTTTTCGAATAACCCACACAAAAGGGCAATTCGCGCACAGCATCTCGAATCATCCATCCCACCCTGTTCGAACCATGCTCGATATCACAAAACTTCCCATATAAATTTTCAATCAATTTCCTATAATGGTTATTGGGGGGCCTCTTTTCATGCACTGATACCGAGGTTGATACCGACGCTGGCTGGTTAGAGTGTGTCTACCTAGACATACCAGCACCACACTCGTTCACTCCGTCTGTCTGTCTGGCTGGCTGGCTGCTGGGCCGAAGTATTGGCCTCTCCACGCCTCTCTGGTATCTACACGATAAATCCGTAGTGACAAAAAAGAGCCATGATTGAGTTACAATTTCAGGCCTCCAACACTTCCGGATCCCGGACACCGTTCGTCCGCCCCTTCCTTCAGGTGTGTTTGTGTTGGTGATGGAAACCCATTGAAACTGATACAATGCGCGCTGAAGCTTACCTCCAATGTTCGGAAAATTTCCAGCAACTGCACAAAGCTGCTTTTTGTGTCCAAACTGAACCAATTTTGCCTCTGGACGAGATCATCATCAATTGAAATTTATTGAACATGTAACTGGTTTTCCCCGCAATTCAAGTGCAGCAAAAAAAATCGGGGATAAACTCGTGCCACGTATCGGCGGAGTTTTTTTTTGGGGGGCTCATTTATGCAGATTATTCGGCGTCCAGACGCACTGGTTTTGATCAGCAGCTGTCAATTTTGTCGATTCAAAAGGGGATTTTTTGTCCGGTCAAACTTTTCGCGCCGATCACACACACCGACAAAGCTCACAAGCTGGACGCAATTATCGATGCAAAACATGGTCGTCCGCAGCTTCTTTGTATCTTTTTCGAGATCGGTATGGAATTTCTCGTGTAAAAAGCTAGTGATGGATAGTATTCAGAGCATACCGATTTGTTTATATCGGTGTAATGAATGGCGAATCACGCTTCGAGTTTAGCTCATCATCCGTCCCTTGAACTCTAGCTCGCAGCCGTTCTAAAAAAGCGACTCCGCAATTTCAATCTTTATTCGAGTACCAGCAATAACATTCAGCAGCGATAACAACGCTCTTGTCTGATATGTAGTTTCTGCTTTTACGGGTTTACAACCTTGCACAATTGTCGTGTCGGATAGCTTGTTTGACATACATATAAAAATCAATACCCGCGCTGGAGCATTCAACAGATGAGAGTCAGGTGCATGACGACGTCCCAGCGGCAAGTAAAAGTTTTCCATATTATTTTCATCGTCCCTTTTAGTTTCTTCAAGAGCACTCGGCGCAAAAATAAATCGAAAACTTTCTCCTTGTCAAACGAACCGTTACATACGATTTCCCGACGGCAACAACGACAACAACAGCAACAAAAAAACTGTTCAACAACAGGCATAATCATATCACAGCCAAATTGCAAATCAAACCCCCGGTTCCTTTCCCAACTTCTTCCCGTTCCTTACTTATCGTATACTCGAACGCGATTTCTAGGTCAAACTTTCTCAATATGCTAACTTTATTAGCTAAACCCCTGCGCGGCACGGTTGGTTCGTTAAAATCTGAATTGTTGCTTTTTACCAACCCAATTGTTCATGATTGTTGCCTTTTTAGTTGGCCCGGGGTGCAAAGAATTGGATGCAACCTTCACGCGCTCTCGTCCCCCTTTCGGTAATGCTTGACCAATTCTCTCTCTATCTCTCTCGCTCAGTCGCTGTGTACTTCAACTGCCCTAGCAACCCAATGTACACTACAAAACGCAACCTATGGGCACAGACCATTGATTCCATAAATTGCATTCTGTACGGTTGGCCCGGCTCGCCACGCGCGCCGCCACTCACCACACAGCTTCTGAGCTGCAGCAGGCTGTGTCTAACGACAACAGGTTGCGGATAGTGGCGCAGGACGATGACGACGACGACTACGATGACGGCGGCGGTGGACGGTGGGTTTGAAAAAAGTAGGTGGGACTCAATAAAAGTTTATTTGGTATTGTGTTTACAACAAATGGGCTCTAGCGTTTTGTTTTTTATTTCATTCGTTAGTAGGCTGAGTGTTCTCACGGGATATCGCCTGGAATCGGTAATGCGTTGGCTGAGTAGGGGGGCGTTTGGGGATGCAGGCGGCGGAGACATTGGGGTTAGTTTGGTTGAGCGGGAGTACAGATTTAGTTTTAGTGAATGGTTATTCGCGGTATGTAGCCAGCGGTGTTTTCCGGATATTGTTCACTGACCACGAGAGCATATCCGTTTTTCTGGGCGGGAATCATATCAATTGTTAGAGAGTAGTGTAAATATTTATCACACCATTCGGAAGTTTTGGAATGTATTGTACTCATAGTCGATCCTCGTTTTACGCTACCTATCGTGTGCGTAAAAAATCACATAAAAAGTCGCTCAAATTGTACTTTTACCGGCAAAAGTTCAAAGCATTCAAATTAGGAAAATAATTACTTTTGCAAAATCCAGTGGAAACATTATATTGGGAGTGTCCCCGTTTTTGGGACAGTTTTTGTTTTCTGTCCATAAAATTCGGACAAATAGTTAAAATTTCGCGGTAAAAAGTTCGCTGATTCTGTTTGAAACAAAAAATTTTCTGACATGGTGTTGTTGTCCCCGGCTGTGGGCCACCTAAGAAACTCCCCTGCAAATGCAAAAGTATGAAGTAAAACCAACGACGCGAACCTTTAGTAATATTTTTCTAATATCCACAAATATGGTATTGGACACTTTAATTTAATTTAGTTAGGAACAATATATGAGAGGCTGAGAGTAAGAGTGGGTTAAAATTTTGCTCAGAGCAAAAGTGGGTTAGAATATTCTGTTAGATCAGAAATGGTATATTCATCACAATCTCAGGCAAAAGTTGGTCAAATATTAATTTGCGCAAAAGTGGTTCGACAAAATTTTCAGGGCAAGACTGGTATAGAATATTAACCCACTTTTGCGCTAAGCAAAGAATCAGATATTTCTTATTCGGACTTGTGGATAATGACATTTTGGTCAATGTTTCGTATAGGTTAGGAGACATCGGAAATGGACAATTTCCGCCATTTTGAAATCCAAGATGGCGACTTCCGGCACAACATAGGGAGAGCCACCATCAATATGGGTGTCATTTGAAAGGGGGTGGTCAGCAGACACCGAAAATTTCAATGTTTCATTACTTGTGTGGCACGTGGTGCTGTCTTATTGGAACCAAATTTTGTCAAGATTACTGGATTCATGCTTGCGCAGTACCCAGTCTGTTGATATGCTTTTTACCAAGAATTCCGTAAAATACGCCATATTGTTGCATACGAAAAGCCAAGTTAATGAGAAAGGTGTTAAATCGCTTCTTCGCAATCATCGCGTACTCTCGGCTACTGCCGCTATGATTTCTTCTCTGCGTACTGCATGTGGTCGATTTGGTCGCGTATCATCCAATAACGTGAACTGCGACTCTAACTTTTTGATTGTATGGCGAATAGTGAATTCAGTTGGCCGATCATTTCGACCATAGTATGATAGGAGAGCAGGAAACTCATTCCTCACAAAGCACTGCTTTTTGTAATACCATTGCACAATTTGAGGACGGTGAGCCATTGTAAGTCGTTCCATTATGAAATGGCCAACAACACTGAACAACAATAGTATCGTAGTTTGTTGTTAGCACCCGTTAATCAGTAGAAAATGTCATGTTAAAAACCTTATCTTTTATCAACAGTGTATAATGTAAAACTGATAATTTTAATACTAGAACCAATTCTCCCCAGCAGCAGGTTGAGCTGGTGTTACTGAGTGCAAATAAAAAAGATTTGGATTATTAGGATTAGATAGCAAAACGAAAGTCGCTATTTTTGCAAATTGTTTTGTAGAATAGAAAGAAGATAAGGCTTTTTTTATTCTCATGGCCTTAAAATTTGACGTGACAAAATGGTGCTTTGGCTTTATTGCTTTGTTTTTTATGTATTTAGTAACAAAGGAGGCAGTGAAAAGACGAAGGGAACGGGCCATTTGAGCCAGACGGTACTGATATGAAAAGAACGCTTGGTAGTATGTGTAGGAAAAAATAAGTTCGGCTTTGACACCGGTTTGCTTTTTTTAGAATTGTCCTACTGAAGCTAAAGATCAATTGCAGCGGGCCGTGCTTCTGATTGTGATATTGAGTGTACGGCTCAAATATGCGGGCGTTCGCTAAATCATCGAGGCATTTTTCTGTTTTTAAAATTATGGGCGTAGTTGATCGTTGATGATCATGATTACATGTCCACCTATGCGTATAATGGCTAGGGGCTCGAGCGTTTGTAAGTTAACATATTCGATTATGTTGGTTTTTGTATCTCGCAGTTGCTAGCGTGTAACTTCGCTTGTATACATTCGATTTTTTAACTGCGAGCCCATTTCCATTTTGGCCTGTGTTCTTGAATGATCGCGTGGACCGTGAATGATACTTAATTTTCAGTATTCGGTTCAGATGCCAGAAGCGAGTGAGTTCCCTGGTATCACTAGTTTTCGGTCGTGGCGCCATAGATAGATCCATAGATCTTTTGGTATTTTGTTATCTTCGGCAGTTCTGGCATGGGACACTCCAGGTTAAAAAGAGAACCTGGGCTCATCGCCAAGTCCAGGGTACCTCCAACGAGAACTTGGCTCTAAACCCAATTTGTATACGAAATGTTATTTATTCATATCATATCAGGTCGTCCTATGCAGAGTTACAAATTTTCAAATTCATTGAATGAAAATTGATCATATTCAGCCGCATTCATTTTCAATATTCAGTGGCGAAACTGAAAACGTCAAACGAACCAACTGCTCATTCATTCAATGCAGAATTTCATTCATCTCCGATTATTGTACGAGGCGAACGTGCAACAACGAATAAAACGCATCAAAGTAAGCCTTGGCACAATATAAGCGATGATAATTAATATTTTATGTTTTAGCAATATTTGAAAACATTTACTTGGAGAATATAATAATAGAGAATTGTACGATACTCAACTGAATGAATAACATGGATTTTTGAATAAATATTCTTTTTATTCATCGCGAGTTGCATCAGGTTCATTTTCAGTACTCATAAAAGAGCTTCGATTATTTTGAACTCTGGTCCTAGGTCCGAAACCCAATCAGAAAGGATCCATAGCATTAGTAAGATCGTAACGCTAGCCATGAAACATCCTGTATACTAGGAATCGTTACGTACTGTTCACTCTCTTTCAAATGATACCCATATTCCCACTATTTTTGGTAACCGGAAGTCGCCATCTTGGATTTCGAAATGGCACTAAACATCAATTTTCTATGTCTACTAACCAGTCCTTTCCAAATGACTTTCCTACCGATGATGGTTCTCACTATAACTGGAGGCCGTCATCTTGGATTTCAAAATAGTGGTATTCGTAAATTTTCGGTATCTGCTGATCATCCCCTTTCAAATGACACCCATATCGATACTGGTTCTCGCTATTTTGTGGTAACCGAAAGTCGCCATATTGGATTTGAAAATGGCGCTAATCGTCAATTTTCGGTGTCTGCTGACCACCCCCTTTCAAATGACACCCATATTGATACTGGTTCTTACTATTTTATGGTAACCGGAAGTCGCCATCTTGAATTTGAAAATGGCGGTAATCGTCAATTTCCGATACCTACTGACCACCAACTTTCAAATAACTTCCACATTGATGATTGTTTCATTGATTTGTGATTAAAAATTTCTGAAACCATTCTTAGGATAAAAATGGAATATTTTTCCTCTCAGGGCAAAAGCGGTATATCTTTTTAACCCATTTTTGCGCCAAGGTTTTTTTATTCCATTTCTGCTCTGATTGGTACTTAAACCGGTTTTGCTCTTAATAAAACGTATACCACTTTTGCACGCAGTGAATTTTTAACCCACTCGTGCTCTCAGCCTCTCATATAGCACTAAACTGACCAATTTCAATCAGCCGTACTAATAGCTGTAGGATTTAACAGCTTTTAATTAGAATTTTTCAATTTACCGTACTGCACTGGTTTTTAGAACTATAATTTTAGATTTACTGCACTGTACTTGGTTTTAGCTAGAATAATTAATCTACTGCACTGTACTTGTGGTATTTAATCCTGAATTACAAATGGCAAATAAACTTTAGAACACAACCTTTCCTCGTTGACTTGCAATTCATTTTTGACGTTTCTCCCTCGATCATCTCCTAACGCCAGCGGCGCCTGATTTATAGGGGCGATCGCACGGGAAAGATGTTCACATGGATGTATGGTGCGGTGCAACGAGCAGTTGCAACAATGGATGTTTTATTAGTGAGCAGAATCACAAGCATGTAGTGAAAGGGATTAAACGGAATCCCAATGCTTCGGCCAGGGATATGGCCAAAAAGATGAATCTGCCCAAGTCTTTCGTTCACTGAGCTAAGGACCGAGAGGCACTGCATACATACAAAGTGCAGAACGCTCCAAACCGTGACGAACGGCAAAATACGATGGGAAAATCTCGGGCCTGGAAACGGTTCACCCAGGTGCTGATGAGGGCTCATCTATCTATTGGATAATGAGACTTACATCAAGGCAAACTTCCGGCAGCTTCCGCGGCTACTGTTCTTTATTGCCCAGTACAAGTTTCGTGTTCCGGAGGAAATAAGGAAACAGAAGCTTAGTTTACCAACAAATATATGATTTGGCAAGCGATCTGCTCATGTGGCAAAAGGAGTGCCCCGTTTCGTGACTACCGGGACTGTAAACGAGGAGATCTACCTCAAGGAGTGCCTACAGAAGCGTCCGCTTCTTCTGTTGAAGCAACACGACGGTTCTTCGATTTTCTGGCCGGATATAGTTTCGTGTCGCTATTCAACTGTTGACCTGAAGTGGTACGAAGCCAACAGGGTCACTTTCTTACCTAAGGACATGACCCCCCCCCAATACAACGGAACTAAGGCCCATTGAAAAATATTGGGCAATTATGAAGCAGGCACTACAGAAGCATCCCAGGGAGGTCAAATCTGAGGAAGACATGAAGTAAAAGTGAGTTTCCGTGCAGAAAAAGCTGCATCCAGATGTTGTGCAGTACTTAAAGAGTGGAGTTAAGCGTAAGGTTCGAGCGTTCGGCTATGGTATAGAAGTTGAACAATATAAATATGCCAAAAGCTTAGTAATGGGATATATTTTTTGTCGGAACGTTTGAAAAGGATCGGCCCACTAGGTTATTTTCTACAGCGTTGTATCCGTGATGCAATTTGATGTGCGATACCCTTTATTCAGTGATCAAAATATATTAGCGTTAGCTAAACGCACATGTCAAAAATTGTGGTTGGCCCACAACCGGGACATTTCCCTATCTAATGATTCTGGTGGAAGCACATGAAGATTTTTTTGTTTCGAGGTTTTAAGTTGGAGGTCATTATTTTTGATTATCATTGAAGTAAAGTAGAAACATCAACGGTAGTAGTAGTTACCTTGAGCTATTCATGATGTGAAAGTAAATACGGGTGTCTGGCAGTTTCAAATTTCTCCAGTTTTGCGATTTTCATATCTCGGCTCACTCTATCAAGAGCGAGAAAGGTAGGTAAAAATATCAGTTTGAGCGAGACGCTCTCCATTCCCTGTTATGTAGGATGTTAGACACACGGTAGGTTAGTCGCTGAAGTGGTTTGATAGTCACCAAATCGAGACAGCACTCAATGAAGTTATTCCATGATAGTTATTGTTGACCAATTATTTTTTTAATGTAGAATACATTTAAGCTTTCAATATAGGGGTCCCGTTTCAAAATATCGGCTGCGGCACCGCGTCAGATTTTGAACGTTAATAACTTTTATCATACTTAACAGAATGATTTGATTTTTAGGCCAATTTGTTGAAAATATGTTCCTCTATGCTGTATTAAAATTTTAAGTATGTATAACATGCACTAATAACAAAAAATTGTGTTTTGAAAAATCTTTCGAAAACGACTCGGAAAAGTGAAAATTTTCAGCCCATCCCGCACAGAGCCGTCAAAATGGTGGACCAACCGAACAATAAAATAATGAAAAGTTTATATATAGGTCCACTACATGTTTGTTTTATGATTATTCGTATTTGGTTGCTTGACGAGAGCAGTTAGTGGGGGAAAGACGGCATACTCCTTTGGTTAGGCCATTAGAAGCCGGACGGAAAGGAAAGGCTCACGCACGGCACGAGAACGAGCGAGAAAGCGATAGTAGTGCATATTAGCGCGATTATATAAATATCTGTCGGTCGGTTTTTCTCATTCGTATTCGTTCAAGTACTAGCAAGCAGCCAGTCCACCGAAGTAAAGCAGTTGGCAATGACGACGGTCCGAAAAAGTGCCCCAGCTACTGGTGACTCATCGGAACTGTCGCCCTGCAAGAATTTCGCCCCAACTAAAGGGCAACTAATCTGTAGGCTATCGTTCCAGCGTCTATATAAGAAATACGATGTGTGGAACGAAAGAAAGAGAATTTAAATTATCCTCTCTCGCTCGTTTTCGTGCACTGCTTTTCCATTCCTTTCTGCTGCTAATACCATCATAACTTAAACGAATGTGCATGTTCCCCCACCATCTCATGGCCAGTGTTGCCACAATTGCATGTTGCTATTACACTTTGAATTATTTTATCGATCCTCTCTAGTATTGATAAAATATAGAACGTGCAAAGTACACTAGTCGCATGCTTTTATTCGAACTTTTTGGCAGCCTCCGTTGATTAACTGCATAAATCGATTTGTTTGTGCAGCTCCTTGCTAGTAGCAAACTAAATAGCCTTTATCAGCGCTAACAAATAACACAAAAGAATTTAAATTTGTGAAAATATTTTCCTTCCTTCTTTTCAAATCTGTAACATTCTTTGAAAATATTGTTTGAATGTTGTTATTGAAAAACTGAACATGCAAGTTTGCTAGCACTGGCCACTACATTGAAGGCGATGGAAAGACAGAATATTCGTTTTGGTTATGCTAGTATTGGTAGCCGAACGGAAAGGAAAGGCGCAGGAATGGAACGAAAACGAGCGAGAGAGCGATAGTAGTGCTTTCTCGTGTGTTTATATATGAATATTGGTCAGTCGGTTTTTCTCATCATTCGTATTCGTTCAAGCACTAGCAAGCAGCCAGTCCACCGAAGGAAAGCAGTTGGCAATGGCGATGGACGGAAACAGTGCCCCAGCTACTGGTGACTCATCGGAACTGTCGCCCTGCAAGAATTTCGCCCCAACTAAAGGGCAACTAATCTGTAGGCTATCGTTCCAGCGTCTGGTTCGTGAGATTGTACAGGACTGCAAAGTCGAGCTACGCTTACAAACCTCAGTCGTAATGATGCCCCGAGAAGCCAACGATGCCTACTGGTTCGAGAATGCAAAATAGTGCGCCTGGTTTGTTCGAGAATGCAAAATACTGCACCAAACGCATAACTTTCAGGCCAAATATATTAAACTGGCTCACCGTGTCGCGGGGAGTGCGTCTGAATTATGCTCCCGCAATAAAACAATAAACGGTTCTTTTCAGGACCAATTAATTGTGTTCTAATAAGAGTTAAACTGAAATATCCATTTGAGGTGTTTAACAATTTTCAGCAAGTAGGTTAGAAATACGATATGTGGATAGAAAGAGAATTTAAATTATCCTCGCTCGTTTTCGCGCACTGCTTTTCCATTCCTTTCTGCTGCTAATACATCATAAATTAAACGAATGTGCGTGTTCCCCACCATCCCATGGCCAGTGTTGCCACAATTGCATGTTGCTATTACACTTTGAATTATTTTTTCGATTCTCTCTAGTGTTGATAAAATATAGAACGTGCAAAGTACACTAGTCGCGTGCTTTTATTCGAACTTTTTGGCAGCCTCCTTTGATTAACTGCATAAATCATTAGATTTAAATTAACGTCTCGAAGTGAAGTCACGATGCTCCGGTTATGTTACAGACATTACCCACCCATCTTTTTTTTTAGTTTAGTAGAGCGAATACGAACTACTATCGCTCTCTCGCTTGCTCGTTTTCGGGCCATGCGCCTTTTCTTTCTTTTCTGCTACTAATACTAGCATAATCAAAACGAATGTGCGTCTTCCCACCATCCATTTAGTGAGCAGTGTTGCCAAACGCATTTTCAGTTTTTCATCAATAACATTTCAACAATATTTTCAAAGAATGCTGTAGATTCGAAAAAAAGAAAAATAGTTGGTGATGGAAAAGAATTCCCAATTAGAATTTTTAACCATAATTATAACGAATCATTTGAAAATTTCACATGCAAACGTAATTTCGTTGCATATCATTAGATTTGGATTAACGTCACAAGTGTAGTTACGACACTCCAGTTATGTCGCAGACATTACCCACCCATCTTTTAATGTAGAATATTTAGTCTAGAAATCAGAATGTTCCAATGGTCGTTTCAGGCGACTTCAACATAGATGTTTCAAAACAAGAGAATTTGAAATTTGTTTATTTTATGAATGAATGTTTCAAGCTTCGTTTGATCTCTGATCCATCACAAGCAACTACACTTGCAGGCACATGCATTGATCTTGTATTTGTCAAAAACGTCAATGCAGAAACCCGAAGATATATTTCGTACTTTTCATATCACAGACCAATACTTTTTTTAATTGATCCAGTGGTTTAATTTCAAATGTAAACAACGCTTGAAAAATTATAACCGGTTGACGACCTACACCTACACCAATCATGTCAGAATCACCTCCTGGACAACAGCTAAGCCCGGAAATAGTAAGAAGTCAGAAGCATCCAACGAAAATCGAAGCCAGCGCATCTCCCCACCAAGGCCAACAACGCCAACAAAAACGGTCCTTGTCAGGACCACCATCATTTTTGTAAAGAATAATTTGAAATATTCCTCGCCCAAATCACCTTTTGTCCGAAAATTCCAATGAATATCAACATATTTGAAGAACGTGTTCCTTATGTATTCTACATCTCTCCGGTTATGTCGCAGACATTACCCACCCATCTTTTTTTCTTGGACTGGAAACTTGTTCGCGGATTTCCAACAAGCAAAATTCCAACGGCAACATATGCTCGAAAAATTTCGTACTTCTTTTATTAAAAAAAAATCCAATTACCTCTTTGTGTTTTATACCCTCCATCCATCCATGCAATTTAAAAATTTAAAGCTGGCAACATCACGACGGCTATCAGAGTCATTGGATAATGCAATTGTGAGATTCGAGGATTTGTACGAGTACGAGGGCTTGAGAGTTAGTTTACCTCGGAGTTTACTTCGGGGTTGTGGACCAGAGTGAATGAACCTAGTCCAAAATAAAAGTTTGATTGATTTTGAAGTCCAATATGGCGACTTATGATTTAGATGATGAATTAGATTTGGTTAACCAGTAGATGACGGAAATCGATGTCTGAAGCCAGTTTGAACTCCAAGATGGGGACTTGCGATTTAGATCAACTTTCTATAACCTCAATTATATGCGCAGTTTGTACACGGGCCATGTTGAGAGAGAAAGTCACTTTTCAGCACCTTTCGTGCTACCATCTTCCTCATTATACTCTTAAACTTTTGCCATCACATTGCCCCATTAACCCTTTAACGTTGCACTGGGGTACAAATGTACCCCACGCCTTCCTCGGAGCTGTGTGAAGACAAGAATTCGGCATTTGCCGACCTGGGACCCTAACCATAATTCAATTTAGATTTCATAGTAAAAGTACGAAAAGGTGGTGTAGCCAGTTTGCTAATAGCCTTCGTAGATGCAGGTGTCAAGGTTGACGTGGGGTACATTTGTACCCCAGTATAGGTTGCCGTTAGCGTTTCGTTCTGTGGAATACCAGTTTAAATACTGGTTGTTTTACTTCGTAAGTAACAATTGGCATTATATAATCGTTTTTAATCATTTATTCAATAAATTTAATTTAATTTTGAAGTAGAATAAAAATCGTTTTCATGCATTTTTGGTGGAAAACGCAGGTGCAACGTCCTAGGGTTAAGTGGCCGCATAACCCAACTTTTTAGATATGAGGCAGTTCAAGATCTATTGGTATAGTCTAATTGGGAACATGTTTTCATCCCATCTACGAACGAAACCGAACTGGCTGAAGCGAGGGATCTTGGAAATGTCGTCATACTCCATCAAATATTCGACAGCCAGAATCGATCCGATGACGCCACCATCAATCTCCACATATCTCGAAGATATATACATGACACCCTAACGTGACGAATTGATCTCGTAAAAAGTGTTTGTTGGTTCGTGGTCAGACAAAAAAATGGGAACCTTTGCGGTTATGGTTACGGCTCAATACAGTTTGGTCGGGACTTTAGTCTCTAGAATACCAGTACGTGCTTTTTTCAAGCCGGAAAAATGTCATCCAAGGGCTACTCCCTGCACATCAAAAAAATATGAAAATTAACTTAAGCGTATTTCATGATATCGCAGAAAAACTATTCGTGTAATTATGTTTCACGAATAAATTTACGCTATATATCATGCACATAAAAAGACCCCTGAAAATCGTGCAAATCTGTATGTTCCTATGGAAATTTACATTATTCTGCTCGAGACCTACGCGCTATTCATTCAACACAGGTAAATATCTTATTTTTACACGATGCTATACGAAACGGTGTTGAGCAGAGTTAGTTTTTCTAACTGCGTCATACACATACATGCACGAGCCGCAACTCAATGCGCTTAGATCGTCCACGCTCAAGCGAAGTTTATGTACGCCACTTTGCAGTCACGTTGTTATGTGTCGCTTTAGCCTAGTCCATAAGAGGGTGTCTATGGTGAGTCAATGATTGTCGGTTCAAGTCTTGGTAGTTTTATTTAACGGATTTTTTTTTGATGTCGGTATCGTCACCAATACATAGGTAAGTTATTTATAGTACGATTTGTGGCCAATGTAAAATTAATTACTCGCCTAATTTTACACTATTAGTCGCGTTCCCTTTATGTGCAGTATATTTAGCATAATTTTACATGAATTTTTTTATCTGCGTATTTATTAGTTTGACACAATTTTGATTGAGGGATTTTTGCAGAAGAAGTTTGCGCTCATGTGCTTTCGTAATTGAAGAATTCAGACAATGTAGAAGCGTATCATTTTGTTAAGCTTTACAAAAAAAGAAAAAAAAACTTACTGTTGAAAATTATATGCAATAAGAACTCATTGCTAAAAAAAACAAACGAATCTCGATAACCGATGGAAAAGCTTCTGAACTGCCTACACCAGTCATATTTCTATACTTTACAGTAACAATCTGTACAACACCAAAGCCGGAAAAATCAAGAGACGCAAATTCAGTATATTTAGAACCAATAAAGATAATAGTGACGATATTCAGTGTTTTGTTTGTACTGCTGCGCCAGCACAAAGCGAACGACAAAAACAGCTGTTTTTATCTGATGCGCATGGTCTGAAAAACAAAGGAAGATGTTGCGTTTATTCTTGCCGAGGAGATTTATCCCAAATAGCACGCTTTGTTACTGTATAGTATTTGTAACTCTCTTGGTAACAACTATGATATGGAAAAAGCGCACTTTGTTTGTATGTTATGCAACATGTTCCTAATTGCAGCAAAATAATGAAAACGATAGCTGTGCCATTTGTAGAGGACTGGGTAGTTGGACAGTTCTGATTTAGGGTGGAATGGCAAACAAAGAGGCATTTGCAACTTGTTAGACTGTTTGTGTAAGTTAGAAAAGTTTCTGATTAGTTTCACAACTGTTATTGATGTTTGCATACTTAACACTATTGGCCAGCTCTATAGTTACATAGCTGCACAATCAGTTTAAAAACCCGTGGAAATTTTTTTCAAATATATCCAACAATAAAAAATCTTGTGTAGCAGTTGTGCAACATTTAAAACTTTCAACAAGTTACAATTGCTACTTGGGATCTAAATAGGTGATGGGGACGGACATAGCGTAGGCACCTGGATTCGATTCCCAACCCCACATATTTTTCTGGAGAGATTTTTCTAACCCGACGAGAGGCGAATACAAAAAATAAATAAGTGATTTGCATTAGCAAGAACTGGAGCTCCTAAGCGTAACCGCCACTCACTTCAGCTGGTCTGGGTTCAATCCCAGTCGAGATCGTTGAGATTTTCTTTAGTGAAAAATATGTGGTCACTTCTTCCTTCGGAAGGGAAGTGAAGCCTTTGATGCCGGTTCTTGTGTTGATGGGCCGATATCTAGGGTCCAGATGGCGCCTGGCGTCGGTCATTGGACAGTGGCCGACGGAAAATAAACAAAAAAAAACTGGTGCTCCGGCTAAATACTGTGGTAACTGACTAAAATTTACGTATTTACAAATAAATTCGAGCTTATTTCATGTAGAACGTTTACTGAAGGTGAAAATAGAGCTTAGTCTTCCGGAGCTCGGCTTTGTTCAATTCGATCATATCAGGCGGATAAAGAATTGGCCCAGACGAAACTATTAATTCCGCATAACAATTTAAAAGAAACAGTAGTGCTAAAATCAAACTTCCCAATGTAAGCAGACGATGGGGAACTTGAAGTTCGGCTACATGATCTAGAACCACTTACTTAAAAGTTTGGTTTTTAGAGTTTTGAAATCCTCTCGTTAGTAATCAGCACCAACTTGGAGCCAGTTGGACCACTTACTTGCAGAACTGTGCATTAAAAGATGCATGATGAATTTTGGAGTAGTGTAGACAATTACGGAGGACGCATAAAGAAACTAATTCTCAGGTACTTTAAATAGTGTTTTTGTAACGAGCATCCGGGTAGATCAATCCATTTTATTCTACCTGATCTTCCTAATAAAACAAAGTGCGATAGCACCTTTACACATATCAAGGAAAAATTACTAGGTGCCAATCACGTGAGCAGACGGCACATAAGGCTCAGAAACGGACGGGGAAAGCTTATCTCCGAAAATAAATTCCAACATACAGTCTCCAATAGTATTCCTTGAACCACAAATAATTGTCTTTATTATCTGCTTTTAAGGCAATAAAGACAACTGAAAAAGGCTGCGCTTAGTATCTTAAAGTCAACAGCCACTACCATATTTACCATAAGTAACGACAGAAAGTTCACACTCGTGATCTATGAGGACTTGATACAAGAAAGAACATCTGATTACGAACATCTAGGTAGCAACTACGATGATAGCGAGAGATAAATGAACAGCCTTCAAAGATGCAGTTAGCAAGAAAACAAATGTCTAAATGCCGCGTAAAAATGTCGCCACACGCAATGCTACTTTCGCACACAAAACATTAATGCTCGTTTTATTGTTTTCATTTTTAATATTTGTATTTTATAGTTCACATTTTTACATGTAAAAATAACGCCCTCAATTGAAAAAATATCTCGAAAATTCAACGTAGGGGTTAGGTATTTTATATACAGAATGGGTATGTAAAGTTTAAAATAATTCGGTTAAGTAGTTTTGAATGGCTGCTAAAACCGCAAATCGATTTTTTTTTCCAGAGACGTTTCACAAAAAGCTTCGTCACCGAGTCGCTTGTCGATATTTTTGCATAGAAAAATTCCATAATGATACACTATAATTTACAAAAGTTTTGATCAATTCGCTTCTCCTAAATTTCGAAAAATGATTCGAAAAAATGTTTTTTTTCCAGTTGAAACCCTTAGTTTAAACAAAATAGTTTTTGCCGTGTTCAAAAATATAAAGTAAACCCCCTTAAAACAGCAATGGTACCGATTTTTTTTTCGAAACAAAATTGAAAGGCAACGATCAAGTAAGATCCAGTCAATTGCAATCATAAGAATGGTAAAAACATCAAACTTATGGATTGATTTTACCGAATCCTCCAAATTCAGCATTAGCTGCACATTATTCGCCCGCAGAAATTCGTTCAAAACGCGCTACAAAGTTCTACTAGCGCCCGCGATAATAACACCGTTTGTTAATCAAATTTGATCCCAATTAAACGAAAATAATTACCCATCAGTACCCTTATCAGTATCCAGTGCAGACGATGGGTCGCCGCATTGTTTCCGCACAACAGTGCAAAATTGATTGAAGCTGACAACATTGTTTACAAAACGTTTGTTTTTCACTGACAACCTATTATCTCCGATAGCCGCTCGAGAAGACCACTTCATTCCACTTTGGTCAGGATAACCACAAAATGAGTACTTCTGCCTGTCGTCGCCTCTGAATCCGCCGACCGTTCCGTTCCATTCTACCGCAGTCCGGCTAGGGCGGACCGGCATATGTTGCTACGTGAAAAGCGATTCTCTGTTTAATGCTGCGCGGGCTGTCGCCGGTTCCCGCGGACAATTCCTATGTAGTCAGTCGGAGATAATGTAAATTTTTTCACATTTACCTCACCTGCTGGTGATGCTGATGCTGCTGATGGTGGTAGTTGTGGTAGGGCTGTTGCACAGCCGATGCACCCTCTCCCACTACTGCTGTATAACTCTGTTTTACTGCGGTCAACACCAATGACTCCCAATGTCCGGTGCATTGGCCACAGTGACCGCACCGACCTGGTCCTGCTTGCCCTGCCGCGGGAAATCTGTCCCGGCAGCAAACAGACAAAACACGAAAAATGCATTTAAATGTTGCTCTCGTGTTCGGAAAATGGTATTAACAAACAAAAACATTAACAAATAATATTTATCTGAAAGTGCCGTGGGGTATGGGGGACGACGCGGGTAAAAACAACGCGACAAGCGCGAAGGGTTTATCAGGAACCATTGGCCAACGTGTAAACATTTCAAACTAGGCATGGCTGGGCTTTACGTGAGGAGAAAAGCAAACCCCGTCCGGTCCGGATCTCTTCCTCTGCGATCATCCGGGTTTGGTACGCACCGTACCTACACAGCCTACGGACCTAATACACGAAATTATTGATTTTCATTTGAACAACGCACGCTTCCCTTCCGTCCTTCTCCGCCGCACAGTCTATAAGGGACAACAACCAGCGACGACGACGATGACTGAAAACATGTGATTACATCGTTTTCAAATTATTCCGCGCCGTTGCTGACAATTTTAATTACAAGCACAAAACATTGTGGCTTCCCCCTTATGGTTGTCCGATGCGGAGAGGTCACAGTCCGACCGGATTCGCAATGGGTAGTGTGTGAACAGGCCGTCGCGTCGCGACGGTACGGGTAAGGGGCATTGGGGTAATGCTGACTAGGTTTGAAAAAAGTAAAAAAGTAACTGGCAACTACCGCCTTCTATTCGACTAATAAGTGCATTTGTACAGTATTTTTAAGCGCTCATGCATCTTGGAAAGGAGTTTTTCTTCATGCTTAGAAGTCAATTTTCAGTATATTAATCGATTTTAGATGATTTTTTTCAATTTTTTAAGGTTTCGACATCGGCTCATCAGTATGTTGAAGCCGACTTGAGCGCAACCAGAGATGTTAAGTCCAAAAGGAAACAGTACTTGTGTTCATATGCACACGAGTAAACAAGGATATGATGAAGTCGAAGAAAAAATTACGTCAATTGATTTCCGTCAAACAAATTCATTATTTATTAGGATATGACACTATAGATAATTATTTAACTTATTTTACAATACATTTTATCCGTTTTCTTAATTTTTTTAAAAAGTTACATGTTTATCGTCGAGAAAATGCATTATATAATTATTATTATAATTATAAAATTAAATATTATCAGTAATACAAATTTCTTCGTTGAGCAGAAGCGGCTCGAAACTGCGTCTGACCCTGAGCGGGTATCTGAAGAAAATACACTGCGTCGCGTTAGCTTATACAGACTGCCCAGAAAAATATTACATTTTTGAAAACTCGATCGGCCCACCCATAAGTCGATTTCTAGTCCCACCAGGAGCACTTGCTCCAAATTTGAAGCAAATCGGACATGTATAGCTACCGTATGAGTTGTATGAGATTTTCAGACAATTTAAAAAAAACTGACTAAGACATCACTTCGTTAAAAATTCAATAACTTCTTTTAACAACGTCGGATTGACTAGCAGTCTTCAACAAAGTTACAGACAATTAAATTATCTTTCTTACTTTCACTTACAGTGATGATACGATGTACACAGTGCCGCCTGGCGGTGAAAATGTGAGGTAGCGGATTTTCTCCATGTAAACTGTCTAAAAATCCCATACAATCGTCAGGAGCGTTGGTCCGGTAACTATACTTGTCCGATTTCCTTCAAATTGGGAGCAAGTACTCCTAGTGGGACTATAAATCGAGTCAGGGGTGGGCCGATAGGGGTCATTATTTTCTTGTCATTCTGCTATACATAAGATGCCAGCCTCATCAAGATGCAAGGTATTGCAGTCTGGGTAAGGTGACATACCGAATCCTCCACCAACAACTCGAAGATGCATGATGTTGATAAAGAACATGACTTTGTTTAACGAAAAATGGTTGGAAATTTGGTACGCGAGATATTTGTCGTTGCGAAAAACAAATCAGAATGTTTTGATCGGGATGGATTGTGTTTACCTTCAAATCTAAAATTTTAACTTGCTAATCGAAGGGCTCTGCATAAATTAAATTGTATCATCGTAGATAAATTCGCTCATAAACTCATGATTAGGCAAGACATCTGCAGTTTTGGAAGGAAAAACAAGATTTTCACCACTGTCTTGTACTTAAATATATATAAATTCAGGTCAGTGGTTCTGATGACACCATTGTCCAAATAGTGAATTAATTTTGTTAGTTGAATGGATTTACAGGAATAAAAAAAAGTTTCTGAGAATATCATACAGTTACTGTTAAATCAGTGATTTTCAACCGGGAGTGAATTAGACTTTTGTAGGGGGTGAATTATGCGGGGTAAATTTTAATATATTATCCTAACATTCCTGTCGGATATTTACCTTCATATATCGGTTCAGTGTATCAAGAATAAAGAATAAAGATGAAGGCTGGCTGAGAGTGTTCAAATTGAAAAAGTATGGCGTTCATTCAATTGAAAATAATTTTTGCTTTTCTGAAAGGGTGGTAAGCAATTTTCAAAACGGGGTACATGATAAGGATCAATATTCGGAAAGGGGTACATTGAACGTAAAAGCACAGAGAACAAACATTCACGATCGAACAAAAATATTTAAAAAACGTGTGTAAACATTTGAATTAATATACGATAAACACTAGCGCCGCCAAACCAACCTATTCCAACTATCCGTCAAATCCATTCCGGAACCGGTTCGAAGTCCTGAATGGATACAGTATGGAATCTTGCTCAAAGAAAACAACCGATTCCGACTCTATCGGTTGATGCATTTGAGCTGGAATTCATGCTGGAAGTCCGAACCGGTTCCGGACTAGTTTGTCTGGGTAGAGGAATAACCGATGTCAATTCTGTCGAACATGACGAAAGTAGCGCACCTGGTTTGGATATCCCAACTACTTTCGAAACCGTAAGAGATTTTACACAAGTTGAATGTTGAAGATGGACGTCTGTTCTCTGTAGTAAAAGGTTGAAAACCACTGTGTTAAATTGAACTATTATCCAACTAATAAAGAAATACCAAGTTAAAAGCGCATTAATAAATCATAACGGCAATATGGGTATTTTTAGGGGACCATTCATAAATTACGTAACGCGTTTAGGAGGGGGGGGAGGGGTCCGAGAAGTTGTGACATGTTGTGACATATGGGGGAGGGGGAGTAAGCTAGACCGTTACGTAACATGTTTTTACTGAACAAAAAAAAAATTTTTCGAAGAATTTGTTACGTAATAGGGGAGGGGGGATAGAGAAATTTGTGACAATTTGTTACATGGGGGAGTCAATTTTGGGCAATTTTTGCGTTACGTAATTTATGAATGGTCCCTAGAACAGGCGTGGCAAGCAGATTACGGCAATTGATATGTGACGTCATTTTGAAATTCAAGATGGCGACTTCCGGTTAAGCAAAACTATTCAAAATCTGAACAGTATGGATATTTTTGGAGCGGGCGTAATAAGTAGATTGTGGAAATCGTTGAGTGACGTCAGCTTGAGATTCAAAATGGCGACTTCCGGTTGAACAACCTTTCCAAAATCATAGCAATATGGGTATCTTTGGAACGGGAGTGACAAGTAGATGACGAAAATCGACGAGTGGCATCATTTTGGAATCCAAGATGGTGACTAGCGGTCGTGCAAAATTTGCTAAAACCCTTACAGTATGGGTATTTTTGCAACGGGTTTGTCGAGTAGATAGCAATTGAAAGTCACCATTTTAAATGTTCCAGTTGTGACATGCAGATTCCGGAAACGACACAGCCAGTTTAAAAATATCCATATTGTTAGGGCCATAGAAAATTTTGCTTTACCAGATGGTGTCATTTAAGATTGTAAGATGGCATCGAAAATGCACTCCATTCCGAAAATATGCAATATTTTGATCAACCGGATGTCGCCATCTCATACATCGAAATGGATTTGATGCATCGATTTCTGTCATTCACGCGTTAACTTTCCTCCGAAAATCTCCGTTTTGTTTGTTTAATAGAGAACTGGCTAATAAACATCCCGCGTTGCTGCGACTTTCAACGAAATAGGTATAAAAGACAATTTGTTCCGAAGCGTCATCTGGCGGGTAGACGATCCCCAGTCAAAAACACACCATAACAATTGTCCGCTACGTATATTTTTTACGGTAATCGGTTAAACCGTTTGAGAGTATATAGATAGATTGTTGACATATAGAAGTCAAACCGATGGGATCTGGCAAACGAACTAAGTAAAATTGGAGTACATACATAAATGTTTTTTTTCGGCATACTTTTCTTACCTTAAAGATTCATAAATAAAAATATCATTTTCTTAAAAATTTTGCAGAGGAAACTTTTGATTAAAAATCAAAAGGGTTATGAGTCTGTGTCTAGGAACTACGGAACCGAAAGTCGCCATCTTGGGTTCCAAAATGGTCTAAAGCATCAATTTATGTCATCTCCTCGTCAATTCCATTCTAAAAATACCCATATTGTTGAGTTCATAGAAAGTTTTCAAAACCGGAAGTCGCCATCTTGGATTTCAAAATGGCGTAAGACATCGTCAAAACCATTCCGAAAATACCCGTCTTGTTGAGGTTATAGAGCCTTTGTTAAACCGACAGTCGCCATTTTAGATTTAAAAATGGCCTAAACATAAATGTTTGTCATGTAGGTACTCGTTTATCCCTTTCCGAAAAAAAACATTGTTGAGTTTATTGAGTTTTCTATACCGGAAGTCGCCGTTTTGGATTTCAAAATGGCCTAGAACATTGATTTCCGTCATCTACTTGTCAATTTATAGTGAGTTTCCTAAACCGGAAGTCGTCATCTTGGATTTAAAATTTGCTTAGAATATTGATTTCCGTCATCTATTCATCACCCCATTTCGAAAATACCCAACTTTTATTAGTAATAGTTGGCTAAGAATATTTTAAATTGTGTACAACTTCACACGGTACTGTTCGTACTCAAACTTTTTTTACGAACATGGTTCTTAAATAAAGCGTTCGTGATTTCGAATTTAGTTCGTAAAAAAGTTACGAAAATCGAATATTACGTAAAAGAAGAGTTCGTAAATAAAGGTTTCGGTGTATAAGATTCGCACTAGGCTGTCCGATATTGTCGGTTTCAGACGAGAGAGAACCTTGCGATTGTCAGCGTAGAGTATTGCCTAGGTACTTACCTTAACCCAGGTAATTATAATTGATCAAAAATTTGACGAATCTCGCAACGGCCACATAGCGAAAACCTCAATGTAGCGTCTATGAAGCAGTCAATTCAAACAGTCCAGAAAGTGTTGGGTACCACAAGAAGGAATAAACGAAATGTCTGGTTCGAAGTGAAGTACGAAAGAGCGACAGACGAGGAAAACCAGGCTAGGAAATGAATGCTCGCAGCGGCTATACAGCGGAACAGGGAACGATACGAAAGACGATAAAAACACGAACACGACAAAAAAAATATTGGCAGACCATTCAAAAAAAATTAACATTTTGCCTTTCTCATATAGAAATGTTATGCAATCACTCTGAACTTAATAATTTTTTTTTGAATTGAATCTAATTTTAAATTGCATAACAAGTTGAATTTTTTTTCCTCCTGGATCTGCCGATGGTTTCAAGTGTTTCAGCGTCGACACAAACCATCTCAAGTACGTGGCTGTCGATCCATTGTAAGTATGTGCAAATCATACTGAATATGTAATAGACTTTTCCTCAATTTATTAAACATAGCCATGGAATCGCAGTTTGGACAAATGAGAAAGGCACAATTGCACCACTAGTTGGATAAAAACAGGTTTAAAAATAAAAACAGACAACCTGCACACCTCCTATTTTAAAGATGTATGTGTGCAGCGTCATGCCTGCTGGTTGAATTTGACATTCACTTGTGAAAATGACATCGAAGCAAGAGGAGTAACGGAGCAATATTTTGCTCGCGCATCGCGAAAATACGAACTACTCGGACGCCAAGTGGGCGAAATTATTGGATATAAACAAATCAACCGTCATCAAGGTAATAAAAGTATTCGGAAAACGTTTGTCAACAGCCAACAAGATAGAATCGGTAGAAATCGAAAGCCGGAGACCGAAAAACCGACGAAAAGAGTTGCCAGCTGTTTCATGCGGAACTCTAACCTCTCCGTCCGAGATGTCACAAGCAAGCTAGAAATTTCGTCCACAAGCATGTACTCATTATATCAGCTTTATATACACATATAGAGCATGCGATAATGCTATATTATAGTAACTATAAGCATTAAGCCATTGCACTATATTGGCTATACATTTGCACTAACGTTGCATTGAAACTCCATTACAGCATTAACAATGCAATAAAGCTCTATACTAGCATCAATAATGCATAAATGCACAGCCGAAATATAGCATTATCGCATGCTCTATATGTGTATATAAAGCTGATATAATGCGTACATGCTTGAAGGGTCTTTTAAGCATGTAAGCTATACAGGTGCATTTAGTGCCATTATAGAGCAAATAGAAAACCGATATAATGCTGTTGTAATGCTGTGGCTTTATTTGTTATGCAACTCTTCTCGAAGATTATATTTGGCATATATCATTTCAATCGAACATATGCATTATAGTCCAGCCAGCAAATGCAGCGCACTTACCGTGAAAGACGAGACTTCAGCTCGAGACTTACTGAAGGTAATTTTCGTAAAAACCCATTAAAAATATTCATTAGAATGCATTAGAAGAGAGTGGATGGCGGTTTCTGGACAGGACATCTGTTCCCGTGGTTTGAAGATTGTGGCATTTACATTTACGCCGTACCATCAACCAGGAAATTGCAAGAGTGCCTGGAAAGACGTCTGTTGCTTTACCTCAAGCAACGCAATTGTTCCGTTCAATTTTGGCTGGATTTGGCAACTTGCTATGCCGCGAACAAGGACATCAACTCTCCCAACACGCCACCCAGGTTGTTATATTCACAGATTTATTGAATATTTTTTGGTCACAAATTCTTATTCACAAATGACAGATTTTTTGCCATTTTTATGAAATTTGCACAGAGTTCAATAGATTTTTGAAAATAAACCGATATTTTACCGATTTTCGGAAAAATTGATAGATTTTTTTTCCTGTTCGGGGCATCAAAGATGGTAAAGAGATTCTTTTTAGATGAAACACAGATTTCAATATGGCAAAGCTGCACGCCAAAGCTCCTCCCAGTAGAAAAATTTTGGGCAATAGGCAAGCGAAACCTCAAGAAGACGCGAAAGACTGTTATCAGCGAAATGCAGTTCAAGGGAAACTGGCATTCTGTGGCAAGGAAAGTGAACAAAGAGGCTTTGCAAAACTTGATGGAATGTGTCAAACGAAATGTCTGCCAATTTACCTTCGCTAAAGAGGAAGCTTGTGTGAATATTTTTTTTCTTATTTTGTACAAATTGAACTTGCAAAAGAAACATGATTTGATTTTTTAATAAAAAGTTTGACCGATGTACACACATTCTTGTAGGCCGTTTTTCTATTGTAACACTCTTTACATGTATGTCCACCGCGAAATCTACAATAAATTCGCTCATGGTTCGAAGAAACATCCGGACAGTAAAAAATTAAAACACCCTTGACATTTTGAAATGTATGCCTGAGCTACACAATACACGTGTATTATATTTCAACCTAATAGTATAACATCATCAGGTTCGAAACAAACGCGCGAACTCATTGACCAACGCACTACGAACTACCTAATTATCCACAAAGCCTTAACCGCAAGACCCCTGGTTACAGTCACCACGCCCGGAAGCGGCGCATTACTAGGTTTATAACACGTCGTAAGCGAACAAGCTCGTAGCTTATGGTAATTGGAATTACTCCCTAATCCAACGGCCAGTAGTGCAGACGACGAAGCAGACTCAACATTGTCGGATTATCTTAGTCCTTTTGTTCCTGCCGAAAGACTTGAAGTGCCGAAGGGAAAATCCAATTAGGTGACACGCTGAAATCCATCCACCTGAGCTCACTCGTTCGCACCCAACGTGTGCCTAATGCGGACGATCGTCCGAACCCGACCCACAAAACACAATACAATAATGTGTAAGAATGTCAAAATTTGTGTAAAAATCGCATTAAAACTGTACTTTTAAGCAAATAAACATAATTTAGTATTATCTGCCTTTCTGCTTGTGTTTACTTCGCTCCGGTTCAGATACCGAACGACACACATTTACAGATGGGATCACCGGATCGCCGCTGCCTGCTTTTCCACCGCTGCCGTGGGGACAGAATTGCACCAGCACTCAGGTTGGCGGTGCTCCATAATCCAATTGGAATAATAGCCCGAGGAACGATGCGATGGGGGAACACAAAACGAGAGTAGGTACACTACGCTATGACAGCTAAATCAGACGGGCGGTGTTCTGTGCGGTTGTCCGTGGTTGTGTTTTTCGCTAGTTACACTTTGCACACTCGTTTTCCCTCCGTGTGTTTGTCAGCTGTTTCGATTGTTGTCTCCGGTTTTGGTCAAGTGATTAAATTGGCCAGGGATAGTTCGTTTATTTTGGATTACCATTTGTGGGGGATTGTTTGCTGTGGTGAGTCCTAGGGGAGCCTTGAATGTAACTAAATACTTACAGAAGGCAGGAACAGATTCCAAACTAGACTAGACTGATGTCCGCACTTACCTAGAAAGAGAAAAATAAAACATAAACTTATTAGTAAAATAATTTCTTTAGTGATTTTTACACAAAAAGAATTAATTGATATCAAGTTTCCGCAGATTCCGACCAGCCAGAGTTTAATCCGTTATTACTTATTTCGAAACGATGAAATAACTCAGCGTAAAATACTCTGTCAACGCTCTGTCAACCGAGTTAATCAGTAACTACCGAAACAAGCCTATAGTATTACAAAACATCAACAAATCACAGGAACTCCCACGCTGTAACAGTGAAATCCAGAACGCCACCATAAAATCCAATCTAAAACATATATCACAGACAATGGGATATAACCATTTGAAAAATAAATTAGACATCCACATGGCTTGCTGGTCGTTTGTACCGAAAAACTGTAAAAACTTCAACTTAATGAACCAACAGCAACGTAAGGTCCGCGCCGATCTGTGCCTGCGGTATTACGCCTTCGTGGAAGACTAAAACTAGAGCTGCATTTTAATCGCACTTCTGCGGCCAAACATTCATGAATAGCGTCCATTAAATTCTTATTTCAACCCGAAAACCATTCCTCGTTCTCCGACCCCATTCCCCATACCAAAGAAAAAAGAAACAGCATGAGGGTGCTAATGGATGAACTTCTGCAGCAGCAGCACCAGCATCAGCATCACCCGCTGTCGAAAGAGTTGTACCTCTACCCAACAGTCACCGAGGATTTTGATGGGAGGTGTTTCGAAAATAGAACTGTTGAGGGAGCTAAAACACCGAAATCCGATAAAAATTGCTAGATTGTAAACAAACCGTACTTCGCCCGTGTGTAACGCGTGCAGGGCCTGGTCGGTAGGGGGAGAGGGCACGGAGTCATAAAGTTTTGTATTACAACGCTCTGTGACTGTGGTCGACGATGGCGGCGGGTGTGCAAACCAGACCCAAAAAGCATGGATAATGAACTTACACAGTGCGGAGTGTGGACGACGCCGGCGGCGTTGGTAGGAAACGACGGGAGGAAAGAATCGCACGTAGATTGTCTACTACGGTCGGTTGCTCCCCGGAGAAGGATAGTTTTCTGGAGTGACGATGCTCCGCTGCTGGCCCATATGAGTGTTTACGGACGATGTGGTACATGCCAGGGTTTACGTTCCTTCCTGTCTGTCGACTCGAACGGGGTTCTTGCTTGGTCTTAGGGAATCGGCAACGGCGGCGGTTGCCTGCAACTGGAAGTCATCATCGGGATGATGCATAAATATTTGAGTGAGAAGTAAGCTGTAAACAAGCGGATTGGCCTCGAGAGGTCTTGTGTTTCCGCTGTGTGAGCTGCCGTAGTTTTACTTGGTCATACTCTTTTTTTTCTCCAACGGAAGGAAACTTCTGGCTGGATACTGGTGCTGGTTAGGGTCTACTGCAAATGGGGCTGGTACTGCAGATTTTCTTAATCTGAGTATGATTGGACTGCTACTACCTCGAGTTGCTACCGTTATTCTTATTTTATTTGTAGGATCTCCATAAACGAGATTGAAGTGGAATTAAATTTTAATGAGAAAGGTAATGCAAAAGTCACATGGAGATATGAAAAAATACAGGAAAATAAGATGATTTCTCAAGAAATTTATTAAATATCTGGAAGAACGAAAAAAGGTTGGTTTATTTCCAAACGAAAATTTCTATGATCTAAAACAATCCAAAAACTGTCTCAGAACTGATGAAAAGTGATTGATGACTGTGTATTTTCTCTTGCTGATGAACTTGTTATTTCGTTCAGCTGTGTTCGACCATGAGTTCCTGTAATTAGCGGTCGTATTATATTTTAATGAAAACCTATTATTAGACATTTGACAAGTCTTTTTGGTGGTACCCAACGGGGAAAACTGATCGAAATTGTGAGTAAAGCGAATACAATTATGTGGAAAAAATTTCCCCAGGGACAGAATTCGAACCAGCAACCTTCGAGACTCCGGCTCAATGCATTAAGTTAAGGGTTACCAACCGTCCTTATTTTAAAGGACATGTCCTTAATTTAGAGAATTTTAGGAAGCGTCCTTAATTTTACCTCAAACATCCTTCTTTTTAGTTTCAAATCTGGACATATCTCGAAATTTTCAGATCAAGTTAATTCCGAGAGAAAGCACCGATTCCGACTCCGTTGGTTTTAGAATCGGTCGTTGCATTTGAGTTGGAATCCATACTGACTCCATTCAGGATTGCGCATCAAATTCCGAATGGTTTAACCGGGATACATTTCTTGACTCACTTTTGCTTATAGATCCGCGTTCCATCTTTTTTCTTTTGAAAAGCTTGGTTTTGAGTCCGCAACCACAAATTTCTTACCAGATCATCAATTGATGGGCAAATTTACCAGCGAATGCAAGTTTGAATTAACTGGGGATCTCGTGTTGTACCCGGATAAAACTCTTATTTGGGGGCCAGCAGATGTGGATCAATTTCAAACAATTTTCGCAACTTTGAACTTTCCAAATCTGATTACTAAAGATTTGATCATGTGTCCGGATTCTAAGTGTGGTACGCTTTAGCCTTTTATTCAACGTGTCGTTAATTTGCTCTCAGCCATTTTGGCAACCCTACATAAATTCTAAAGCTATCCCTGGGATATGGTGACGTCCCAGAAAGAACGCCTGATTATCGAACGTGCGACATTGATCGTACCCTGACTACAAAGCGAGATCACATGTGGATGATTGCAAATACATGTTCGCGTTTGTGGCCAGGTTTGTATTATCGCAAAGGATTCGAGCGTTTGTACGTTTGGAATAAGAGAGATTGTTAGTGTGTACTAGAGAATATGCAATTAAATGTTTTAGTTAGAGCAGTATGAATTTACTTTAAAATATAGTAATAAATGGAAACAGAACACTCCAAATAACGAGAAAAAATAGTACCCCAACGATGGTTTGATACGACTCCAAGATGAGACAAAACATCTGTCGAATGAACCAACAACATCTACAGTACAACATCACACGCGCAACGCGGTGTGTTTTCGATCCGTATCTGAGCCGTACTACGAAATCGTCTGGAGGAACCCCTGCCGACTCGAGGAAAACCGCCCGGCGTCCCAATACTTGATGCATCCGTTCGAATCTGTAATCCTGGCCGTTGATTGCTGATGCCGGAAACTGAAAGTTTATATACCCCCCCCCCTTCAGCCTTGTCCACCCTCTCTCCCATGTCTCTGATACACATATGTATGTCTTCACCCCCTTCTCCCCTTGAATATCTTCCCAAAACTTATGTGCCCCCTATCTTCTAGTTTTAGTTGATCAATATTTAATCTCGTTAAGAAATGCACAACAGTACCACTACTTTAAAATAGCCCTAAATAATTCCCCCTAATCTTGAACCACTCTCTCTAGTTATTTCTAGTTAATAAGCTTGTAAAATGTTCCGCTTAGTTAATAATTAATTTCTCCTACAATCTCCCTTCTAAAAATCATAAAGTGAATTACTATACAAAGAACACACAAAATGACCCGTCCCCCAAATCTTACGAATATTATTTTATACCTTCTTTTATATGTATAAGTTAGCTGTAAAGTTTTTTTTAGTTTCATTATATAAAACAAAATAATATTGAAATGTGTAACCCCCTAGTTTTAAGAAATTCAAAATGTAAAACAATGAAAAAATGGCACCTTTAAGCTAACGCATACGTTCCTTATCAAATAAACAAATTGAAGAAAAAAACGAGAAAAGATGCAAAGATTAACTATAAGTGTATAAATTGGCCGATCTTATTTTTGGTAAACATGAGTAGTGGAAGTACAGCAGAACAGAATAATGAAGTAGAATAAAAGAGCATATGTAACATGCAATCAAACTCTTTGAACTCGTCTAAATGCCATCAATTAATGTTTATTTACCATTGACGACAATCGCATTCTGTTAAATAATGTCATGCTATGCTGACCAAGGATAGATGATTCCTGTACGTCGGTAAATTAATTGTACCTTAATTTATCCTATACGATCATCCCGAATGCATCGAATCGACTACACAAATTGAACACCGGGAGGATTACCTGCTATTCTATCATGTACGCCAGTTACGCATCTATTATCTGACCCAACTGTAACCAATACTCAGGCGAACACATACACAGATAGACATTCGACTAGCTGCAAAAGTCACTTCACGTCGCACTGGTTTATTGTTAGTTAAGGCTAGTGCAGAGTATGAAAAAACACAAAACATGAAAAAAGCCCATAAATCCTCTCGGTTTCCTCGATGGACCACTGTCGAGGTGTATTGCAATAACCATCTTAAAGCCAGAGGTTCTTTAGCGCTGAAGTACGAAATAAATTAGTTGATGTTTGCAATACCGTCAAACCCATCGACCAGGGGGGGGGGGGGGAATTTTGGCCAGAATAAAATTTGTTATTTAACCTTCCGGCAGTCCCGCTAGTGCACTAAGTGCACGCTGCTCTGCAAATCTAGCGAAATTGTTTCAGTGCACCAGCGGCTGCTCATTCAGTGGACCATTTGCGCGACTTCCGAAAGGTTAAATTAGAAGTTTTTAAAGTACACCCAGGACATGTTTCTGTGGTCTTTGTACTGTGCTCTTAATAAATACAACAAGCATCACACGCAAACGTGCACGTCACACGCACGTGCTTAACACTTTCATTTTCCGAGAATGGTACAGCCGAGCGATCAGTTTTTTCGCGATATTTTTCAAACACTTAAGTATCCATCGATATTTACTTTAAAACTATGCTCTAACGCGGACCTAAAAAGTTGCAACTAACAACAATGTTTTAGTCGCTCTCGATGATTTCAAATTGATGTCCATGCAAGTGTACACGCGACTCTATTAAACAGCAGAGGGACAGGCAATTCCGCAGGGCGAGACTAAAATGTTGCGACTGGTTGCATCTTTACGTTAGTAAGTTGGGATTAACGTTTGGATTTAGGTTACTCGTGGGAACACGATCTTAGAGAAAAACGATTCGTTTTGATGATTGAACGCGTTGCTAAGCATGGTATCTCGTTCTTTTTTGGTGTTTCCTATAGAGTGAGAGAGGGAGATGATAAGAAATCAAAGAATGGTAAAAATCAATCAACGGGAATCGACCCAAGAGCGTCTGTTTCATCGTTTCAATACATTTACACAAATGCTCTCAAAATGATGCCCCAATCTTTAATCTCTCGCTTTGATTGAAAAAAAAACTTTTTCGAGAACATCTTACGTTTTCGCTATTTGTACGGCTTTGGCGTTAGGTACAAAAACTTTATGTAAAACTTCTTCACAAAGTGTAGTAAATCCATAACAATTCTGCAATCAAACAAAAATTACAGCTTTCTTCAAGAAGCCGAACATCTCTTCTATTATTCAAAAAGCAATTTTTAGTATTTTTTCAGTAAATGATCCTGGACATAGCGAAGGATTAGAACGCTTAGGGCTTATTTCACATATAAAGAATATCGGAAGGATATGTGATATTTCTAACTCTGACAAGTGTCGAATAAGGAGTTGAAATCACTTATAACACTTCTATTTGCACACATGTGAAGCCAGCGATCTGTGCTTACCTTACCTTACCTGTGTATTCGACGTGTTTATCTGTACATTTTTTTTTTGGTTTTTGACATTATTTCCAATACCTTATTTAGACTTTTTTGGTGATATCCAACGGGGCAAACAGATCGAAATGGTTAGTTAAGCGAAAGCAATAGTGCGAAAAAATTCCTCCAGAGACAAGATTCGAATCTGCAACCCTTGAGACTCTGGGATAATGCACAAATGTCCCAGATAGAACGCGTGATTCTTGCATTGAAGTTATTTCAGTTATTTCTGAAGCGAGATCACACTCAACCTCAGCTGCCAACCAATACATTTGATCTATTTAATTTCCTCGCTAGATACCAAGGCCAAGAGGTTACGATCACGGGAGGCAGGGTACGACCACCACCGCTATAGCGATAATCATGTTGTGCATTAGGCCGGAGTCCCAAGGGTTGCAGGTTCGAATCCTGCCTGTGAGGAGGATTTTTTCTTCTTGGTAAGAGCTTGACTGTTTTGTAATATATTCTTGTTGGATTTATTTCGGCTAAGCAGTCATTCACTATTTTTGAACTTCGTATTTATAAATAAATAAATACGAAGTTCAAAAATAGTGAATGACTGCTTAGCCGAAATAAATCCAACGAGGATTTTTGCAGATAATTGTTTTGGCTTTACTCATATCGATCTGTTTTCACGCTGGATTCCATCAAAAAAGAGTTTATCGGTTTAAAAAGAGATCAGGAACTAGTTGTTTTATTTTAATTGTTTTAAAATTGTCGTGAATTCAAAAGGAGATTGAAATGCTTATTGTTGACATTTGGCTACGAGAGAAGGATGTCACGATGAATGGTTGAGCAAAGCGCATCGATATCCACCCCGCAACTCTAATTTTTAACAAATTCGGGCAACACGATTCGTTTGATGATCTACCGAGAAGAGGAAAAAACCAGGAAATAGATCGATTTTGATACGTGATTTGGCGAAAAAGGCTGGAACAAGTGTGGGAATTGTCCAAAAGATCAAAAAGTGTCACAAAATGAGGATATATAAGAAACAGACAATATCAAAACAAAGTGTTGAGCAAAAATCTAGAGCAAAAACCAGTGCTCGGAAGATATATAACTGGATTGTGCAACCACCGTCTTCGTGTAGTTTGATGGATGAAGACACGAATGTAAAAGAGGATTCCAGGACGTTTTCAGGGCAGCCATTTTAAATACAGGTCATGGATGAGAATGTTACTGGCCTCGAGTAGTCGAACCAGATAGAGAAAAAATGGACAAAAAGTTCTTGTGTGGCAGGCAATTTGTTCGTGTGGCTTAAAGTCATCAATTTTCCACACAGAAAGAATCATAAATGCTGGTGTTTGCCACACTGAGTGTACGCAAAAAAGGATGCTTCAGTTATACAAGAAGTACAACATTCCACCATTATTTTGGCCTGATTTGGTATTAGTATATTATGTCAAAACTACTATAAAATGGTTACAGAGAGTAAGGCAGATTTTTTTGATAAATATATCAATCCGCTTAATTGTCCACAGCTCCTATTGGACGATACAGGGCTATCGAAAAGTGTATCCTTAAGAAGGAAGATAAGAGTGGCTAAGACAATGCGGGAGTTGATTTTTTTTTGTAATGCTGCGTCCGAAAAATGCGATGACAGCACTATCTTAAACCTTATAAAATACATATTAAAACTGGTCGTAATTCCCAATTTTCAGTTTGTTTTATGCGATTGGTAGAAATATGTAAATAAGTAATTTTCGACACAGTCCTTAAGTCTAGGGTTTCTATGAAAACATCCAAGGTTCATATTTGCGCAAATTCAAAGACAACAACACTCTCAAAAAGCATAATTTCAATGTTTATGCGTTAATTTTGTTATTCGTCACTTCCTCACAAAAGCAACAGCTAGAGTTGGGTACAATGGAAACCACGAGTGTGATAAGACTAATCGATGGTACGTAAATCATATGATAGCAAATCTAGCATTTAAAAGGAACTGAAAAGTAACATCGTAGCAATGCAATGCAGAAATTTAAAAAAAAAACGAAAATGAACAAGCAATTTTTCTTCGCAAACGAGAAGCATGAGTTACGATGACAGGATGCGATCGTTTCCATATGTCGGAAGCGATTGATGCTGAAATGATTGTGCTCAATCATATTTATTAATTCGTGTCAATTTGAGGTTTTTATTATTGACCCATTTAACTCTTTCATACCCAACTTTTTTCTAGTGCAATTAAGTGTCAAAACAATTTTCTTGAAAACGGTCCGGTCAAGAAACACGAAAAGCCTTTTTTTCATAAAGATAGATGCTTTCCTCGCAGTGCTACAAGTTTCTCAATTTTGACCTTCCAATGCTCAGTACAATTCTCCTAGAATATTTACAATAGTCCAATTGCGTGGAAAACGTAGCCAAAGACAGTCTAAATTGATGGGTTATATCGATTTCCAATAATAGTGCAACATAACGAAAATATATGAAAAATTATTTTTTCCGTCGTCAACGTAAACTGCTCCTGGCAGCACTGCTCCATCGGAATCCAATCAGACTAATTTCAATAACTTCAGTTCTAGAACCGATGCTTATAACTGTCAATACTCAAATGAAAGGTAATAGTCACATTTATTAGCCTTACTTGTTTTTGTGAGCAAATCTTGCCTCGATGAAAAGTTATAACTGTTTAAAAACGTTGTTGTCCACAAACGACATGGGCATGAGCATTTTTTATAAGGCATCAGTAATCACTCTGAAAACTGAAACTTACAGAATGCAGTAATCACTGGTTTGATTACTTTGTTTTCTAATAGAGTATAACTCAATTAAAAATATGTGCCCATTCTTTATTTTATATTATTTTCTATTTGATTATATTGTTTTGTTTGCATTACATTTCCAATTTAGTATGTTGGGTGTTCAGCCACAAGTGGCGACTTTTCATCCCAATTGTTTACATGATTCAGTTAATTATTATTAAGTTATAATATGCTTACGCAGTTAAGTATTTTTTTCAGTAGGATGTTTTAAACCTACTTGTCTTCTGAATAAGGAGCTAAACAAATCTTATAAACTAACTTATAAACTATAAAGAGAGCTAATCGTTGCAATTGAAGATTGCGACGATTTTTGTCGGATATGTGTCCATTCTTATTTTCGCATGTGTTCTTGGATGATCCCACGCGGGCCATGAATGTGGTACTTTTTTGGTCTACGGCTTCGATAATAGAAGAGAATTCTTTCATATCTATTGATACGTTCCGACAATGTCACCATGGAACGTGTTGTCTACTGGATAGGTATCAGTTTTTTATTGATCCAACTGAAGGTATGGACCTCGGCTGCTAGGGCCGAGTAGGGACTTCCGGACGTAACCGATTCATGATCGCGCGAACACGGGCGTTTGTAGGTTCACTCTTGAGACCGTGTTTGTAAATTTATAAGTACTAAACCGTTCACTTAGTCACCGGGCTGTTTTCATTTTCGCGAGGCGTGGATGATGGTGAAGGGCTCGAACGTTTGTATGCTAACGCGTTTATCACGTGCGCTAGCATGTATGTAGCTCGCGTGCATAAATTCGATTTTATAACCTTGTGCCCATTCGAATAATTGCCTGTATTCTTAAATGATCTCGCGCGAAACGTGCTGATGCGCGAATCGTGCTGATGATTAATTTTTAGTGTATGGTACAGATTCTATAGAGTCAGATTCCCCTTTTTACTAGAGTTCGCGGTCATATCGCCATGGAACGTGTTTTCTAGTAAATATCAGCCTCATTTTTTATTGGGCCAACTGAAGGCATGAACCTAGGATACTAGGACCGAAGGAAGAGATTTCCGGAGGTAACTGATTTATTATCGCGCAAACATGGGCGCTTGTAGGTTTTCGCTTGAGACCGCTTTTATAAGTTTATTAGTGCGAAATCATCCACTTAAGCACCGGGGGGTTTTCATGTTTGCGAGCTTGCAGGTTTTTGTGTGCGTAGATGATCGCAAAGGTCTTGAGCGTTTGTATGTTAACGTGCTGAATGCTAGAAGAGAGTAAAATTACCTACATCGCTAAAGCTCCCGGTAATGTTGCCATGAAACGTGTTGTTTAGGAGAAATGAGTCATTTTTTTCGGTTGGTCCAACTGAAGGCATGAACATATGCTACTAGAGCTGTGGGTAAGAAACTTTCGGACGTGACCTATTTATGATTTATGAAGCAAATCAGACAAATCTAGCTACCGGACCGACGTGCCTGAAGTTCGTATGGGATTTTTGGACAATTTACATGGAGAAAACCCACTAGGTCGCAGTTTCGCTGCTTTAGTAAAGTGATGTCTGAGTCAGTTTCGCATGGGGCCTAGCAGTTCATGGTTGTGTATCTGTACTCGATTCGCATGAACTAAACATTTTTGTGAAATACCCGTTAGGTTTAGCTCAATAGAATGTTCAGAAGAATTAAAGCAAATAATACGAGTCATCTTTTGGTTAAAACATTTTAGTTCCACATCTTACCGCATAGAGGGCGCCAACACTAACTTTTCAATGGAGCTAGATAGAAATTAGGTGTCTTTCTTGAAGTTGTAGAACAGGCATTTTGCAATAATTCTTCCGAACATCTCGATATTCTATCTCTCTTCTATGAAAAGTCAGTGTTGGCGCCCTCTATGCGGTCGCAGGTAGAACTAAATGTTTCTAACCAAAACATAACTCGTATTATATACTATAATTCTTCTGCACTTACTATTGAGCTAAATGTAACCATCACTTCACAAAAATGTATAGTTCGTGGGAATCGAGTCCTGATATACATGGTTGTTACAACCATGCACTGCTAGACCCCATGTAAAATTTACTCAGACAGCACTTTGCTAAAAGTTTAATAACTTCTTCTAACAAAGCCGGATTGACTACCAGTCTTCGACAAAGTTGTAGAAAATTAAATTATCTTTCTTATTTTCACTTACAGTGATACCGCGATGCACACAGTGCCACCTAGCGACGTGGGTTTTCTCCATGTAAGTTGTTGCAAAATCCCATACAAACTTCAGGCACGTTGATCCGACAGCTAGGCTTTTCCGATATGCGTCAAATTTGGTGCACGTACTCCTAGTGGGACTAGCAATCGACTCAGGGATGGGCGAATTGAGTTTTCAAAGTCGTGCAGTCTAGTAGTGGTGCATGGACGAAGCTCGAGCGTTTGTATGTTAATGTGTTTGTCGCGTCTGCTAGCGTGAATGTAATTTCGTGTGGATAACTTCGATTTTATTACAGTGTGGCCGTTTGTATATTCGCGTGTGTTCTTGAATGATCGTGCGCACCGTAAATTTGATGCTTAATTTTCAATGTATGGTGCAGATACTAGAAGAGAAGTCTAGGCTGGTAGAATCGAGGGTTGAGACATGTCTGATTCATGATCGCGCGAGCTATGGGTTAATGTTAAGACCATGTTTGTACATTTCTAGGTGCCATAACGTTCACTAAATCACCGGAGTGTTTTAATGTTGGCGAGATTTCGGGCGTAGATATGTGTTATGATTGCAGTTGCATGTTCGCGTTTGTAATCAAGTGTGCATTATCGCGAAGGACACGAGCGTTTGTACGTTTAGAATGGTAGAGATTGTGAGAGAATATGAGAATATGTAATTCATCGTGTAAGTGAGTATTGGTGGGAATCTAATCAAAGATATAGTAATGAAAGGAAAAATGACATGCCGAATAAAGAAAAAAGATGCAACATGATTATTTAGAAGTATTTGAATTGACCGATATTATTTTTGGTACAAATTAAATTGACCGATATTATTTTGATATACTATTAGAAGTACAATAAAAACAGACTGATGCAGTAGAAGACAGGAACACATGTAACATACAATCAAATTACTTGAACCCGTCTAAATGCCAGCAATTGACGTTCATTTATCATTAACGACCGTCAAGTCGCCAGTCGCCGTGCGTGCTCCATTCACCGTGCAGTTTCAAAACCACGAAATTTATGGAACTAGTACCCTAAAAATCACAAATCCTATCGTTTTATCGTTTTATTGAAACATTCTAAATGAAGTTGAATATAAATTTTAAATACACGGTTGATGGATCCCTTCACGTACAGTTAATGGTGCATAGAACGGTGACTGGTGACTATGACATGTTCCAAACAAATGTCCTCAACTCCTAATTCTCGTTTTGTTGCTAATAGTTTTATATTATTTCTAAATTGTGACGTGTTATGAAAATATTTTCACGGTGACTATGAGAGCGATTATTGTTTTGATAAGAAAATAGAGCTTGAAGTCACGACAAATCTGCTTAAGCGCACGGTGACTGGTGACTTGACGGTAATTCAATTTCTTCTTGCGGATACATGCACTATTCTATCGATTTTAAATTTATTGTTCATTTGGACGTGTCGATTACAATCAATCCGTGTTTTAATATCTTCCGCAAAGTCGTTTGTTAAAAAATGTGACAACCACTAAAAAGCTTATTTCACGCAAACACGCTACAGAATTGATAAATTCACAAAACTTCACACGATTTTGAAATGGGGCTACCAATCCCATTGACAAGTTGGCGCAAAATCCGTCAATTATAACACTTTGATAAACTACGACCACTAGCCACTAAGCCGTTGAGTTGCCCACGCTTACCTGTACCCAACCTCATCAAAATCAATCAATTTACGACAATGTTCTTTGTCCGGTACTCCCGACCAGCGAAATACGACCGATTAGTGTTCATAAAAGCACTCTTCCGATCGCACACACAAAAAAAAATCAACCTCCACAACAGAACTACGCTTTCCGATAATCCGAGCCAGCTGAACACGCCTAAGCCGGCTTTACTCTTACTCAGCACTCAGGTGAGGGGGGGGGGGGGGCGTTGCGGCTAAATTCAAATATCATTGCCACACGAAGCGACCGAGCTCAATCAATCAGGAAAGTCCGTGGTAATCCGCAGAGGAAATGAAGCTTTTTGTTCCCGTGTAATTCCTCCTGCCGGGTCGTCACACTGACGATCCGCCATTGGCGGCTGTCCACAAATCGATGCAGGGACATAACACCTTGCCGCCGGGCGGCCTTGAGTTCATTCGAACGAACGATTTTAATTTAATTTACTCATGTTTAAGCATTCCAAATCCGGTCCGATGTGGCCCCGAACCCAAAAAGCACTCAATTTATTATGCTATTAAAGTGAATGGATTTCTTGTTCTGTTCGCCCTCTTTCTCTCCTTGCCTTCTCGACCGACGTGATCTGTACGTAGGACCTCTTCTGTTGCTGAATGGAGCTAATTCTCCCAGACAACATCCCCTGCCGAGTGAGTCCCATTGAGAACAATTTCCTAAATACACGACGAATCGGGTGAAAAAAAAAAAGGATTTTCCATTCCGAGCTTGCCGTCGTTTCGTCTTCGCTCTTCCCTCGCCCCGCACCTATACCCTAAAGTATTGGGAACAAATTTTCTAAGCCTGTCAATTGTCCTGCCCCGACGTCGTCTGTAGCGGCTGTTTCTTTTCATTTCGTACTTTGCACCGTGTGTGTGACAGGAGAAATTTGGGTATCGGTGACAGAGGATGGGACCGAAAGTGGATTCTATTGTGTGCACAAATGGAAGTCAGACGTGTCTAATGCTAATACCGTGATGCTAATGCCACTAGCAGGACTCTGCTGGTGTGGTTTCTGAGGAGAACCGAAAACCGGGTCTACGTCCGGGCACGTACGCCGGGCTAGGTCCTTCGAATAACCAGATTCTGTTGGAATTAAATTTATCTTTGGGTGCGTGTTTCGATGATGAATGTTGGTGGTGACCAATTGAATAAGTCCTGCCGGGTGAAGCATTTACATATTCCGGATCATTTTAATTGGTTTCATTGGGAAGCTCACTCAAATGGAACATCTTTATGGCACTGATAAGCGCGGTCACTCACCTCAAGAACCACAACTGCTCGTATCTAGGCCAGAAGGTAAATATTGATTTAACTTCTACTTTCCAGTCTCGTGGACCCTTATCAAGTGATTGAAAATGAGCACATTTCACGGCATAACGAATCGAGAAAAAAACAGTCGCTTTCGTAAAGTCAATATTTCTTCTCCAATATAGACAATTTATGATATTGAAAAGCCAAAGACCGGGAAGCTATGGATGAGGGTTAAATGAGCAATCAAGGGCAGAGGTAGAAAACCGGGGAGAATCTCAGCTCTGACCAAAATGCTTGTAGCCTGTGGCGGCATCAGATGGACAGCGATGAGGAGGCAAAAATCAAGAATAAAACTAATTAACTTTAAATTATTCATAACACCGATTGTACGAAGATGATTGCCAGAGGGAGATGATGGTTTGGAAGAAGAGACGTACGACTTTTACAATAACCTATTTATTTACAGGCTTTGATCTAGAAGAATCGGAAAGATTGGAAAAGATTGCATGAATGGCACCTAGTTTCAAGATATGGCTCACTGACTGTGATGAAATTTTCCTGACACGTAGCGACTGCCACCCTGGTAAATATGATACCTTGTGATCAAACTTTGGTTCGAGGTAATGTCAGAACAGTCATGAGACACTGATCAGAAGTGGAACAATTTCATTTAATTAGGAATATGTAATCAGAACAGAATAACTCAGTGGGTTTCCAACGAATATTTAGTTTTAAAAAATATAATTTGAAAACATTTACTTTGCTCTAAACGATTATTGATACCAATACATAGTTAGCGCTTTACTTGTCAATTTTGACCAATGAAGTATTGCTTTTTTGATTAATGAAATTTTTTTCAGGATGAACATATTTCAGCTCAGTCGTTTTCAGAGCAACAGGGAGTATCAGCGATTTATATAGATCTGTAGGCTGCGGTACTTTAGTTAATTTTGAAATGACCTTTTAAAGTTGTTTTCACACGAATTGATTTTTTGTATAGCGCGACTTTCGGGGACGATTTTGAATCGCATAGAGCGTGTACATGATTAATTTAGTGTGAAAAACAAATTGGAAATGTTATATGAATAACATTTTTTTAGGATCATCTAATCCTCATTTTTTAGATCTATTGTTAAATGAAAAGCGGAGCTTTTATTAGTAAATTAGTTGTTTTGGAACTTCATTGGAGATAGTAAAACTTCATAAAGTAAATTTTTAGATCTCGGTAAAATCTGTTATTTAACTCTTTCATGCCCAACTTTTTTCTAGTGCATGTAGGTATTCAAAACTATTTTTCCTTGAAAACGGTTGGGTCAAGAAACACGAAAAGCCTATTTTCATAAAGATAGGTGCTTCCATGGCAGTGCTACAAGCTGGTAAATTTTTACCTTCTAATGCTCAATAAAATTCTCCTAGAATTAATACAATAGTCTAATTACGTGGAAAACGTAGCCAACGACAGTCTTAATTGATCAGTTTTATCAGTTTTCAATAATATTGCACCATAACGAAGATATATTAAAAAAAATATTTTCGTTGTTAACGTAAACTGTCCCCAGCACTGCTCCATCGGAATCCAATCAGACTAATTGCAATAACTTCAGTTCTAGAGCTGATCCTTGTCACTGTTAATACTCAAATTAAAGGCAATAATCACATTAATGAGCCTTAATTGTTCTTTGTGAGCAAATCTCGCCTCAATCAAAAGTTATAGCTGTTTAAAAACGTTCTTGTCCACAAATAACATGGGCATGAATGGGTTAAACAAAATGGAGGGTCTTTGAAATTACAAAAAAAACTATTAAAAACCTGTTTTAATCCACCTAGCGGTGCAATTGTGCCTTTCTCATTTCTCTAAACTATGGCACGGAGGCTTTTTATGTTCAACATAATTGTGGAAATGTCCATTACATTCTTAGTACACTTTGCACTTATACACAATGGCATGCCAGCCACGAACTTGATGAGCTACGTGTCGACGGTGAAACACTTGAAACAAAAAAATATCATACTCCATTAGCCTAATCAGCATTAGATCAATGTTATCTGCTTGCTAACTCATTTTGTCATGCGGGGGTGGGTATGTGAAGAGGGCGAAAGTCCCATGAACGAACGACTCCCCAGCTTAAATTGGTATGCTTTGTGATATAGTGGTGGTTTAAAGATGATGGGGTTGAAAGGGAGGGGTATGAGGGCTGGATGGGGTGGTGGTCTGAGGGGTGATTTAAGGAGATTTTTAAAGGACCATCCGTAAACCATCAACTACGCCCCTGTTAAAATCCAGAAACCCTATGCGAGTCGAAAAAAAATTGGCCGGGATTAGGTTGACGTTTTTCAGAGTGATTGCATAACCTTTCTATATGAGAAAGGCAAAAAGATAAAATTCTTGTTAAATTCGCATTCTGAACCAACTGTTCTAGGACCGACTGGTATTCAGCGAAATGTTCATTTATAGTCTCTTCTGTGGCTATTCAATAGTATTTTAACTTTTTTTTTACGAAATTTGAATAGTTCAGTAATTCAGATTACATGCGGAATAACGGAGTATTTTTGGTTATTCGATCAGTTTTTACCCACTAAGGAGAAAATTGGGTAAAATCATTTTTTCGCATGAATCCACAGGAGCACAAATTGTACCTTCCTTTTTGAAGCTAACGTCAATCTGGCTCTAGCTTAGTCCTGGCATTAAGTTAGTGTCGAATTCTGATGAGATGAAGTAGAAATGCGACTTCCATAACTCATTTAGATTGCCCAATATTTTTCAATTTGCATGTCATTGTAGGTGTACGATTTCTGAGCCATTTTCCTTAGGTCTAGGTGTTGACCAGAACAACTGTTTTTCGTAAAAAAGTCAATAAGTGTATTCACAAATATTGTTTTACATAAATATCTTATTGGATAGTGAAAGTTATTATGAAATTTCGCATTTTAGTCCACATGCGCAAACCGCCTACCAAATCAAGTATCTTTACGATAACTTTTTTTGCGAGTGTTGTCCCATTGGAGCTGTAGAGCTGGGTTCTCGGAAGTGCTTCCTATCAGAATCACTCACTACAATTGCAGACGAGATGGGAAATGTCAAAGCACTGCTTAAGGTCAATTGCAGTGCTTTGACATTTGACAGCGTTGTTTTGATTGTGATATTGTGTTGTACGATTCAGTTGTGCGGGCGTTGGGAGCTTACAATCGCGCGGGAATGGGCGTTTATTTGTGTGAGCTTGAGACCGCGTTCACCAAATCATTCTATCTTTGCAAAATATTGAACGAAGTTGTAAAGGGTGATCACGAAATTATTGCGACACCGAAAATGTCATGCCAATTTTCTTATAATGTTTAAAATCAAACCAAAATTTTAGGGTAGTTTTATACATATATTTACTTCGAAAATCAAAAGAAAAGTTAATCGATGGAGCCTTGAGTGTAAAATTGAATGCATTTTCGCTTGAGTCCCTCCATCAAAGTCTTTACAGTGTCATCCGGTACCAGTTTCTCAGTTTTTTTTCCATTTTCTTAACATGTCCTTCTCGTTTTTGACTGTCTTCTTGCTCTTCCGAAGTTCCCGCTTCATCATTGCTCAGTGCTGCTCCACCGGGCGCAGCTCCGGACAGTTTGGCGGATTCATGTCCTTTGGAACAAAACGGACAGAATTAGCCTCATACCACTCCAGGACACTTTTAGAATAGTGGCATGATGCCAAATCTGGCCAAAATAGCGGAGCTTCGTCGTGCTGCTGCAAAAACTGCAAAAGGCGCTTCTCGAGGCACTCAGATTTGTAGATCTCGCCATTTACTGTGCCCTTTGTCACGAAAGGCTCACTCCTCAGTCCGCAAGAGTAGATGGCCTGCCAAATGAGATATTTGGAGGCGAACTTCGACATTTTCTTCTTCTTAAATTTGTCGTTCACATAGAACTTGGTCTTGCCGGTAAAAAACTCCAACCCCGGAATTTGCTTAAAATCGGCTTTTATATACGTTTCGTCGTCCATCACACAGCAGCCATATTTTGTCAGCATCTTCTCGTAGAGCTTCCGTGCCCGAGTTTTAGCCGTCGATTGTTGCCGCTCATCGCGGTTTGGGAAGTACAGGTATGTATGTAGTCCAGCTCTCTTCTTTGCATTCTGGACGTAGCTCTGCGACATGCCGATCTTTTTAGCCAAATCACGGCTTGAGACGTTGGGATTTGCTTTAATCATCCGCTTCACCATTCCCTCCGTCTTTTTGTTCTCCGGTCCCGGTTTTCTTCCAGCTCCTTTGCCGTGGTCCAACGTCAACCGCTCCTGGAACCGCTTCAACACTCTGGAGACAGTTGAATGGTGAATGTTCAACATTTTTCCCAACTGCCAGTGCGACAGGTCAGGAAATTCCAGGTGTTTGGAAAGCATTTGTTCTCTCGACTCGCGTTGGTTCACCTCCATTTTCGTTGAATCGAAAAACACGACTTCGAGTTTGACAGCATGTAAACAATACACATCAACGAGAAAGTGTGCAAAATTTGGTTGATTTTCACCCAATGGTAAAAAAGTTATGCCCTGATGAATGTGTCGCAATAATTTCGTGTTCGCCCTTTAGAACTAAAAACTACAATTATTACTACACATGCACTAAAAGGCTTCAAGTTTTGCATTTCTTTAATGGTTGATCGTTGGTTTGATCTGGTGCAAAGTATTAAAAAACATAAAACATAAAAAGGTCCATAAGCCCTCTCGGTTTCCTCGATGCACCACTATCGAGGCGTAATGCAATAACCATCCTATAGCAATTACTTGTCAATGGTTCTTTGGAACTGCTGCTCGAAATATGCTTGATGACATTTGCAATACGATCGAACCCATCAACCTAGGGGAGGGGAGATTTTATTTTTATATTACCAGTTGTGCCTAAAGTATATTATTGTTTTTGATGTTCACTCCAATTCAACCTCTTGGAAAGAGTTAATTCAGATGAGGTCGACCAGCACCAGTGTAGCATTATATCTGCATATAGGGCAGTCTTTGAGTGTCAATAAACCCAATGTATTGATTTATTGCTGCTATAATGCCAGAAAACACGAAATATTGTACCAATACAGTGTAGAGATTGATTGCCTGTTTTCTGCATTACTAATGCTATTATGAAGCACCTATGCAATACTGCCAAATAAAAATTGTTATCAACACTACTCTTGCTATTAGACAGTTTTGCTTGGCTGTCATCGTTGTTGTTCGTTATAATTTGCCACAAATACTGTTCAGTGTTCCTGTGTCATTCCACTGAGTCAAGAACGATCAGACGAAAACGATCCGGATACGGTGGTAGTTTCAGGGGATTCCGCCAAAAAAAAAACAATCTCAGTGCGAGTCTAACAAACCTTTCTGCACGCGTTCAAAAAAAAGGTTTAAAAAAAGTTTTCACTATTCGGTCAGAAATTTTGTATAATCTTTTGGAATATGTAAAACATTTATAAATAAGAAAAAGAAAAATGATATTCAAAAAACCTTTCGAAAGCGGTGCGGGCCCTTCTCGAACAGAGACTTCAATATTCAGCGCCAACCAAAAATCTAAAGGTTATTAATTTTTAAGTATAACCATGATAATTTGAATTCATTCGTAGCTTTCTATTGAAATGGGTCGGAGCCTCTACTCTGGGACTGTACACCAAAAGCTCAACTGAAATTTCAGATTTCAGAAACTACGCTTGGGCTGATTTTATGACTTATGCGGTGAAATTAATTAGGTTTCTCCTTTCCTTGCTGATAGATATTTTGTATATGTCTTGTCGATAACATTACTAACTTGCATCATACCAATGAAACTGTTTTTAACTAGATCGTTCGAGCTATTACCCATACTTTTTTCCAAGTGTCACTCAAATTAGCCTGATTTTTTGCTCGGAAAAACATTTTTCAAGCTCAATCCAACAAGACGAAGGAACTTTTTTCGATAGTTTCCAGTTATGGTCACTATACTCGAGGTAAAATAAAACAATGCTCACGCCTAGAAAATGAGCGGTTCAACTTTAATTTGAGGAGTGTGAATACTGCAGATTATTTGAAAATTATAAAATAAATAATAAATGGAATCTATTACCATCATTTAGGTAAGAAAATGAGGAAGTGCAAATGATGTGAAATATTATGAAACCGCGGAAGGAAATGTTGAAAAACATGTTTATTTAGCAGTTGCGTCTGGGTTTGTAGGTACTTGCGAATGACTTCTTCGGTGCCCTCGTCGTCGCTAGAGTGTGGAATTGAAGTTGTGAACTTCGGTTCACGTTAGCTGTGCGACGATCACGTTTGCGCTTTGGAGCATTTTTTGAATTCATCTGCATTCTCTTTTTTGATCATATTTTTTTCGATTGTCTACTTCAACAACACGTTATTGTTAACTTACACGAAGTATCTGACGCGCTTTCATTGATGACGAGATCTTTCCTTTCACACGAGCACGTAATGTTTCGAACGGAACCTTGAATTGTTTAGAGGCTGATAGAATACTGGCACCATCTCGGACAGATGCAATTGCGTTCTTTATGTCCCCTTGACTTCGTTTTGGTGTTTTTCACACGAAATTATGCACAATTTTCCTGCCAAAATAATTCAAATTTGCACTATAGTAGTGACCTATAGTGCTCCCAAACGGCTGACCTATTGTGCCCCTAAGCATGTGTTTCATGGTGATGACCGACAAAAATATTGAAAAACCTAAACAAAACTCGTGTTCAGCATTAAGTTTTACGTAAGACAACACTCACTTGGCATTTTTTACAGAGATTAAATGTAATGTACCGAAGATGATAGACAATGCGTTTTGCATGTTGCTTGTAATCTTCCTATATACATCTTTTCTAGTTTTCCAATATTAAATTTAAATTATTTCGATGTATTCTAGTAGCGATATTTTTCGTAACTTGACCCAAATTCAGCATCGCTTCCCATTCCAAATTTCTAGCATAATGCCCTGGGAACCACCGCTTGACCCAGCAAGCACCGAAACAGTGGTCGCATCGTCAAGCACCACCATACGGCAGCAATTTCCTTGTTTAACTCATTAAAAACTAAATTTCCCGCACAAAATTTGAATAAGTTGTACAATTTGCCGGGATTGCTTCAACAATCTAATTTGAGACTAATTTTTTGCTTCCGCTGTACTGGCCTCTGCACAAACGCGCACTCATACAAACACATACATTTTTTCAGCAGGTGGCCGTTTCGCACTGAAAGCCATCCAGCGAAAAAGAAAAACGAAACCATCAATCTCCTCACTTGCTCCAACCACCAACCACCACCACCCACAACCTCATGGCTTATTATCGTCATTAAAACCTCCAGCCGGGATTCGTTTCTCGCTCCGTGGCTCCACTTAATCCCGTACAGTTATGCGTGCCCCAAAGTGGCAGCCTAGAAAACACAACCGAGAAGCGGGATGAAGCTAAATTGTTGCAATTTCAACAATCATCACCCAGCGGCTGCCGACTGACTGACTGTCTGACTGGCTGGTTTTCCGTGGGTATGCCAGCAGAACTCATCCACCGGGAACGCCACCACCGCCGCGGATAGGAGGGCTGCTACCGGCGGGAACCTTGAAGCTGGGGTGCCGTACCGCAGAATTGCAGATTCCACCATGTCCACAAAGACGCGGATGCTGCTGGGGCTCCAACTGGCGAACAAACTAATCGCTCATTAAAAAGCTGCAAGAGGATGTGGAAAAATTACCCCATTATTCAGGTGTCATTATCGCGCCTTTGAACAATCATGTCTTCGCATTCGTAAGATCGGGCGTGGATTTTCGCACCGACCGTGTCGGACCCGCGCTTCACGACTGCCGGGGTAGTGCCAGAGAAACAAACGATGTTTATTCTAATCAATGGAAATTGCGCTTCTTGCGCTCGGCAGCTTTTCCTGACCCTTTCCAATGATGCAAAGCAACCGGTAACAATCATCATAACGAACGAGAATCGAATCCAACGACCGAGAAAGAAAAAGATAATGCTCCGATACCAGTTCCGTCCGCATAATGGAGATCCACCATAATCTTTCCCTTCTCTTTCAAGGTTCACGTCGTTCTTCGAAGATACCCACTAAACCTTTTTCTTAGAAGCATAAGAAGGGATGCTTTATGCGCTCTAATCCGGTCCGCTCGTTGTCTTGGATTCCGGTTGGCGTACAGTTCCGATCTGCCGCCATGGACGGTCATTTTAGACTCTCAAACATAAACAACAGCAGCCGGTTCCGTTTGTGTGAGTTTGTATATGATTGTCAGTGGCGGAGTAAAGCAAAGAACTTGGGGTCCTTAAGAATTTTACAGAACTGCTCAAAATGTACAGTACTATTCGAAACTGTACCATCTCTGACAAACCCACCGTATTCAATTATCTGATTACGCCACCGATTATGCTACAAAGCTCCCCTCCAACAAACAGCTCAGGAATAAGCATCCACGAAAGCCCCAAAGGACGGGAGCGATGCATGCATAAGCATTAAACTACAGAAATATTTCTGAATAGTATCATCTTCCCCTGGTCCACCGGCGGGTTCGGATTGCTACTGTGGAACCATACTGTAGATCGCCGCCATCCAAAACGAGACTCGCCGTATGTCGTAGATATGCTAGATGCCGCTCTCCGGTTGCTACTGACGGCCCCAGGAACAAGTATAAATTTCACCTTTATTGCCTGGTGTTCTTTTGTTTCCTGCTCTCGGTTTGGTTTGGTCCAGTTCGCAAGGACCAAGCGCCAGAATGGAAACGAAAAAAAAAATGTACATATAATAATAATTTCACTCCCAAACCCAGCTTCTCTCCCGCAGTAGCTGTGGCAGATATGCACAACCATCCTCGGCAGTGCTCAACGTGGTACATTTTATCGTAAAATATGTATGGATTATTATGAAAAATTCAGCTTAGCATAGGCGATTACAATATGCCCCCACTCCGACCAAACCGACATGACAGACGACGGTCACCTAAGCCCGCAACCTCTTGAGTTAAACCGTGCGTCATCCGTCGTCGGCACTAGGGTGGAATTGAGCGGGGTGAGGATTTAATATTTATAAGATAAATTTGGAAACGGACGTCGTCGTCGTCGTGGTCGACGCCGGATCGAAACGAACCGAGAAAAATAATATTTAAATTGCCCTTCCGCTTGAGCGAACCGGTCGGTGCGGCGGTCGATGGGAACCGAAATCTTCGATTATGCAGACGGATTCATCGATTAGGGGTGGGAGTTTGCCATCATAGCGGGATTGTTGAAGGGGCTTGGGGAGCGAATGTAATTAGTAGGATTGAGTCGGGTTCATTGTGGTATGCGCTTAAGGGTATGCTTGTTTGTGTTTGTTCGCGTTTGGTTAGCTTACGGGTAAAATCTGTTCATAAATAAATGAATCAAAGTCACGATTTCTTAAAGTCAACCGTTTACGAAAACCGTGACCACGTTCATGAAATCATGAATAACAAACATTGATGAACATGATTAATTTTTTATGACAATGATTCAATATTTTTAGTTTTCTCGAAATGCTGATTTTTTCATAATTAATTACTGAAAATTGGTTATTAAAAACTGTGCAATAAAAACAAACCTGCGTTCATCGATGAAGACAGCAATTTTGAATATAAGAAAATGTTGAAACGATCAAAAAATGTCGAAACGATCATAAAAGATTTATTGTGGTAGTTAAAAAAAATGGTTTCGAGAAACACGTGTTTGTCTAAGAAGCGTTGCGGCTTAATTGAAAATTTTAACATTTATATATTTTCCTGCTTTCCATTTTTTGATATGTTCTCTCGTAAGACCTTAAGTTCATTTTATGTTTATAAGAATATAAATGTCTTGAAAATATAATGAAAGGCAAAATTCGTTAGTTGAGGTAGTCCCATTTGTACAGTATCGAGTAGTCTTATCTTCTACAAAACGTTAACCACGGGAACAGATTTATTGCCAAACTATAATTTTTTTCGCAAACTTGTTTGTGATACCAAACTTGATTCTGTTAGGAACAATGCCACAGCCAGCAGATAAAATTTCAGCTCCGGGATTTGTTTGAACACGAATTTCGCATAGGTTTAATCGTCGACACATCCTTCCAGTTTCGCAAGCAACTGGTTGTACGGCTTACGGGCCCACGTTCTGGTGTGCCCACGTTGTTTGAGGCTTCAATTGTTTGAGGCTTCAATTAGAATGTTTACTTGCGCAGTAACATTTGTAGCCTTCAGGGTGACGGATTTGCCGCATAGTACAGGTATTCAGATATTCATATTCGGAGATGATAAGATCAGAATAGATTTACCTAATGACCTTTAATCGCAGTTGACAATAAGCGACGATTGGTCTCTGTTATGCTGTCTGATATTCCCGTGTAGCTTTAATGAGAAATTTTAAAATAAACAAGCCTATGTAACTCCTATCAACTTCTACATGCGTAGCATTTTTTTCCCACTTTTACGTGTTATGGCAGAAGTAGGGATGGAACAAGTTTCCTATAAGTAAACAGTTTGGGTGCAACACACACTGTAAGCCATTTGGATGTATTACCGATACAATTGTAACCAAATATTGACAGAATCCTGAGCAAAGATTTCTATACGTTTTTATTTTATAACTACTATAAGCAAACAATAATTTTCGGAACGTATGAAAGCTTGCAGTGTTTTGTATAGTTTAAGTATTGGGCTACGAACGTTACGTTCGCAACGGCACCTTATTTGTTTCGGAAATTTATCACAGTACAATGAAAATTCTCTCTCTCTCTCTCTCTCTCTCTCGCATCACACAGTTTTGAAGACAAAAAGAATATAATCATGGAATTGAATAATATGTTAGGAATTCATTGTAGCAGTAATATTTGTACATTTGTTGAATGAATAATACTAAAATTTATCATTTTTCATTTCATGAGCTGTTCTTCATGTTTTGGACGGCGCCGGTGGTTGAGTGGTAAGCGTTACCGCCACTCATTCCAATTCGCCTGGGTTCTATTCCAGCTGAGGTCGTTGAGATTTTTCTGAGGTGAAAAAATCTGTGGTCACGTCTTCCTTCGGAAGGGAAGTAAAGCCGTTGGTCCCCGGTCTATGAGTTTGGTGGATCGATATCTAGTCCAGATAGTGAAGTCACCTCTCTGGCGTCGGCAAAGAAGAAGTGATCCAACTTCTATACTCTTACTAACAAAAATATCCTCCTCCTGTGATACTTGTGGAGTGCGGCCTCTAGCAAAAGCAAGTATCGGACTAACCATTCCTTCCCTTTCCTTCCGTGATCTACGTTCGGGCCTGGCCGGCGCAGGTATTGATCAATGCTTTAGGATTACCAGGAGTTGCACATTAGGGCAACGCAAAAAATTTTTTTTTTTGAATTCTCAAAGCCCCCCCCCCCCCTTTCATATTGTGAAAAATGTCAAAGTAAGCTCAGATGCCAAATTTCACATCATTTGGACAATTTTAGACCCCTGCCCACTTCGCTTGAAATTTTTTGAAATTGGTACAATGGGAAAATATGGAGGAAAACACATTAAATGCTATAACTTTTGAAGTAGCAATCAGAAAATTACAATTTCCTCGATAAACCTTAAAATCAGAGACGTAAAAATTACATCCGCACGAAGATGCACTACTGATTATCAATGTTTACATACATTTTTCACTTTTAACAATATTCAAGGCCTAATGAGTGCTTCATAATTCAAGGATATCCATGAAGAGAGAGTACTCATATAATTCAATTTAACTTTATATGGTATATGTCTAAAATAACCATGTGTCCGTCTTACCCACAGTTCCCCTATGTGAATTTTGTAAACCCAAATATAAATGAATTTCTCCATGATAAGCGTTCGCTGCATGCGTGTTGCGCGTGATCTCACTCGGGGGCGAAGCGTTATTGGCATTGTTCCCCTTGCCGTTTGCTGCTTGTTGGTTAGTCTGTCTGCTCTCCCCCTCGTTCTCGTGTATTTCCATGTCGTTATCGCTAGAGACTGTTTGTCAGTGTTTGTGTGTGTATTGAGTACATCCATTTTCTTTGGCATTTGTGGCACATGGTTTACCGTAGTGTGCCGTTTGATAGAACTGGCACGTGGGCGTGTACCCAGGGCATGTGCATAGGGTTCTGTGAATGCAAATGATCATCATTCGAGAGTTAAGCAAGATTGAACAGATTGGTACAGCCTTCTAATCACACGAACCTTGTTGAGATTGCCGGGGTTCTCCAGGTGTCATTCGTAACGAATTCCACTCGTATGTCGACATGATTTTTTAATGTGCTCGGAGCTGGTGTGCGGAGCCAAATCATGTAGGCGAATTTCAGTAAAATCCTTGTCAATATGAACGTAGATCGTAGTTTTAATGTTGTCGTATTCGATGTCGTGTTGCATGTTATTCACAATACAGAAGATACGTGATATCAAGGTCCATTTTCACCTTCAATAACTCTCACGCACTGTAGGTCTTCTTCGAGTTTGCGTAAAGTCGACCACGGCTAGGGTTCCTGGTACCGACCCGTTTCGGTAAGAACCGGTGTCCCGGCACTGCATCTCTCAACACAGCGGTAAAATACCGATACTAGAATGTTTTTGTAGAAAAATACTAAAAAAACACCAGAGTGGCATAAAATATTAAAAATTATACTTTTATTGGTAAGCTTTGTATGCTTCAGTCTATCTTCTAATCTCGCCCAGGGAAGAAGCATAGAAAAATACTTTGTTATAGTTATCAATAAACCAAGTAATCAATTTCTACTGCTTTGTTGCTCATCCACTGTGCAAACAGTACAGTATATTTCCCTCGGTTGCGCAGTGATATAAAAAAAAACCACAGAAGTAAAACGTGTTTCTACTACTAGAATGACCATTGCGACTGACTTTAAACAAGTTCGTATTAGAGCAAATGTACGCTTGGTGGAGCAGTTCCTAAAAGTGATAACGGCGTAAATCCTCACAGAAGCAGCTACATCGTGAGCATAACGTGGTACTGCCAACATTCACAAAAGCTTAACGGAGACTAGAAGCGTCATTGTTAAAAATTCCATGCAACACAACATTGAATATAACATCGTATGAGCCAAGATTCCCTTGTATATGGATGATGAAATCAAGGTACGTCGGCCAGTTTGTCTTCACATCTCGCCCTGAGCAGAAGCAAAAAATCGTCCCGCGCAAGTGAAACAGTCAATTCTACCTAAAAATCAATCGGTGCCTATCACACAAGCAGTCCATATAACAATAGCCTATACCTACTGTGCGATTTAGTGATGAGTGACGGTGCCCAGCAAAAAGCAACCCAGCTGCGGTTGAACTGTGTTGCTGTTGATTTTTCGAAATGCCCCGTAAGACCAGCCATTCGGGAAGTGGAACAGTTATTAAAAGTGCAGATGAAACTCAATCTGGCTGAAGTGAAATCCCTACAAATGCATCATATCAAACATTGCGTGCTGATTTCGTTCAACAACATTAACCAAGCTGAGTCATTCGCCTCGCGAAACAACATGCAGCACACCGCCGAATGCGGCAATGTTAAATATAGCATTCCCGTATACATCGAGAACGGCGCTGTAGAAGTTCGTGTCCATGATTTGGCTACGCGTACCCCTGACGGCGCGATTAAAAAATTCTTGCAAAAATACGGAGAAGTAGACTCCGTTACACATGAGACTTGGAGGAATTTTTTCCCGGGCATCCCTAACGGTGTTCGTGTGGTGAGAATGCGTGTGACCAAGCCAATTCCCTCATACATAACCGTCACAGCGTTAGGAAGTGACGATGTTCTCATTCATCAAACATCACTAGTCACGTACCCAGGGCAAATTCCTACGTGCCAGTTCTGCACGAAGAAGCTGCACCTCGGAAAACCTTGCGTAGAAACTGTTAAGGAAAACTCAAATCTAACTGAAATCAGCACACAACCATCTTACGCTAAACCACTAACAGCTGCAAAACCAACATCTATGGATCAAGCACCAACAACCAGCAACAACAACAACGAAACGAATGCCGATAACGAACATACTAAAACGACCCTTAAGAGTAAAACACAAACTGGAACATCCGACTGCGAGCAGCAGGAAAGTAGTACGGATGAGGACATGGACGTGAACGATAACGCGAAAGACAAACGAAATGAACCTCAACTTGCAGTGGACAACACTGGCAATATTTCGCCACCTAGAAAAAGGATCTCAACACGCAGCAGAAAGCTGCGCCTGAACGAGACCAAAAATTTAACGTAGCTGTTTTTTTTATTTATTGTAAAAAAAAACAAACAATCGGCCTCGTCGAGCTACCGCATTTGGGCCTAAATAAATTAATTATAAAAAAAAGGTACGTCGGTCTTCACCGCGCACTAACATGGGTTTTCTTAGAGAAATCAAATCGAGAGAAGGAGAATTGAAGTTCGTTACTTGAAGAAACTCTTATTTGTTTATTTGTTTATTTGTTGTACCGTCACCAACAGACCCTTTGGCCCCAATGGTGGTTACTTAAACTAATTACATTTCAGAATACGAATAATTTTAGTTTTTATCGAATTCCTTGTCAGGTTGAAGTCAAACGCCGTCGCCACACTGTTAAACACACGCTGGAGTCCGGTAACAGCGCCCTGGCGCCCATAGTTAGTTCTCCTGAATGGGACTCGCAGAAGAGAGTTATTGCGCAGAGCTCGAACGCGAGCTTGAAGATCGAGGCGTCCGAGGATTGTAGGGCAATCCACCCTGGCAGACAGTAAGTCCGAGACGAACAGGGCTCGAGAGCAGTCCCTCCGGATGCTTAGAGTATCGAGCTGTATTAACTGACAACGGTTTTCGTAGCTCGGCAGCTGAAATCTGTTTTGCCAAGGAAGATGTCGGAGTGCAAAGCGTATGAACCGGCGTTGGACGGCCTCGATTCTGTCGACACCGTTCTGGTAGTAAGGGTTCCAAACAGCAGAACAATATTCCAGTGTTGAGCGAACCAGCGCACAATAGAGAGATTTTAAACAGTATACGTCCTTAAAGTTTTTCGCTATTCGGAAGATGAACCCAAGCTGTCTTGAAGCCTTATCCACAATGGATGATGTATGTGGTTTGAACGTTAGTGCCGAATCCATGATGACTCCGAGATCCTTGACGTTAGAGTGTCTTGGAATACTCGAGTCGAAGAGATGGTAGTTAAACTGAATCGGATGGCGTTTCCGCGTGAACGTAACGATTGAGCATTTGCTCGGGTTTAAAACCATTCTGTTTAGATCACACCACGTACTAAAGCTGTCCAATTCCCTCTGAAGAAGCTCGGCATCGGTTTTATCCCGTATTTGTTGAAAAATTTTCATGTCGTCGGCAAAAGAAAGGCGGGGTCCTTGTAATTTGATGTTGACGTCATTAAAGTAGAGGAGGAATATCACTGGACCGAGATGGCTTCCTTGTGGGATGCCGGATGTAGCGAAGAATGGTGTAGATAGACAGTCCTTAATGCTGATTTGGAGCTGCCTTCCATCGAGGTAGGAACGAAACCAGCGCAGAAGTTGTCCATGAATACCGAGTTTGTCCAGCTTCGCTATTGCGATATCATGATTGATTTTGTCGAAGGCCGCAGATAGATCCATGTAAATAGCATCGGTTTGCAATCCGTCAGCGAATCCATCCATTGCATATGTTGTGAACGAGAGCAGGTTAGTCGTTGTCGATCGTTTAGGCATAAATCCGTGTTGATCGTCTGCAATGTAGTGTTTGCAGTGAAAGAAAAGAGGGTCTAAGACAACCAGCTCGAATAGTTTTGATACTGCACTTAAACACGAGATTCCTCGATAATTGTCAATGTTCGATTTGTTTCCTTTTTTGTGAACTGGAAACATGTGCGCTGCTTTCCAGCAGGAAGGGAATGTTCCAGTATTGAGTGATAGCACAAAGACTCGCCGAAGTGGTTCAAGAAGCCCGCTGATACACTTTTTGACAAAAATCGAAGGAACGCCATCTGGACCCGGGGAACTAGATGCTTTCAGCTTGGAATTTGCTGCAAGAATGGCAGCATTATCGACACAAATTCGGTTGATGGTTCGTCCTAGAGAAGGAGTTAGATTTGAAGCGGCAGCGACTTGTTGTGGGGAAAGGTTCTCGTCGGAAAAAACGCTTGAAAATTTGTCGGAAAACAATTGGCAAATTTCCTTAGTGTCGGTGCCTAAAACTCCATTTAATGACATACAAGATGGTAACCCGGATTCTTTTCGCTGCTCGTTCACATATTTCCAAAACGACTTGGGCTTGGATTTCAGTTGACGTTCGACGTTTCGCTGATATCTAAAAAAGGCACGTCTGCTTTGCTGTTTGTATTCGTGGTTGAGTTGAAAGTAGTGGTTTCGTAATGCAAGTGTCTTATGCTTCGAGAACTTTTTAAATGCGGCTCGTTTGGCAGTTTTTAATCGTCTAAGCACTGTTGATTGCCAGGGAGGGTGTTGATTTGTGCTGACTGTTCGTTTTGGCACATGACGGTCGATTAGGTAGTTAAGAATATTAGAAAACGTCATCGCTGCTTCGTTCGCGTCATCATTGTTAAGATTTTCGTCCCAATTTATATCCAACAGCGTGCTAACGATGCTGTCGTAGTCAGCGTTTTTAAAATCGTAGACGATAGAGCTTGAGACGTCTTCAAAACTCACTCCTAGGTTACCAGCGAGTACAAGATGTAGTGGGGGATGATGGCGCACATGCTGGACTAAAGGTGTCGGAGCGGCGCAGCAGTACGGAGCGTAGTCCCGGGCACTTACAAAGCAGAGGTCCAATGTACGTCCGTTCTCGTTGATGATATTATTAATTTGCCGAAGAGTTGCGCTACTGTAGTTGTCCAAGATACAACTGGCATTGTTGATAAGCACAGATTTTTCGATATCCAATCGTAGAAATCCGTTACTTGCTGGGCACCAGGTCAAGCCAGGTAAGTTAAAGTCGCCCAGTATAACAATATCATCAGATGGGGCAGCGATCGAGGTGATGAAAGAAACGGAGGAAAGATGTACATCGATCAGGCTGTAATCACGAATTCGGTCAGGTGGAAAATACACGACACACAGGAAGAGATTGCGATCGGCAAGTTTCACTGATATCCACACTTGCTCGGAGCTCTCCCACCGCTCATCGTTGATCACTCGGGCTTTTATACCATGGCGAACGGCGATGAGTACACCACCACCTGATGTCTTGCGGCTGTTGAGGGCATTGCGATCACAGCGGAAGACATCAAATGTTGAACCAAACACCTGGTGAGACAGAGTACGGTTGTTGAGCCACGTCTCGGTTAAGGCGATGACGTCATAACAGCAGCCCGTGGTCGCGAGCAAATAGCTGTCCGTTGATGAATTTAAGCCACCAACATTCTGGTAGTAAATCTCGATGTTATTGGATGACGGATCAGGTTCTGCAGAGGGCGAATCAACTGCATCGCGCTCCAGAATGCAGCGATCATCATCGGCGACAGAAATAGTTGACATCTCGTCACAAGATGTTAGAGCAAAAGGCAAATTACTGGAAGCGAAGAATACATCAGCGCTTGAAGTGTTCGGATCAGATGTATACTTGCCATTTGTGGCGGGTTGGAAGACCCTTTCACCCATCCCACACACAGGACCGGGACGACTGATGATCGCTGGCTGCAATTGCTCGACTGTGGCGGGGGGCTCGAGGGCTTCCATAGTGCCAACTGCGGTGCGTCCCAGTATGCGTTGAACCCCGATGGAGCGATGCGGAGAGCAGGAACGGGACGGTAGTAGCTTACGGCGAGTGTTGGACGATGAACTAGAAGCGTGAATCGGTTTAACCGTTGTATCGTTACAATTTGTATAATACTTGCCGAGAAAGGCGGCTTGGAAGACCCCTTCTCCACCCACACATACAGGACCGGGACGACTGCTGAACGCTGGCTGCAAGGGCTCGACTGTAGCGGGGGGATCGAGGGCTTCCATTGTACCAACTGCATTGCGTCCCAGTATGCGATCAGCGTCGACACTCCTTCACAATGGCGGTGTAGCTTGGTATAGTGGCATTGCCAATCGTTGCGGAGTCCTCTGTAGGGTTGATGGGCCGGGTTGACTTAGCGGAATACATGCGACTTCCGAAGGCGTAGGAAAATCAGTCGGTGGGCACCAAATGTTCTGGGTACGGCTATCCTCAAATTCCCTGAACAATATGCCTTGCGGCCATGTGTCAGGGTTAAGAGCTGCTTCACGGTACTTTGGGTGAACTCCAACTTTGAAAGATATGAAGTTCAGAGTACTGACGTCTATGCCTTTTTTAACAAGCGGAATGACCTTTATTTCCTCGTTGCAGTTTAGCCCTTCTTTGGACATTTTTTCGACTGTCTCCTTGCTAACGCTGGGATGAAAGCGGGAAAGATACATCCAGAGCAACGGAGTGGGAGGAGGAACCGTGAGAATGTTGCTATTATCGACTAGCTTTCGACCGCCGACAAGAATACTGCTCGGATCAGGACCATCCTCGCGACGACGTTTCTGAGGTGGTCGAGATGTACCGGAATTTGGCCGGACTGGAGTGGCTGTTGAAACCTTTCTGGCGAGGTGCGAAATTTGCTGGTTATTTTTTGATAACGCCTTTAGTTCAGCACAGACGTCATCCGTTTTCCCAGCGATAGCAGCGATAACACATCCAAGCGAGGAAACGGTGTCGCGAAAGCTCATGTATTTCCAATAGTTTATATAGTGAGAATCCGGAAGTCGAAACTTTGGGTGCAAATCACATATAATCAAACAAGGCTGATCACCAACTCAGATCAGATCCTTACGTGCCCTTTTCGGTACTAAGTCGACGTTCGTTCTTTTATGGATTAATATTTAACAGCAAAATGTATAAAGGCGTGATTTAGATCCGAAACTTATTTTTTCGGCATATAGCGAATAATGGTAAACAACCCGAATGTCCCGTAAGCGGACATCCCAAAAGGAATTAATTGTTGTTTGTATTCATGCCAGATCAAAATACATGAATGAAAGATCATTGTATTTATTTTCGAATAAATAGTTAAAATATCCAGTTGCGTTCAACGGGAGTTATACTCGTTAGTCTTCTAATGCCTCTTTGCTGGCCGATGTTTCAATCAGGCTCCTATATGTGCTGAAAGATTAGGTTAATTACAGTATGGAAACCGATTAAAAACACCCTCGTTCTTCTCCATTCAACTCCATTACCACTACTCTACTGCCACACTTTATTACGACGACAAACTTATTCAGTTTTTTATTTGTTAACTTTGAAACGGTAAATCAAAAATTTAAAAAGTATGCTCATCTTACTATACAACAAACCTTTCCTATAAACAAAAATACTGAAACGATAAAGGGATATCTTTAATTTTTTTACATACTGTATATTACTTTTCAAAATATTTTCATAGTACCGAAAATATTGGTACTACCGTTACCAAAATCTTTATCACGACAATATTTTCCATTAGTTGGTGAATTAATTGACTTATAGAAGTAACAAAGTGACATGGGTAAAGTTCGTTCATTTACTTTGAAGTGAACCAGCACCTGCATTACATTTGATAAATCACGAGAAATAAGTAGGTAACATCTCAATTATTTGGATTACAAACAATCAATATGTTGCTTGTCGAATTGTTTGCTTAACGCTGGCCTTCTGTAGCCGCCGATGAACGTGAACATTGATTGGAAAAGAATAATTACACCATTCCTAATTAGTTGACTTACACAAGATTTCTAATTCCCACTGCCGAAAAACGGTAAAATTTTGACGCATGATTTGGACCAAAGACCATGTTGCAAAACTGAAATTACAAAAACATTTCCTCCGTGGTTGTTTAAACTACAATTCTACTTCACGGTATGATCTGCCGTTCAATGGAGACAGCTGCGCATCTTTAAACGAATTTGCAATTTCAACCGATGCATGTTTCTCTAGGAAGTCACCTATGATAAATGTTCTTTCTCATATTCATTGATGATCTCTATACTAGCATTAAGTGCGCGAAATTACTTCACTAGAATGAATAGTGCCAATTTGGTGTTTGTTTGGACTTATTTAACTAACTTCAAGTTAATGTTATTTTTTGAAGATGAGACTCCGAAATATTAAAAAATCAAACTTTTCATTTTTTTTCGGAACCTACAGCATGAAGTAACAAGTTACTTTACGCTTGTCCGGACATGCCGTAGACTCAGGTGATTCTCATTTCCAATGCCAAATGATCTTGACTCCTACGGTAGCAGACAAAAGGTTAAGTCGCCGGTAAACTCTAAGCTTGCACATATGACCCTTCCACGCTTTTCTAAACTTCTTCCCTTCAACTCCTTGCTCTCCCTTGGGTACTATGGCTCTTAATATTGAAAAAAATACTTCACCTTCCAGTCCCTTGCTAATTAAATGCCGTAACAATAGTTTCCCAACTTTTCAGTTAGGTATTGTATCCTCATGCACATCTAACCCAAATTGTTTTCTTATTTGGGAAATAGTTGCAAAATGAAAAGTATTTAGGACGCGCAAAACACATGTTTAAATTGGTAGTCTTGAAGAACCTTATCATTATTGGCTTCCAAATTCCTTGCTTTCTTAATGCATATACACAAGAAGAATTTTCTTATCACATTCAGCACAGCACATGATTCGAAAAACTTGACGTAACTTAACCTAAGTCTAACTAAAATTTATACCAATCAATATGGGCATCAAACTTCTTGTATTTGGAAAGTTTAGCTCACACAAAAGAAACATTTCTGGCCATATTCACTATAGCATAGTCAATTTCAAAATTAAATCAATAAATTGAGCAGCCTAATTGACCCCTCGCCAAGTTTTAATTTGTTCCAGTAATAAGCAAACCAAACGCAACCGGTACACCCGGCGCACTGCGAAACGGCAATCTTCCCCAGTTGCGTTCACGCCGCCCCACAGTGTCGCCTAGCCGGACAAAACCTCAAAATTTTGTTTTTGATTTTTCATGATCTAATATTTTTCTCTGTTTCTTAACAGGTTGAATAGAGTCTTTTCGAAATATTAAGACTCAAGGACGATAGTTCGATTTTTTACATGACTTCAAAGGTGAAATAGATGATAAATTCCGAGGAAAACTATTTTCAAACCTAAGTTATTCAAATGCACATATCTTTTTAGTTAAGATTCCGATTGGGGTCAAACTGATTTCATGTGAAAGGTTATTCGCTGGACTTATAACTGCCATTCGATTTAGTCGATACAAGCCTTTCTTCTCGCTCAGACATAAAAAACAAATAATAAATCGAGCAATAGTTTAAAGTTATAATGTTCAAAGTGGCTGTACTTTTTTTTGAAACGGTTCGGAAAGATCGCTTGTTGTTCACGATACTTGAAATTTGGTGCACTTTCCGAAAATTAATGTCTTGTTTTGCCCCTTTCTGCCCCGAGGTATGAAAAAAGGTGATTTTTCATGATACGTCTGAAGGAGACGCATGGTAGCCTTTGACTACCCAGAGCTCGCAATATAATTTATAGATGTGTCTTATCATTATCAACAATTGAAAAAATGTGTGTTCTGCAAAAAAATTCACCGCACCTAATTTTTTGAAAATGAATTTTATGGAAATAGTGCACTTTATATTTGTAAATTTGAATTTTCGAACCACCCTAAGTGCCAAAATTTTGAGGAAATAAAAAAAACAAAAAATAAACATCAAATATGAATTTAGCGTCACAAAATTACCCTAATGTGAAGTTTTCATCAAATTCGGGCCACTTTTGAGGTTTTGTCCGACTTTTGTATGGAAGGTGATCACTGTGCGCCCTGCTGACCCCGGGAACAGCTTTCCCGCAGCGATTCCGCCAACCCGCGGGACCGCAAAACAATGAATGAATAATTTACTTTACCGGCCCCGTTTTGGGTGGTTTATCTCGAGTTGGTAATCGGTTTTACCGCTCGGTTCCTCACCGCTGTCCGCGTTGGTTCTGTTGGTTCCGCTGGCCGCGGCAGCAGCAGCACTGGCGGTGGTCATTCTCCGTGGCCAAGTTCAAAATCGAGCTGTGCGAGTGTAGTTTAAAATATGTTACAGTCGAAGATAACGAGGTGCGCTAGCGTGGAAGATTGCACCAGCAGAGCAGCGGACAGTCAAGCGGGGACACGAAGGAAATAAAAAACAAATAAATAAGTGATAATTAGAGGAAAATAAATATCGTTTTTCTCATTCTTCTGCGTTTATGGTTTTTGGGGTCCCAGCGGCCAAGCGTAGAGCGTCCGAGGTGTTTCTGACGGAATATATATGGTTCCATTGTGAAGTGTCTGGGTAAAAATAATGGAATTTATTATTTTTTATTTATAGCATTTTCGGTTTCTCGGGTAAGTTCCAAAATAAGCATTCTCGCCGTAGAAGCAAATTCCATCACACGAACGAACCTGTGCGGCGTTCCGTTAGGTCTGAAGCAGTGCATGCGGGTACATGCGTATAGTCGTGACGAGCTTCGAGTTTAGGTGTAAATTAATTACTTTTACTACGCGTTTCTAATGCTAATGGATTTGGAATTCTATGAGCCGTGTGATTGTCGTAACGTCCCGCTTTTCGGGGGCCCCCTCCTGGGCAATTAAATTAAACTTTTATAACAGCACAATTTTTTCCCATCCCTTCTCAATCACCTACTCCACACCAGATAAATCACGGAAAATTTTTTACCAGCTACCACTCTAACCGGGTTTGAGTAAGACACCAACTGTTAATTACTTCCTTTCGAAGCCAAAAAACTACCGCTACCTAACGTAACCCAACTGCAACCAAGCTAGTAATTATCAACTTTTTAGGCTCTTTTCGAAAGCGCGACTAGGTCTCACTTCCAGCGCACTTATTTATGTTTGATTTATTCCGGTACAAGCAAAAGGTGCCTCGTCAGCTCGAAACGTGGCTGGTCAAACTTCCGACAACGCACCTCGATTGCCGGCGGTCCAAACCAGACCCAAACGGCGAGCTAGAGATGAATGACTTAATTGAATAGAAGGAAAAAGGCTGGAATCCATCCGCAATTTACTTGTGAGGCGAAGCAAAATTTCGCGCACACTGATTGAAGCTTCGGGATTCATTGGTCAAAACGTGCAAACATATGGACGAAGCAAAGTAAAAATATACGATCTTTTCACCCTTTGTGCGACGGACAAATCCCTAATTGTGTTCCGAGAACACCTCCCCGCGCATGTGTATGGAAAGAAGCTTCGCTAAACAGAAACCGTGCGAGGAAAAAAAAACTTATCTTAACTTAATTTAGATGCTTCTTCGTCTTCGAACAACTCTGTTTATCCCATCCACGAAAAAAAAACTCTGCTCTCTTAGCATGTTGTGATCTTTCTTGAACAACAGATTTTCTTCCCTTTCCCACCTCGTAAACTACTTCGCCGATATTTTTTCAGCCTCAGAAACGAGTCGACAACGCGCCTATTCAAGGAAAGGGAAACTCCATCGAGTGATGGATAATTGTATAAATTACCGTACTTCTTCGACCGCTGAGTTGCATCCTTTTGGAAGTCCCGCAGGGACCCGCTGCTGTTCGAAACGGCCGGCGCAGGCAGATTCCACCATCCGGAGGCATCGAAAACGAAAAACATGACCATTTGGTGTTGAGCACTCGAATTTTCCCATTTCTCGGTGGTAGGAATTCGCGCTCTAGGCCTGTCCCCATACTGAGTCGCAGCTCGTCGGAATCGTTCAATATTCAGCATTACTTAATTCGAACACCGGACTTTTGTGAAGTTTTACTGATCGAATTGATCGTTACAGTCAGGGCAGTGATGAACCTAAAAACCGGTGGTACTGCTGCTGCGGCTGCCGTCGCTGTGTTTGCCCAAAACGCGACAACACAAAGTGCTTGTTCCATATTCTGTCTGCCGCGGTGTTGACAACTGCACGTCTCCAAAGTTGGCCGGTTTTGGGCCGCAAAGCTGCCCAACATATATATGCTGAGCACAGGCAACCCCATCAGACGGGGATCATGAATATTTATGCGCGAACCTGCTACGCGTTTCGGCGGCTGGTGGCAGTGTAGCTGGTGCCCCTTTTTGTGCCTTCCGGACAGGTCTGCGTCGCGTAGTAGCAGTACCAGGTAAATTGGTTGGACCTGGGGTAGGTCTGCTTTTGCTTTTTCGGCAATTTAATTAATGTCAACCGATCAGTGGGAGCTGATTGACTGGTTGGCAGCGGTAGTCCTGATTGTAGCAGCCGACGAAGCGAGAATGGGAGTACACAGGGAGAGATCGAGAGCCTAGAGAGAGAGCAACTGGAACAAGTCCATCGACAAGCGTTTCGAGGTAGTTATTAAAAATTCGAAATACTTCAGATTGTTTGCACGATTCAATTGCGACTGGTTTGTCATCTGTCGGTTGGTGATGTGATGTGATTTCGCAATCGGCAGTGTTTATCTTGGGAATGACAGTTTTTGCAAACAGTGTGGATGATGCTGCGGGTCAATCAGAAATAGGAACTCAGTAATCCGATTGAAATCGGAAAACTACAAATTAGGAATCTGGAAGAAATCTGTGAGAAATTTTGAAATCAGAAATCAGAAATCAGGAATCAGAAAACAGAAATCAGAAATCAAAAATCAGCAATCAGAAATCAGAAATCAGAAATCAGAAATCAGAAATCAGAAATCAGAAATCAGAAAACAGAAATCATTAATCATAAATCATAAATCATAAATCATAAATCATAAATCATAAATCATAAATCAGAAATCCGAAATCCGAAATCAGAAATCCGAAATCAGAAATCAGAAATCAGAAATCAGAAATCAGAAATCAGAAATCAGAAATCAGAAATCAGAAATCAGAAATCAGAAATCAGAAATCAGAAATCAGAAATCAGAAATCAGAAATCAGAAATCAGAAATCAGAAATCAGAAATCAGAAATCAGAAATCAGAAATCAGAAATCAGAAATCAGAAATCAGAAATCAGAAATCAGAAATCAGAAATCAGAAATCAGAAATCAGAAATCAGAAATCAGAAATCAGAAATCAGAAATCAGAAATCAGAAATCAGAAATCAGAAATCAGAAATCAGAAATCAGAAATCAGAAATCAGAAATCAGAAATCAGAAATCAGAAATCAGAAATCAGAAATCAGAAATCAGAAATCAGAAATCAGAAATCAGAAATCAGAAATCAGAAATCAGAAATCAGAAATCAGAAATCAGAAATCAGAAATCAGAAATCAGAAATCAGAAATCAGAAATCAGAAATCAGAAATCAGAAATCAGAAATCAGAAATCAGAAATCAGAAATCAGAAATCAGAAATCAGAAATCAGAAATCAGAAATCAGAAATCAGAAATCAGAAATCAGAAATCAGAAATCAGAAATCAGAAATCAGAAATCAGAAATCAGAAATCAGAAATCAGAAATCAGAAATCAGAAATCAGAAATCAGAAATCAGAAATCAGAAATCAGAAATCAGAAATCAGAAATCAGAAATCAGAAATCAGAAATCAGAAAGCAGAAAACAGAAATCAGAAATCAGAAATCAGAAATCAGAAATCAGAAATCAGAAATCAGAAATCAGAAATCAGAAATCAGAAATCAGAAATCAGAAATCAGAAATCAGAAATCAGAAATTAGAAATCGGTAATCAGAAATCTTAAATCGGAATTTCAAAATCCGAAATAAGAAATCGGAATACAGAAATCAAAAATCCGAAATTGGGAATTCGAGATCCGGGATCTGGAACTCGAAATGAGAAATATGAGATTTGAAATTTGCATTCCACAATCAAAAATCCGAATTTCGAGCTCCGAAATCCTAATTTCGAGCTTCCGGATCCGATATCGGGAAGCAGAATCCCAAAATCCGGACATTTAAAATCCAGAATATCGAAATATCAATTTAGAAATCTGCGTCGAAAATCCGAAAACCGAAATTAGTATTTGGAAATCCGAAATGTGATATTCCAAATTTAACATCCGAAATTCTAAATTCACAATCCGAATTTCGTGATTCGAAATCCGAATTTTGCAGTTCAAAATCTAAATTCATTAAAATTGCAGATATCCGAAATTCGAGATTCTAAGCTCGAAATAAGAAATTGAAAGTCGGAATCTACTAACCACAATCCATAATCGAAACCCGAAATCTTAAATATGGGATCCATAATTCTAAGTCCGAAATCCGATGACTGGAATCCAAAATCCGAATAACAGGTTTCAAATTCCAAACCGAAAATTAAAAATTGAGAATCAAATATCGAGTATCGATAATCGCAATGTACTCAGCCCACCTGGGTTCGAATCCCAACCACGCATATGTGTTAGATATTGCAAAAATATATATTTCTGACCCGAAAAAAGAAGCGAATGACTACCAAAAATCGAAAATCCAAAATTCGGAATCCGACATAAGAAATCTGAAACTCGAAATTTGCAATCCAAAATTTAAAAAATCAGAATTGTGAGCTCCAAAATCTGAACTTTTAGATCCAAAATTCGAGCTACGCGATCTAACATCTGGAATTGGAAATTCTAAATTTGAAATCCGAAATTTCAAAATGCTAAACCCGAAATTTTGAATGTAAGTTCAGCAATATGCGTCGAAAATCCGAAATCAGAATTTGAAAATCTGAAAATTGAATTTCTAAATTCACAATCCAAAATTCTAAATTTTCAATCCGACATCCCAATTTCGAGTTACCAGATCCGAAACTCCATCGAATCCAACTTTCGAAATTGGAAATCAAAAACCAGATATCCGGAAATCGAAATTTACAATTCTGTTTACGAAATTAGAAATCATGAATTCTAAATTCGAATTTCGGAGTGAAAAATTTTAAATTCGAAATCTACTACCAGCAATACACAATTCGAAAACAAAAATTCATAATATGTAATACGGGATTCAAATTTCGAAATTCGAAATCGAAAATTAGAAATCCGAATTTAGAATTCCCAATCCAAAATCTGACGTTTGGAATTCCACGTCTGAAATTCGAAATCCGACAACCGGGATCTGAAATCCAAATTTAAATTTTTAATTTCAAGCAGAAAATAGAGTCGAATATAATCGAAATAAAAAATCGAAAAGCAAAAATCTGAAACTGAAAAACTGAAAATCGAAGATCGAAGATCGAAAATCAAAAATCGAAAAATCAAAAATCGAAAATCGAAAATCGAAAATCGAAAATCGGAAATCGGAAATCGGAAATCGAAATCGAAAATCGAAAATCGAAAATCGAAAATCGAAAATCGAAAATCGAAAATCGAAAATTGAAAATTGAAAATCGAAAATCGAAAATCGAAAATCGAAAATCGAAAATCGAAAATCGAAAATCGAAAATCGAAAATCGAAAATCGAAAATCGAAAATCGAAAATCGAAAATCGAAAATCGAAAATCGAAAATCGAAAATCGAAAATCGAAAATCGAAAATCGAAAATCGAAAATCGAAAATCGAAAATCGAAAATCGAAAATCGAAAATCGAAAATCGAAAATCGAAAATCGAAAATCGAAAATCGAAAATCGAAAATCGAAAATCGAAAATCGAAAATCGAAAATCGAAAATCGAAAATCGAAAATCGAAAATCGAAAATCGAAAATCGAAAATCGAAAATCGAAAATCGAAAATCGAAAATCGAAAATCGAAAATCGAAAATCGAAAATCGAAAATCGAAAATCGAAAATCGAAAATCGAAAATCGAAAATCGAAAATCGAAAATCGAAAATCGAAAATCGAAAATCGAAAATCGAAAATCGAAAATCGAAAATCGAAAATCGAAAATCGAAAATCGAAAATCGAAAATCGAAAATCGAAAATCGAAAATCGAAAATCGAAAATCGAAAATCGAAAATCGAAAATCGAAAATCGAAAATCGAAAATCGAAAATCGAAAATCGAAAATCGAAAATCGAAAATCGAAAATCGAAAATCGAAAATCGAAAATCGAAAATCGAAAATCGAAAATCGAAAATCGAAAATCGAAAATCGAAAATCGAAAATCGAAAATCGAAAATCGAAAATCGAAAATCGAAAATCGAAAATCGAAAATCGAAAATCGAAAATCGAAAATCGAAAATCGAAAATCGAAAATCGAAAATCGAAAATCGAAAATCGAAAATCGAAAATCGAAAATCGAAAATCGAAAATCGAAAATCGAAAATCGAAAATCGAAAATCGAAAATCGAAAATCGAAAATCGAAAATCGAAAATCGAAAATCGAAAATCGAAAATCGAAAATCGAAAATCGAAAATCGAAAATCGAAAATCGAAAATCGAAAATCGAAAATCGAAAATCGAAAATCGAAAATCGAAAATCGAAAATCGAAAATCGAAAATCGAAAATCGAAAATCGAAAATCGAAAATCGAAAATCGAAAATCGAAAATCGAAAATCGAAAATCGAAAATCGAAAATCGAAAATCGAAAATCGAAAATCGAAAATCGAAAATCGAAAATCGAAAATCGAAAATCGAAAATCGAAAATCGAAAATCGAAAATCGAAAATCGAAAATCGAAAATCGAAAATCGAAAATCGAAAATCGAAAATCGAAAATCGAAAATCGAAAATCGAAAATCGAAAATCGAAAATCGAAAATCGAAAATCGAAAATCGAAAATCGAAAATCGAAAATCGAAAATCGAAAATCGAAAATCGAAAATCGAAAATCGAAAATCGAAAATCGAAAATCGAAAATCGAAAATCGAAAATCGAAAATCGAAAATCGAAAATCGAAAATCGAAAATCGAAAATCGAAAATCGAAAATCGAAAATCGAAAATCGAAAATCGAAAATCGAAAATCGAAAATCGAAAATCGAAAATCGAAAATCGAAAATCGAAAATCGAAAATCGAAAATCGAAAATCGAAAATCGAAAATCGAAAATCGAAAATCGAAAATCGAAAATCGAAAATCGAAAATCGAAAATCGAAAATCGAAAATCGAAAATCAAAAATCGAAAATCGAAAATCGAAAATCGAAAAATCGTAATATCGAAAGAGCGAAAAATCTAACAATCGAAAACTCGAAAAATTTAAAAATCGTAAAATATAAAAATTGAAAAATATAAAAATCGAAAAACGAGAATAGAATTGAGAAATGACAAATGGTCGGTGTTAAGTCAGACCGGACTAAGTTGCAAAACATCAAAAAATGAGATAATGATAACACTGGATAAAGGATTTCGTCAGTTACATTCGACTTTTGCCAGATTTGAAATATGTATCAATAAACCAGAATTATGGCAAAAAATATTTTTTAATCATAATGTAAAGGATGCTGCGATTCAAACTTTAAACTCGTTTTTCTCGAAATCAATATTTTGTCACTTAGTCCGGTCTGACTCACCGACCAAATGACAAATGACAAATGACAATTGACAATTGACAAATGACAAATGACAAATGACAAATGACAAATGACAAATGACAAATGACAATTGACAAATGACAAATGACAAATGACAAATGACAAATGACAAACGACAAATGACAAATGACAAATGACAAATGACAAATGACAAATGACAAATGACAAATGACAAATGACAAATGACAAATGACAAATGACAAATGACAAATGACAAATGACAAATGACAAATGACAAATGACAAATGACAAATGACAAATGACAAATGACAAATGACAAATGACAAATGACAAATGACAAATGACAAATGACAAATGACAAATGACAAATGACAAATGACAAATGACAAATGACAAATGACAAATGACAAATGACAAATGACAAATGACAAATGACAAATGACAAATGACAAATGACAAATGACAAATGACAAATGACAAATGACAAATGACAAATGACAAATGACAAATGACAAATGACAAATGACAAATGACAAATGACAAATGACAAATGACAAATGACAAATGACAAATGACAAATGACAAATGACAAATGACAAATGACAAATGACAAATGACAAATGACAAATGACAAATGACAAATGACAAATGACAAATGACAAATGACAAATGACAAATGACAAATGACAAATGACAAATGACAAATGACAAATGACAAATGACAAATGACAAATGACAAATGACAAATGACAAATGACAAATGACAAATGACAAATGACAAATGACAAATGACAAATGACAAATGACAAATGACAAATGACAAATGACAAATGACAAATGACAAATGACAAATGAAAAATGACAAATGACAAATGACAAATGACAAATGACAAATGACAAATGACAAATGACAAATGACAAATGACAAATGACAAATGACAAATGACAAATGACAAATGACAAATGACAAATGACAAATGACAAATGACAAATGACAAATGACAAATGACAAATGACAAATGACAAATGACAAATGACAAATGACAAATGACAAATGACAAATGACAAATGACAAATGACAAATGACAAATGACAAATGACAAATGACAAATGACAAATGACAAATGACAAATGACAAATGACAAATGACAAATGACAAATGACAAATGACAAATGACAAATGACAAATGACAAATGACAAATGACAAATGACAAATGACAAATGACAAATGACAAATGACAAATGACAAATGACAAATGACAAATGACAAATGACAAATGACAAATGACAAATGACAAATGACAAATGACAAATGACAAATGACAAATGACAAATGACAAATGACAAATGACAAATGACAAATGACAAATGACAAATGACAAATGACAAATGACAAATGACAAATGACAAATGACAAATGACAAATGACAAATGACAAATGACAAATGACAAATGACAAATGACAAATGACAAATGACAAATGACAAATGACAAATGACAAATGACAAATGACAAATGACAAATGACAAATGAGAAGTGCAGAATGTTAAAAAAATGGAAATGTAAAAAGAAAAGAAAAGTAAAGAAAAAGAAGTGATTTATCAAATGAATTATGAATGAATTAGAGATTAGCGAGAAACAGAAAATGCGAATACATATGATTAAGAACAATGAGTTGATAAATGAAAAGTGGTAAATAGAATTTAAAAATGAGACATTACTAATACCACTGCTTTATGTGGGATTGTAGCTGGATTTTAATGTGATTTTTATAATTCTCTTTTTACTCATCGCGAACACGTAAATTGATTACGAGTTTTTATATGTGTTTTTGTGAGGACACTATGCCCGCGTTGAAATTTTTGGAAGTTTGGGCTGCTAAATGGAAATTATTATGTCTTCATGCTTAGGTGAAGGTCGTGTTCTAGTTGGCACATTCCCAAGTTCATAGCTGCAGAATGGCAATCATTCTAGCTCCATTTTCTCCTTTGCCTAACCTACGATGACTCAAACATAAAAAACCGTCGCAAATCCCAACCAAAAATTTTCACACATAAACGCGCAAAATTGCAATCCGACTGAATCCCTTCGGTGAAAGAATGCAGCACGTTCGGTTGATTTCCAAGTCCCAAATCCGATTTACATCTTCGGTGTGACTGAGCCAGGATTTTCGAGCCGGCTCGTAATCAAACAGAACCCATAAATCCTTCCGAAACAGCTTGCAGCCAGCCTTGGCAGGGCAAAAGAATATTGGAATTGTGAACAAAAGCGATTTCAGCCATCGCGCCATGCCTTAGATGAATCGTGTAACGGGGGTGGTGCAGCAGCAGGAACAGCGGTAGTGGCGGCTGTCAGGCTCAATTGACGCAGCCAGCCTCACGGTGTCATGCTCTGCTACATCAAAAAGGTCGGTGAGAGATGCCAAAAATTCCCTCCAGGTGGAAAGAACTGAGAATAAAGGACAGGTTTAATGATGCTGTCTTTTATTTGAGGAAAACGGTCTATTAGCTTTGAAGCAGTTCCTACGGATTTTTTCTCCGCTCATTGTGCTGCCCCAGATCAATCGACGGCCAAAAAATGTCCTTTATTTGAAAAATCCCAGTTGCAATGCAGGCTCCGGGGTCCAATCAGCAGCGATGAACTTTCGAAGGAGAGGGAGGAAAAAAAGACAGTATTCTATTCAAATAATGGAAACAAATAATACGAGAAAGGGCCGCTCAAAGAAGGCGAATTGCGAGGGATGCCTAATCGATAGCGGACGAAGCCCGCGTCACCATCGCTTTTGAACTGTTATCCGGAGTCTGACCAGCGAAAGAGAAGGTGAATGCTGGAATGTTTTTCCTCCGTGAACTGATTCTGAGATAGTTTGGTGAGCTGTCGTCCATTGAGGTCTGACAGGGTGGACAGCGGCGTTGCCTGTATAGGGATCAGGGAAAGTGGCTCTAAATTTGCTTACAATAACGTTTCTTTTTCTTTTCAGTGCTGCTTGAAGTAGTTTGGAATTGGTTTCTATCGGGAAAATTTCTATTGATAGGGGAAAATGCTGTCGGGAAATTGAACTTGAACGCTTGTTGCCACGCTGGTGAAGCTGGAGGCAAAGATGTTATTTGCGGTGGATGCTCACAGACACACATATGATACGGTTCGATATCGTTGCTTTCCTGAACTTTTGGGAACAGCTGTGTCGGAATGCAATGCAGTTTCCCAGAAATCGTTGCATTTATTGAAGCTAAGTCAGCAGACTTTATCTAATCGATATTACAGTAAAAAGTAGTAACATTTCAGCACCGAAATCAGAACTAGAAGAAGCCTGTTGGAAGCTGTTTCAAATGCATGCCTACAATGATACGTAGTCTTCTCAAGGTTCGACACAATGCTCATACCGCTGAAATCTCAGGACAAAATCATCGTAAATAAAAAAAGTGAAAGGCGAGTGAGCGCTACAAAAAATACAATTTCCAACCATCAAAGTTCAGTACACAGGGTAGCCATAAACAAAAAACAAACAACGTCACCCAAATTCCTTTCCGTCAAACGATCGTTTTCCCGAGATCAGAGTTTTCAGTTTACCCCGTTATAAATTGAAACTAATCCCATGGGAAATTTGTCAAAAATAAACATCCCGCAGCAGCAGTTCGCCGCGTTGTACGCACACATGCCATCAAACGTATTACCGTAGTAGGTACCACGGGTCTAATTTGAGTTCCCTCCTTCGCACTCACGCTGGCTGACTACATGGTACAGTCAAATCGTGGTTGTGATAAGCAGCTGTTGTTGTTGTTGCTGTTACTGAACAACTATCGCCACTGACTGCTGCATACAGGACAATGAGCGAAGAAGAAGAAAAAAAATGAGCAAATAATAGCTAACGATATCGTGTTCGAACTCGGAAGATTTTCGCTTCCCATGCGAAGTGGCATGCAGAGTAGTGAGGAACTAGAAGAATACAACCAACGGCAGATAGGTGCAGGCTATGGTGGGATGAGGAAAAGTCAGCTCGATAAGGATAAGGAAGCTTGCAGGAAAGCAATCAATAATGCAAACACGTAGCACGAAGCGGACCCCCCGAGGGAAAGTGGGATGGGATGGGATGAGATGGAGCATAGAACCGATGTTTGTTAGTGTACTCGCAATCAGAATTTAAATAAGCTGACAATTTTGCCTTCTGGATAGGGAATGCAGACGAGCTATGAAATATGTGGTTCAATAAATGTACGTTATTGTTTCTGAGGTATTTAATTTTATGAAATCTTGGTAATATTGTTGGTGTAGAGGATGTGAGAAAACTACTTATCTAAAATTTCTTGGATTACGAAGAGTAGTATATTGGAGTACTAAGGGCATCAATGCATGTAAAGGTAGAAATAAAATCGAAAATTTAACAACTGTTTCCGATCTCGTAGACATCAAGATACAGTTTGAAATTCGTTGCGTTAGGAACTTTTCCGGATTGAGATTAATAGCTTTGTCTTAGGGAGGGATTCTAGATCTCCAGCAGGAAGCAATTTGGGTAGTCTCTTTAATTTGTCTCTATTTGTACATGTCTGAAACAACAACAAATGCACTACCATTCTATACAGAATTGCCACATGTACACAAACCACCAAAAACATATGTATAAATGTTCGATTAACAGCATTTTATGGTTCCTTAATCTTTAACCCACTGGTTTAAGTGAACGTCGTGCCTACACCTATTTTGCACTTGGTTTAAATATCTTCAATCATTAAAGTGGTAAACAGTAAACCTCCAAATCAAGATGTTCACGTTTATACTGTTTTATTTATTAGTTAGATTTTTTTGTTTTTGAAAGTGGTTCAACTGGAGCTGTAGAGCTCGGTTCTCAGAAGAACTCACTGTCAGAATCACTCACTTCAATTACAGACTGCACGGAAAATGTTACAAACTAATTCACTGCTTAAGGGGGGTAAGGATTTCAGCACGCAAAAAAAACACTTTTTGCGAATTGTTTTAGAACTTTGCGTGAAGCGAATTGGATCAAATCTTTTGGACATTTTTGTACAAGTATACCGCGATAGTACGTACATCTTCGCTTCGTTTAGTGTACGAATCACAAAAATAAATTTCAAAATGTTACTTTTTATGTCTAATATTGCATGAAAACTTACAAAAATAAGATTAATCACTGAATTAATCCCCATATTAGTGATAAACTGTTCAATCACAGTGTACTTGGTTTTAGAAGAACGGTTTGCTACAGCCAGAATGGTTGAAAATGGCATGTAAAAGCATTTCCTCGGACTTATTCAGTTCCTTGACTACGTACGATTTGTCTGAATTTCGCATAAAATATTCTGAATTTGTAATAACAAACTGAAAGGAATAAGATGCCTCCGAATATTGTAGGATATTCCAGAGTTATTGATAAATTCTTTGAATTTGGTAGCATTCCCGTGAGCGTGATGCCATTAACAGCATATTGTTTTTCTAATCCTTTATTTTTTTAGTCGCAAAACGGATATTTAAATATATTTGCAATGGCGATTAAATTTTAAATATATTGTATGACAACATATGAGCTTAAAGATATATAAAGCATAGTTCCCTGTCATACATTAATCCTTGAACCATGCCAATATGTTGAATACTTCCTTTAATTGCTCGCACAAGTTTCACAAAAGAAGTATATAGGGAAAAAGGCTCGTTTAGCTGTGTTTGTCCAGATCTGTAAGTCATATTAGTCTCCATCAAATTCGCTGGGCGTACTTGATCCGAATCTTACCCATTACATTCAAAACTATCTCCTAGAATGCAATGAATTCAGCACTCACATTTTATCTTCATAATATTTGAAAATCAGTTAGCAAAAATCGTGTTATCATTGCTCTAGATAGTATACTTTAAAAATTACTAAAATCATTTTTGGTCTTCAGAAAAATTTCTTTGAATTTTTTTGGTTACTTCGAAGTTAGTAATACTTCTCTGATACTTGTGAGACACCGTACATAAAGCATGCAAAAGTTTTTGGTCAAACTTTCATAATTTTGTGAAGTTAACTGTGAGTTTAAGAAATTTACTTGAGGTTCCTTGTAATTTATTTGTTTGAAGTAATATTGTAAAGCTTGAAGACACCCCTTGATGTTTGATTTTTGTTTTCATAAATCCTTTAAATACTCTTGAAATTTCGTAAACTTTCCAGAAGTTCTAAAGATTTCGATCAAGACCGTAAAATTTTTTGAAGTTCGCAGAATTACCCCGAGTTTGGTAAAAGATGAGTGAATATCGTGAACACTCTGCTGTTTATGTACAATGTTTGAGTGCATGAAAATTCTCTGAAGTTTGAAGTATTTTCCTAAATTTTATACAACCGGCGAATTGTCATCCTTAAAGCTCATTGAAATTATCTGATGTTTGACAAAAAACTATGAATGATAGGAATATCGTACAAATTATCTGTAGTTCTAAGGATTTCCTTGTAAGTTAGAAAGCTCCCAAAAATTTATAAGACTTTCAAGATACTTGTAGGACGTCCCTAAAGCTCGTAGAATTCTTTTCATACTAGGTAGAATTTCATGATGCATTTATGGTTTACTTAAACTTTGGAATACTTTGCTGGAGTTTGCAGAACTACTCTGAGTAGCACAGAACCCTTGACATAACCTCTCTAAAGTACGCAGAAGTAACATGGAACTCGTGAAACTTCTATAAAATGTGTCGCATTTTGTTGAAGTTTACAAAATCAATCAATAAAAAAAATTGTTGGTAGGTGTACATATTATCGAGGCAAAATGTACGTACTATCGAGGGTACGTACTAACGAGGGTACGTACTATCGAGGTATACTGTATATCATTTCAATAACATGTTGTAATTTTTCTATGCAAAAACATCGACAAACGACTTGGTTACGAAGCTTTTTGGAGAGCGTCTCTAGAAAAACATGATTTGCGGTGTTACCTGCCATTCAAAAACAACTTACCTGATTTCTTTCATACTCATAAAAAGGCGGCATGTTTGATGAAAAATTAATTTTTTTTAAATGAGTAAAAAACCTCCTTAATTAAAATTTATCTCAAAAACTCAACGTAGAGGTAAGGTATTTTTACATGGAATGTGTATGCAAATTGAAAGAAATCGGGTAAGTTGTTTTGAATGGCAGGTAACACCGCAAATCATGTTTTTCTAGAAACGTTCTACAAAAAGCTTCGTCACCGAGTCGTTTGTCGATATTTTTGCATAGAAAAATTACAGAATGTTATTGAAATGATATACTAAAATTTTCAAAAGGTTTGATCCAATTCGCTTCACGCAAAGTTCTAAAAAAATCACAAAAAAGGATTTTTTTGTCACGCTGAAACCCTTAACCCCACCCCCCTTAACACCAATTACAGCGCACAGTGGCATCTGTTCATACAAAGTTGTGACAAAATTATAAAAATTGATCTATGTGGCTAAAACTTGGGGTTTTAGCTAATTTTGGGTCGCTGAATCTATTTCTGCTACCAGTTTTGATATTCCATATTTCATTTTTTCGACTACTTTCATATAAACCCATTTGAATGCGTTGGTCGTTAAAGGGTTAATATAAACATTAATCATAGTAGCCAATCTCATCAGATAGCAGAAATGGTTGACAAAACTAGTAAAAATCACTAATTTTTCAGTAATATGATGTTGTTTAGACAATTAATTTGTAAGGAGATTTATGAGCTACAAGGCGTCTCCATATGGGTATTTTCAAAAACATAAATGAGCCCTATGTGTGTGTGTGTGTTAACCATCCTAACTCCCACTAGCTGGTAGTGATTTACAGAAAAAAGATGTTTGCATGTATTTTAACCTATCCATGCAAATAACTTGGTTCAAGGATTTAGGTAGGTGTTAGCTCAATTGACTTTCCGATGACCCATTTCGTGTACAGCGCCAGACATGTTCCGAGGTCATCGTTCCATCAACCAGCCTCGCCTTACTGTAATGTTTGTATCAAATGGATTATAACATTACAATAAGACTTTCGATTCCTTAAATGAGGTAAGAAATCGACGCGTATTTAGTGTATTTATTTGATTTTTGTATACATAAATTAGAATGTCTGTAGAAAAATATACCAGTTTTTCTATTTCCTTCCTCATCTCCTACTTACGCGAGTGACTGATACTTGCTTATCCATTTTTCGTCCCATTCCAAACCTTCTCCAGATATCCTCAAAATCTCCAGCTTCTTTCTCACGCATCAAACAGCCCGAGCTATCCTTTCTCTTTCTCACGTTTGCAAGTACAGCGCAATTTATCAACAACAGTATGCATGCAGCAGATACAGAAGACTCCACTGGCCACGCACGTGGTCCTGACCCGAAAAAGGTTTGGAAAGTGTCGAAAGAAAAAGAAAAACTGACCTGCAGGTTTCCGAATGTGGAACTAAGAAATTGGTGCGACACCTATCGGGCGATAGCTACGGGTGACGCGCCGATAATTTGGAATCGCCACTTTTTTCACCAAGTGACGCCGAAAAATTTTCACTTTTTGGGAAAGATTTATCACTAGGAAAAAAACACTTTTTTGTGAGTTTTTGATCTCCACTATTATTATTTACGTTGTTAAAACACTTTTTTCTTCCCCGCATCGGGAATAGACGGCCCGTAATGCGGGGGGAACACTTTTGACACTAATGCTGTGTGGATTTGAATCACTTTACGCCGGGATGAAAACTCCAAAAAAATCACTGAATTCCACTTCCGATTTACGAAAACTGTTCACCGAGTCGTTCTTCGTATTTAAAAACACTTTTGTTTTATAATCCGTACCAAAAAACTACGATTTTGGACCGACTAGCGAGGAGCTCCAAAACAGTCGACCGATCGCGGCTAAGGTAAACACTCTTCCTCAACCTAAATGAACCCTATATATCTTAAAACTTATTCAGACCATCTCAAAGAAGACGTTTTAAGATAAATTACTGATACGATATGAAACTGTTTAATTGGATTTTTTTGATGCAGAACAAACGTAAATCAGTTTTGCACAAAAATTTCCCATCTATAGCTTAGCATATTCATTCTTCTTTTCAATGAACTTAAAATTGCTCTAATCGGCTGTGTAGTTCTTGAGATATCGCCATTTGAAACTCTAAGGTACTAAAAATTCCAATGAATTGAATTGAACAGAAAACCTCGACATCACTTGCTTCAACGGCATGTTAAAAATTCATTTTTCATCCGATCATAGTAAAACTTTGAGATACCTTTATTCAAACTGAGAGAAAAAAATATTTACAAAAGAATTACAAGACATTGATTTTTGGGGTTTTGTCACTCGTCGTGCCCCTGTGCAGCAGGCCGTGATTCTGATTGTGATATTGAGTTTTACGGTTCACATCTAGGGATGGTGAGATTCCATGATCGTACGGGAACGAGCGTTTATATGTTCGCGCTTGAAACCGCGTTTATAGATTTATAAGTGTTTAATCACCGGTACGCTTTCATGTTTGCAATACCGTAAGTCTAGGTTGTGCAAGGATAATCGCGAAGGTTTCGAATGATTGTATGTTAACGTGATTGATCGCGTGGGCGTTTGTAGTGTGTATGTAATTTCGTGTGCATAAATTCGTTTGTATAACCATGTTGTCCATTGCATACTTGCAATTAATGGGATGCTTGAATGTTCACGTGGACCATTTGCTATTTAATTTTGAGTGCATGGCTGAAATGTTAGAACTGAATCCATTGACCTAGAGTGCTAGGACCAAGGACAGTGACTTCCAGACGTGACGAAATCATGATTGCGAAAGAAGGCGCGATTGTATAATTATTATAATTATTATAATTATAAGTTATTATAAGTGCGATTACTTGAGACAGCTATTAAAAAATTTAGGTGTTAAAACGTCTACTTGATCACAAAGAGCGTTTTTATGTTTGTAAAATCGCGGGCGTAGGTTTGCTCGTAATTGCATATTCAAGTTTATAATCGGGGATGTATTATCGCACAGAGTTCGAGCGTTTATATTTTAACCCTTCGCAAACGATTTTTTTTCATTGTTAATACTGTCATTTTTAGCTTTATATAGGTTTTCGGGTTCACTGATTCTTATCCTGACGTCGAAAATGTAAAATTTTAAATGGCGGATCCAATATGGCGACTGTGCTTGGCTAAATTTCATGTTTTTTTAGATTGGCCTTATACGTCTTACAAGGGGGTTTTCGGGCTCGCTGATTCTGATTCTGACGTCGAAAATGCAAAATTCGAAGTATGGCCATGTCTGCCCAAAATGGTATCTATGCTCTTCTGTCAGTCCCGCCACCGGAGTTCCGGAACTAATTTTGAAATGGCCATGTGTGTCCAAAATTATTTCGTCGAGAAAGTGTGATTTGATGTGTCGCATGACAGGAATGGTCTCTAAATCTGAACTGGTCCTCCGGAACCGGGCACCAGTGTTCCGGAACTGATGTTGAAATGGCCATGTCTGCCCAAAATGGTCTCTTTGCTCTTCCGCCAGTCTTATCTTGTCAAGAAAGTGTGATTTGATGTGTCGCATGATAGGAATAGCCTCTAAATCTGAACTGTTCCTCCGGAACCGGACTCCGGAGTTTCCGGTAACCTAACATCCGGCAAGGTAAGCGATAATGTCTGCTAAAGAAATTGAAGCATTTCTGTATGATTTCAAGAAAAAAAATGAAGTTTTCACCCATTTTCATTCATAAACATCAAAATCAGATATGGATCTCTTTAGAAAATACAAGGTGTACAGTACATTTCCGGCAACCTCTCCGGATTAGCCACTTGTAGCCCTATTTCTCCATATTCATTTGATAGTGCAACTATTCCCCTAAATATATCAGTTTTTTATTGCAAATTGATTCATTGTATCAAATGATATAACCAAAAATATGTAACAAAGTCGTTCCGGTGTTTTAAGGGTTAATGAGCATACAACATGTTTTATATAATGGAAGAGGAAATGTCGTCTAGTTTAGTTTAGTTTTAGAAATTTGTTTTTTGGACTGATTCGATGCGTTCTTCGTACAGGATAGTGTATGGGTTCCATACTACGCTTTAATATTCCAAAATTGGCCTGACATACGTATTGTATAATATTTAATTCTGTAAGGGTCTTCAAAATTATAGCTGAAGCGTTGAATAAAACCCAGCATACTATTTTCTTTATTTATTATTGTATTATAATGTGCCACAAATGTGAGCTTGGAGTCTAAGACACTGTGCTTGGCTATGTTTCAAGTCTTACAAGTGAGTTTTCGTGGTTACTGATTCTGATTATTACATCGAAAATGTAAAATTCAAAATGGTTGCCATTTTGTAGGCGCCATTTTTAAATTTCGAATTCTGACATCAGAATCGTAATCAGCGACCCCAAAAACTCTCGTAAATCAAGTTTTATGCTCATTGTAACAAAATTTGCAAATCTCGTAAAAAATTCGTCCATTGTGTAGACTCCATTTTAAATTTTCAAATTCTGTTATCAGAATCATAATCATCGACCTCAAAAACCACATAATCTATTTTTATGCTAGTTGAGAAGTTATCCCTGTCTCAGAATGTTTTATGGACCAACATAACAATAAACTCCATTTTTGCATATTTTGATAATTTTTTTTCGAAAAAACTGACCTACGAAAACTTCTGCAGAAAATCTATTATTTAGTTCAATGTTTGAGATACTTGCAAAAAAAAAATTTAGATCTTTAGGGCTTTCAGTCAGACAGCCGAATTTATTTAAAAAAAATGCGATTTTCGAGTTTGATTTGTTTATAACTAATAAGTAATTACCGAATTCACATAATTTTTTGTGCTATTTGTACTCCCTATATCCCTAAGAGTTAATTTAAAGAAAGAATGCGTATTTATATGTTAACGCTAACTAGAAATCCAATAAAATCTAAAGAGAAATAGGTGGGACGCATACGTCCCACTGCGTCGCAAAGGTTAAAGGGTGTCGCGTGTATGTAATTTCGCGTGTATAAGTTCGTTTGTATACCATCGCTTACATATTCGCGTTGAATGTTAGCGGCCTAAGACTTCTAGTTTATAGGAGTCTATTAGGGTGTTGCCATAGAAAACGCTTTATAAATCGATAACTTTAAGTCCTTCAAGTTCAAGTTGTTTAACAAAATTCTTCATTACGAGCATCTCTAAAACTTTGTCGAAGACATCAACTTTGTACCTCGTCAGCATAAAAAGTTATTTTTTTAGTTGGATCGTGGTAAGCCATGCCTAATTTTAATTTTTATCAGGTTGTGGGGAATATTCTATTCGTCCAAAGATACCCTGTGAATATATTCGATCGTTTGGCCTCTAGTGAATTCAGTACACGTTTTTAGGGTTTCCTACCACTATGCAGCGGTGTCCTTTGATGACTCCTTCTCGATAACAAATATTTAGCCGATTTGATGAGCTTAGTCGTTTGGTTCACAAGACTAGGTCCAGGCCTCTGAAAAAATTTTCAAAGTTTAAGGGCTTCTGTCCGTTTCTTTTAAAATAAACATTAAAAAATCAAACCCTTCTCCTCTCCCCTGAGAATTTTCTTTTCCAGTCTTAGCGGCCTAAGACTTCTAGAGTATGTGAGTCTCTTTTTTGAGACCTAGATCGAAGGCATAGATCTAGGCCGCTAGGACCAAAGGTGGAGGCTTCCGGACGTGATCGATTCGTGCTCGCGTGTGGGCGGGCATTGCTATAATCACACTTGAGACGACGTTTATAAATTAGTAATTGCTAACATTCTGACTTGATCGCCAAGGCGTTTTTATGTGTGCGAGATTGCGAGCGTAGATGTGTTCAGATTATCGTGATTACATGATCGCATGCGTGACTAGATTTGTATTATCGCGAAGAGCGCAAGCGTTTTTATGTTGACGTGTTTGATCGCGTTGGCGTTTTCATGGCGCATACGCTAGCGTGTTTATAACTTTGTGGGTTTGAATACGTTCATATAACCGTATAACCATTTGTATATTCGTGTAGGCTTTTGAAGGTTTGCGCGAGTCGTCATTCTGATTTTAATTTTGATCGTACGAGGCGTAATGAAGGAAGAAAGCGTTTTCACCCAATTTCATTGGAAACTACAACTGTGTCGCCCTAAAACTTGTTATCTAGTGTATATAAATTCCGTATTTTAGAGAGGGAGCTCCCTGACGAGTATGTTTCATTCTTCGCGCAGGAGGGAGCGTTTGTATGTTGGTATATGAGATAGCGTTTATAAATTCGTAAGTACTACCAGGTTGACTCAACCGCCAGAACCTTTATATGATTACGAGACCGTGGGCGTAAGTATGCCGTTTTTTTCTAGTTTACATTTTAAATTATCATTTAGGTGAAAGCTAGCATTAATTATTGATAATTGATGTGCTACTCCAACCGATACATGTGATATTGTTTGAAGATGTTTGCAATATCGTAAATCCAATCAGACTTGGGGAGGGCCGTACTGTTTTTTATTAGCTTTAAAATTGGATTAAAAATTTTGAATTTGAATATGTGATACCATAATCAGACAAACGTTACATACATTCCACACCAGACAAACTATCTATTTCGCTCAAAACATCAGTTTCGTAAAATCAAGGCGATTTTAAAAAATTATAGGTTCTGCGATTGAATTTGACCCAGAAACCAGTCCAGAGTTTAGTGTATGTATGTTCGTCTGTATGTGATCGTATCGTATGACCGGTAACAATTTTGACCTTTTTCGGAACATTGCTAATTCTAATGGCAGTTGGCTCCATGCGCCAACTCCAAGCTTTTCCCGATAGCTCCAGTTCGCTCTCAAGATTTATCTGGTTTTTTAGTGATATATTTGAAAATCGGAAAATTCATAGTTTACTAAAATATCCCAGAGTGATCTGCATACCATTAAACCTAAGGCCGCATAGCATTTTCATTACAAAAAGCTTTGTTAAAAATTGCATATCAATTGGAGGTTGCAGGTCAAAGTTATTGAGCTTTGAAGGTCAACAGAACTTATGAAAATATTCTATTCTATATGGCGGAATGTTTAGTAAAACATAGCATAGGCGACTAACAACATGCTATGAGTTCCTAGGTATTGCTGCGTACCGAAGACTTAACCTAAACGGACCTTAAGGTTTTGCAGTTAGACTTTATCCATTCTGTATTGAATGAATCACTGACATATAGTCGCCTTGAATGTCGAATTGAAGCTAAGATGAAGCTGTTTTTCTTGTGGCAAGCGAACTGTAAGTGTGCCAAAATAAGCCAGTTTTTTATTAAATCTGGAGCCGTCTTCCGACAAATCTACATTGACGAATACCTCCGAAAGTGACTTATTGAGGTCACATGAAGGTCTGACACTAGCTTTGTACTACTTTTGCTTTCCTAAACAGTGGTATACATTTCAACACTCCAGAACTTCACTCTGTCAGAAAATATAGGGCCATCGGAAGCTAATACTTCGTAAATCACTCTCCTGGTCTTTCTTCAAAATTGTCCAGTGCAGAACTTATTCGAATTTGAACGGCTCATATGGTAGTTGGTTTTTACCAGTAATGCTCTTTTCCCATTCGTTCTTCTTCTGGACCGCCGATGGATCAAGAGCCCTTGTCATTCTGTTTATTATATTTATTACTCACAATAAAGATGTCGTTTGCAAGTTGGCATTTACCCCAATTATGGAAACGTGTCTGATAGGGAGAGTGGAGATGCCAACTTGTCATTAACATTTCGCAGAGAATTTCTTCGCATTCATTTGGGATATCTTTTATACTTTTTGTACGCTTTCTTTGTACGGAAAACTTCGGAAATGATTATTGGAGTGTTAATAAGAAGCAATACTCCCGATGGCCGGCTGTTCGGAGTTCAAATTGTTCGTTTCGAATTCTCGGAAATTGATCGTGAGCGACTTCGTACATATTGCTAAGATTGTATTGTCTATAGATGAATAAAGTTCTATTATATTCCACGCGGCTTTATCCTTATATATAACGCCTGCGGAAGAATAATTACTAAAATGTCTATTCGAACGGTATTCATATTTCTACTGGCAGTCGCACACCTAAAAACTTTGATCTAAAATGAAAAGACAAAGCGCGTAAATCCCAATAGCTGCCAATATATACCCTGATTCATCACCCTACTTACTAACACCAATCCTATCCGGCGACACTTGTGGATGTTGCAGAGAATTCCTCGGTCATAATAGTCAGAAATGTTGAACTAACATTGTTTATTTTTTTTACCATTTTTTTGTTAACCATTTTTTGTTAACGACCTATTGAGTCCATTTGTCAACAGTTGTTACGGCATTTAATTAGCAAGGGACTGGAAGGTGAAGTATATTTTTCAATATTTAAAGCCATAGTACTCAAGGGAGAGCAAGGAGTTGAAGGGAGAAAGTTTAGAAAAGTGTGGAAGGATCATATATGCAAGCTTAGAGCTCACCGGCGACTTAACTTTTTGTCTGCTACCGTAGGAGTCAGGGTCTTTTGGCATTAGAAATGCGAATTAAATTAAATAATTAAATGCCGTAACAACTGTTGACAAATTGACTCAATAGGTCGTTAACAAAAAATGGTTAACAAAAAAATGGTAAAAATAGAACTTACCGTGATGGGGATCCATCGTCGCAGCTTTGGGTGAAAGCTGCCGACACCGTGCAAATCAGCAACACATGTGACCATATATCACAGACGCTGAGACAGTCACAATAGTCGATAAAATAAAATCACTCAGGCAGGCAATTGGTGAGGGAACAAACAAAACTGGCTCATTCAATGAGTTTCAACGTCGCAAATGCTTAGTGTGGAAGTTTACCGTGACTTAACTTTTTGTCGTTTCCGACAGCATGAAGTAACAAGTTACTTTACGCTTGTCCGGACATGCCGTGGACTCAGGTGATTCGCATTTCTAATGCCAAAAGATCCTGACTCCTACGGTAGCAGACAAAAAGTTAAGTCGCCGGTGAGCTCTAAGCTTGCATATATGATCCTTACACGCTTTTCTAAACTTTCTCCCTTCAACTCCTTGCTCTCCCTTGAGTACTATGGCTCTAAATATTGAAAAATATACTTCACCTTCCAGTCCCTTGCTAATTAAATGCCGTAACAACTGTTAACATTGCTTCCCATCCCAAAATTGACCTGAATGGGCGTGGCCATCCACGTCATTAATTAAGCTAAAATCTTAGTCTCCTTAGGTTGCACGTTGAGTATGATGTACTACTCCCAAGTATCACACAATTAGTGCAATTGCAATTTCAACATGTTTTGATCAATTACGGGAAACTCACGGGCGGTCTACTAAGCTAAGCTAAGCTAAGGTAAGGAATGAAAACCAAACAGGCTTTGTGCAGTAAGCAACAGCCTGGGTGATTGATAACAATAAACTACTAACTAAATCAGCTCGCAGCTATGACTAATTCTTCTTTCAGTAAAATACCCCTAAAATAAGAAAAAGATTCGATTCCACATCCAAGCAAATCAACACTGGTCGTAGCCGGCTAAATTACCGTTCATAGATTACCTGCCTTACCGTTGCTGCTTAAGGACCGTAGGTGCATGCATATCGATGCAATTTGCATACCGTCATTTTTCAACGTCGATAACGAAGCCATTCAGTCATGCTGAGATATTTCCGCTGTCGGTCGCTGCTGGTCGGAATCCTGACTTTGAACCGGTATCATCCCTCATAAATTAGAGCCTTTTAGCAGTTGGGGTCGGTGGCTTTCATCACTGAAGCCTCCGCCGCCAGTATCGACAGCTTTCGTCAGCAGCCGCAGCAGCATCAGCGATTTAGCTCAATCAAAAAACGAAGTCAACTTCTCCTGTCGCGTCGCGGTAAAGCCTCAGTCAGTGCAGCCGACCGAACTGAAACGTCTTAATCCCATTTTACTGACTCGCATAGATAAAAACGGCTACCTCGATCAAAACGATGTGTCGGCTTTGTCGTAAACAAAGGTATACATACACTTCGGCAGCAGCAGCCGCATAGTTTAAGGTGACAGTCGCCTGTCTTATCACATTTTGTTCCGTGTGTTATATTTCTTCTTCTAAAGTGTTTTTTTTAATAGCGCAGCTTTCGATTCCTCGTCATCCATCGCATCGCTAGCCGAGCGAGCAGATTAAGTAATTACACATACTCCAACAGCTCATCCGTCCAATTAGAAGTCAATCTTTTCACTTTAGGATTAGTTCTGGGAATGAGATATGAACAGATAGCGAGTCGAACCAGTGAAAGGAAAACAAGAACACATCACCATAAAAATTAAAATCAACCGGAGTCGGAAGAATTAAAATCAAATTCATTTCTTACTCCCAAATGTCTTAATTGAAGAGGGCTCTTGTACCCGAAAGCGACGATCCAGACACTGCTGCTGCTGCTGCTTCTGCGTGATGTTCAGCAGCAGCAGCGCGGGGTGTCATGTCGGCGCAGATCACGACTGACTCACTACTGACGAAACAGCGTGGAAGTGATCTGGATCAAAAGGGCTCTAAGGCACAGGGGGCACCCGAACAAAAACAGAAACAATCCCTCAATTGCATGGCTTGGGCGATAAATTTAATACTGCTTTTTCGATTCTGCGTTTCATTTTCCCCGCCTGCAGTTCTCGTGGTTTCGGAATTCGGGGGAACCGACCCGATGATAGCGTCGGTTCCGGGGAAACCGACAGCACAGCCCAGTACCCGAAAGTAACTTATGTTTAAAGATTATTTCCCAAGTAAACAACATAATCCACTATAATCTTTACCTTCGGCTGGCGGGGTGCACCCCGGGTTTTTTCCCGGCCCTGCGGTTGCCACGCTGTCATCGGACGTGTTCTGGCAGGGTCAGATGAAAGGCAGAAAGGGTTCGCTGACTTAAACGTGTTAGTCGATGCGATGCGCGTCAGTTGGTAGTGGAAATCCTTACCAGTGATGTATGCATCAGGAGGTACTCGTCGGTTGTGTCCTGTTCTGTGAACATTGAGGAGCTGTATCGTTAATTTTGATTGGAAACGTTCATTTATACGCACGTCAAACTCTTCTGTTCCCTCTGATGACTTTCCGACGGTTTGTCAGAAAGACGAGTTTTTTATCTGACAGCGATTGCGAATAATATATATCCAGCGTTAAAAGTTGTACATTTCTGATTTCAAATCAAGTGGGTTTGTTTTGTACTACATTTTTCAATTACAATTGTCACTTATTTTGCTAAAGGATATAACTTTTTCGATTGTGACTTTTCATGGAAACAATGTTAAACACAAATGTAGTGTACTACAGCTACACAACACTGTACAGTACACAGTGGTCCAGAATGTAAATTTAGCAGGATTTTTAACTTTTTGCTAGAATTAAATGACTTAGCCTTACAATATGTTTGGCAAAATTGTTGTACTTTGCAAGGCCCTTCTTTTTATTTAAACAAATGCCCGGAGTGGTTCTAATTTTAGCAATATTTAAAATTGAACTTTTTGACGGTTTGAAATAGAGCTTTGCTGTCTTCGATGAAGTTGCAGAGAAGCACATTTTAGATAGATTTGCTGGAGACATGCAAGCTCTACCTTTTATACTTTCCATTGCACGAGAAATCCAAATGTATGCTTTAGGGTGTTCCTTGAAAAACGGTTTTATTTCTATTTTGTTTGATACTAAAGTACCCTTTAGACAACTTGAAGATTATTTTGAGGCGCATTTAATTTAAAATACCAACTACTAAGCTTTTTCAGTTTCAAAGCTATGAGAATTTTTATATAAAAATATAACATTTTCAATTTATCTTTGATTAGGGCATTTAACATTAAATACCGTTGCTGTCATAAAATAGCATGCTTTTTAATATGAATCACCAAAAAATGGCAAACGCGATATTTTTTTATATCTTGCCATATTTATTAAAAAAAATAGTTAATTTTTAGTAAAAAGTATATATATATAACTTTCTAACGAGAGAAGCTAGAGGTTCGGAATATTAAGACAAATTGTTCTCCTTCAAAATATCTGAAAGTATTTCTAATGTGATCTGAATGAAAAATCAAAACTGCAAAAGTCATACAAAGAAAACCATTTTTTAAAAAAACACTTCAATTTTTTTTTAGTAAATTTCTTATAAAATGAAAAGTACACGACATAGATTTTCAGTGTCTTCGATAAAGTCTTTTAAAATTTTATTTTTTTCAATTTTCTGGAAGGCAGCGAAACTCTATCTCGAACCATTAAAAAGTTAATTTTCTGAAATCCAAAAAAAATTAGAACCACCCTATCCACTATTTGAAATAATAGAAAAATATTGTAAAGTGCAACATTTTATCATAAAAACGAAACTATCTTTGTTATATTGTCCATCGTGAACGTAATTTAAACAAATTACAAAGGGTCAATTCTTGAAAAACCAAATATTTAATATAACTATTTCAATTTTAGTTTTTTTTTCAATCTATCCTTCAGATGTTTTTCAGGGTTTTTGAAGACGAACATTTTCTTTTAACACACCAAAACTCTAGCTTCTATTATTCAAAAGATATAAGCACTTAATATATCAACAATAGATTTTTTTAAATCAATTTTATGAAATTTTAAAAAAAAACATCGTTTTTGCCATTTTTTGCTGAATTATAAATACAACCATGACCTTTTTATGATTGAAGAAGAGTTACCTTTCGTTTGCCTCAATGAGTGATATTGTTTTTGTTTTTTCGAGAGTTGTCCTACTGGACCTGTAGAGCTAGGTTCTTGGAGGGGCTCCCCGTCAGAATCACATACTACAATTTGCAGCGAGATACCGAGCAAACGAAAAGCCCATAATACTCCCATGGTCATGATCCAATTTCACCCCCACTGTATGGTGTTTTGATAGTGTTTTAAATGGGGTCAACCCATAAAAACACCACCACCATGGTCCAGCAAATCCCATATAAAATCCATATTTTGGTAAATTTATGGGTTATTGAGATCATTTGATGGTATTTTGAAGGTTGGGAAACTTGGCACGGACCATATTCATGGTCTTCTCAAGGGGTTTTATGGTGTCTGAACCCATGAGAATTTGCTCGGGTAGGCGAATGGCGCCTACTAAAACACTGCTTTAGGCCAATTGCAGCGGGCCGTGATTCTGAGTGCGATATTCATTGTACGGTTCAGGTACGCGCGGGCGTAGGGACTCGCGATAGTGTGTATCATCGCGTAGGGCTCGAGCATTTGTACGTTAACGTGTTCGATCGCGTGTGCATTTGTATGTCGCGTGTGCTAACGTGTATGTAACTTCGTGTGTATAAATTCTATTTTATAATTGTGTCTTTCGCATATTCGCGTGTGTACTAGAATGATGGCGCGCGGACCGTGAATGTGATACTTATTTTTTCGTGTACGGTTCAGATTCTAGAAGAAAGTGGGTTCTTCCATATCACTAGAACTCCCAGTCATGTTGCAGTAGAACGTGTGGTCTAGTGGATATGAGTTTTATTTTTTGATTGGTCCAACTGGACGTATGGACCTAAGTTGCTAGAATGAAGAGTAAAGATTTCCGGACGTGACCGATTCATGATCTCGCGCGTTTGCAGGTTCGCGTTTGAGACCGCGTTTGTAATTTCGTATGTACTAAAACGTTCACATAATTACCGGAGTGTTATCAAGCATGCGCGATCGCGAGCATAGGTGGGCGTAGATGATCGCGAAGGGCTTAAGCGTTCGTATGTCGTATGTTCGAAGTGTATGTGACTTCGCGTGTATAAATTCGATTTTGAAACCCTGCTGCCATTCACATATTCGCGAACCGTCATTCTGATATATAGTTTTCGGTGTACGGATCAGATTCTGACAGGGAGTGAGTTACCCCATATCACTAGAGAGGGATTCCATGAGAAACCGACCGACCACAAAATATGACCATCATCGATTCGAACGAAACTTTGAAGTTGTGTTCGGTTTGTGAATCTCCAATATTTTCTCTGACAATTGCAATATTTTAATACAAGAGCAATTTTTCAAACGGGCGTAAACATTCATACGTGCATAAATTTCAATTTTTTTATTCGATTACTGTATTTTATACAGCAAAACTTTCTGAGAACGAGTTTTAGGGAATGAATATTTATGTGCGAAAAAAATATACACTGAAAAAAATGTTGTGTATTTTTCACAAAAACAAAAATTTGTGTTAAAAATATAAATTGCAAAAAAAAACCATTTTTTCTAATTTTTTAAATTTTAGAAACAAAAATATAAAGAGAACATAAATATTTTCTGATTGTATGATGGAGAACTTATCGGTAAAAAAGTTTTTCTCACCATAACTTTATACATGTGTTTAAATTTCATACTCATTGACATACAAAGCTGTAATTTTATTACAAAATATAATTTTTAGTCTTATTTTAAATCAAAATTTATTTAACAAAAATCTTCCAAAATGCGATAGTTTTCAAGATATTTGGAATTTTGTTCCAACAAAAACAGTTAATTCGTGTGATTATGCCCTTTTCAAAAGTTAATAGTGTTACCCCATCATAAAATGTCAAAAATCTAATGTTTATCCTTTTTAAGATGTAAAAGAAACTTTTCCAGTGTATTTGGATCGTGGAGAAGCTCTCAATGAAAAATTTTTCAACAACTTTTGACATATTTTTATAATTCTTATTATTTGCAGTAAAAATACAATACTCAAAAAGCATGAGTATGATTTTAAACACTATTTTAAATCAAAATTATAATAACAAAAATTTTCTGAAATGTATTGTTCAAATATCGTTTTAACATCGCAATTCTTTTGTTTTATTACGACCTTTTCAGAATTTATTCGTGTTTCTCCATCAACAATAATAAGCTTTTCAAAAGTCCCATAACATGTCTTGTAACTTTCTCTTTGACATCAAGGTGATATTGTAAACCATTTGAAAGCTATACGAAAACAACCAAAATATGATAGAATGATAGATTGTTTCCGTATAACTTTCAAATGGTTTACAATATCACCTTGATGTCAAAGAGAAAGTTACAGGAAATGTTATAGGCCTTTTAAAAAAGTTATTTTTGTTGATGGAGAAACGCGAATAACTTCTGAAAAGGTCGTAAGAAAACAAAAGAATTATGTTGTTAAAACAAAATTTGAAATATTTCGAGAACTACTGCATTTTAGAAAACTTTTGTTTTAGCATTTTGCTTTAAAATAGCGTTTACTGCAAATAGTAAGAATTTTAAAAATATGTCAAAAGTTGTTGCCAGGAAACAATTTTTATTGAAAGCTTCTCCATGATCCAAATACACTGAAAAAGTTTCTTTTACGTCTTTAAAACGATAAACATTAGATTTTAAACATTTTATAATTGGGTAACGCGAACAACTTTTAAAAAGAGCATAATCACACGAATTAACTGTTTTTATGGGAACAAAATTCCAAATATCTCGAAGACAACAACAAAGATTTTTGTTAAATGCATTTTGATTTAAAATGAGAATCAGACACGTAGCCAGAGGGGGGGCTAGGGGGCTAAAGCCCCCCCCCGAAAATTTTCAAAAATAAATTTAAGAAACAACATGTTTTTCGGTGACTCTTAAAAAAATTGTATCTTGTTTGGTTTCAACAAATTAATGCGAGAATTGTGAGGAAGATTGCTATTTCGAACCACCGAAGACAGCGGTCAGGATATCTACTCAGTATGCTGAGTGTGATAAAACAGTTCCCTTCATATTGTGTGACTCGTCGGAAGACAAACGAAACTGTTACTTTAATTCTTGCTGTGGGGATCTGTCGAATGATTGAGTCGCAGAAGCAAGAAGTAGTGCTCCAGCCAAATACGGAGGCTATTGACTTCAGGTCTTTTCGCATAAGATCGATCTTATGCGAAAAGACCTGAAGTCAATAGCCTCCGTATTTGGCTGGAGCAACATTAATGATGTGAAATATTTGCTGAAGGTGATTATGGAGGTTATGCTTACGAACATCGCCTTTAACGAGTTTAACCATGTCAGGCGTTCAGTGCTGATGCCATTTAACAAATTAGCCCAGGCGAAACCAGTCATTTTGCATAACAACTTGTAACATGTGGTTGATCCTCATATATATGGACGATGAGAAAATCAATGCTCGGCTACAAGATCTGATACCACTTACTTGCACCGTGGCTATTAAAAGATTCCTGTCACATTTGGAAAAAATGGTATTCATTATAAAGGACACATCTAGGAAGTATATTAAATGGTGTTTTTGTGGTGAAAATCTAGGTGAACAGACATATTTCCTCCAACCTGACCCTGCACGTAAAAACTGAATGCGATAGTATTATTTTACACATTATATCTTTGCATATACATAGTCTCCAAAACCATTTCCTGAAAAACAAACATTTGCCAAATTTTGGCTGCTGTTCGGATAATATTGACGGCAAAAACTGCGTCTAGTATCTCAAAATCAACGGTCGGCACCATCATTGAGGAAGTCGACACTCGTGACCCGTCAGAAATTCGCGAACATGGACATGGCAGTAACCACTATGATGATAAGGAAGTGTACGAGATAGAAATGAACACCACCGCGACACTGTTGGTTAGGAAAAATATTTCTCAGCCTAGTAAATAGTTCTCCACATGCAATCGCTAGTTGTTCGCACGAGATCTGTAGGACAACCATTTACGTTTTATCACTTTCATTGTTCACATCATGGAAATATATTGAAGACACAAGGCTTCATTTAGCTAATGCATTGAACCGAATAAAATAAACGAAATATATAATAAAATTGCAGAAGTTTTATAGAAAAGTGAGCTCAAAAACTGTCCCAAAATGAGAACTTTATCGCTAGTGGTTGTGTCTAACAAAACTCAGATATTATGTTATATATTAGCCAGAATAAAGTTAGTTAAAGCATAAGCAGATTGAATTTCTGTAATAGGTTAGTGCACTGTACGCTTAGTAGAAACATCAGGCATCTCACTCAAGCGTGCTAGACAAAAACATTTCCGTTAGTTGATGACAATATAGTCGAGAAGACAGTTTTTGTTTTCGCGTCATTTTAATGCAATAGTATTTCTGTTGACACTCAATTTCATTTTATGCGGAGAATGCGGTCCATATTTAAACATTATTAGTCCGCAAAGTAGTGATATTTTAAACAATCGAACAATAAGCAAGAAAAATGCCAAAAAATAAACAAGCCAAAAAGTGGTAAAACAGCGGTTTTTCTGAGGTGTTCATCAACCCAAGAATTGTATACCGTCGTATATTACTAATGTTGTTCACATACAGAAACGTACATAGTAGCGGTAGGACTATCTGTTGTGATTTTATCCTTACTTTTCAACGGATGTCAATAGATGCTAAACCACATATTAGTCAATCAATCATAATAAACTTAATGTTGTAAGCAGCAGCATTTCTGTCTCTTTCGATGGTTTCCAATTAATGTCCATGTAAGTCTAAAAACGACGTGACGATACAGTGAACAAACATCAGTAGCCTATCACGGAGAGCGACTAAAATGTTGTAACTAGTTGAGTCTACAGTCAATAAATTGGGATTAATGTTTCGATTTCATGCTTTCGTTTTATTTGTGTTCGTTATGGAATAAAATGAGAGAGATGAGCAGAGATCACGAAGAAAAAGAGAGAAAAAATAATAAATAAATTGAAATCGACCCAAGAGCAGCTGTTCTATATTTTCTGGGCACTCAACTACAGAACAACAGAAATCATCAAAGAAAGTTGGCCTTACACCTACGTTACTCTTCGACAGAGGTGAAGTAAGTGCGATGTATACCCGTCCATATGTCGGAATAAAGAGATGCTGAAATTATTGAGCTTGTTCATATTTATAATATTTCTTTTTTTTTCAATCTAAAATTTTATTTGAGACGGCTCAATGCGTTAGCACAACTGATCCGTGGGTCTTTTAATTTTTTTTTACAATAAGTAAAAATAAAAAAATTCTAAGAATGTCGGTCTGCCAGATCTTGTTGACGCAGTTTGCTGCTGCGTGTTGAGATCTTTTTCCTTGGCGGTGAGGCCGCTTGGTGGTCATTCAGTCTGCCTTCTCTCGCGTTATCGTTCTCGTCCATGTCGTCATCGGTACTGCTTTCTTCCTGTTCACAATCAGAGGTTCTTATTTGTTTCTTGTTCTTATGGGTCGCTGTTGTATATCCGTCTTCATCGGTATTTGCTTCTTTATTGGCGATGCTAGTTGTTGGTTTGGGAGCGGTTGTCGTGGTCGTTGTACCTGCATTATTGGGTAATTGGATCGTTGTTTTAGGTTTATCTGAAGGTATCGGTGGCTGCGTGTTAGAGTTGGCTGTAGTAGATGAGTTTTGACTAGTTGCTTCGGCGCATGTTTTTCCGTAGTAGGCTGTATAGTTACAGAATTGGCATGTTGGGGTCTGCCCGGGATATGTAATTAGCGTTGTTTGCTTATAGGTCACGCCATCCTTCGGTGATTTGCATTCGATAGTCATGTAAGAAGGTATTGGTTTAGTCACTCGCATTCTCACAATACGAACGCCATTGGGAATGCCGGAGAAAAAATTTCTCCAGGTGTCATTCGTAATAGATTCTACTTCTCCATATTGCGACATGATTTGTTTGATGAAATCGTCCTTCGTGCGCGGGGCCAAATCATGGATACGCACGTCCACCATGTCGTTTTCCATATGCACGGGGATCTTGATTCTGGTGTTATTAAATTCGACCTCGTGTTGCATGTTGTTCTTTGCAATAAAGTTTTCGGCCTGTGCTAAGCTTCTAAACGTGATCAAAACACAGTTTTTACGTGATGTAGCTGAATGTAGGTAACTTCAGCGAGATTAAGCTCCATTTTCACTTTAACTAATTGTTCCACTTCCTTAACTGTTCGTGTTATCCCGTAGCACAGGCACTTTTGCTTCATTTGGCAAACTCATTTTACTCCGCAGCCGGGGGCAACGATACAATTTGTATGTGCACTGATATAGAACAATAGCTAGCTTGATTCACTGGTGCCTGTAGCCTGCTATAGCGTAGCAATTTTTTTTGCTTCTGCTTTTTGCGACATCAGAAGGTAGACCTTCTAGTTCTTTTGGTAATACATTTAACAAATTTCACGTACCGTCAAGTCCCCAGTTACCGTGCGTTTAGGTGGATTTGACGTGACTTCAAATCCTGTTTTTTTTATCAAAATGAAAACCGCCCTCATAGTCACCGTAAAAATACCTATCTAAATACGTCACAATTTAGAAATAATATAAAACTATTACCAACAAAACGAGAATAAGTAGTTGAGGACATTTGTTTGGCACCAGTGCACGTTATATGATCAACTTACGGTGTATTTAAAATTTTGATTCAACTTTAGTTGGAATGTTTCAATAAAACGATGAAACGAAAGGATTTGGGATCTGGATCTCTCCGATGGATTTAGGGAGCTAGTTCTTTAAATTTCGTGATTTTGAAACTGCACGGTGAACGACACATGCACGGCGACTGGCGATTTGAAGGAAAATTAGAAGATATTAGTAATCAGTGTTTTCATTCGATTTGTAGACAATGTTCTTTAATCAATTAAATTGTGGGCAGTTTCCTTCAGTTGATTTAATCATTTAAATTTATATTTTGATCCTATTGATTACTAAAAATCCTTCCTAACTGGGGTTCTAATCTACCCGACCAAGGCTAGTCTTGAAAATAGTTTCATTTAAATAGAATTTATCAAAAAATTGTGTTAGCATGATGCCTTGGAACTGGTAATACTCGCAGAACACCAGACAAAGAAAATAGAAGTTGAACCGTCTCTGCGCATCTACAAATCGCTTGCTAAATCAGAAGATTTTGTACGAATTTCGACATTCTCTTCGTTCGAACATTTTATGGATATTTTTCTACTCATTTCGGTTTAGCATCTTCTACGCCTTTTAAAGGTGTAGCTTGGAACACCTAGTGTTTTCCAGCACCGTCAAGCATTGTCATATTCGGTTAGCGCATAAATACTGTGAACTCTAGAATATACTTTGTTGTAACGAGAGTAAGTACTATAACCTTTCTTGTGACAATGAACATATTTTTAGGATTGTCTTTGATTTGGAATTGATTTCATTATGAACTTTTCAAAATTTAATTTAGTTTCTAGTGACTATATCAAATTGTCAGAATTAAAAGCTTTATGCAAATTTTTTTAAGCCCCTCCCGAAACAAAATCCTGGCTACGGGCCTGATGAGAATGGAAAAAATGGGTTTTTTTTACAATTTAAATTTTTAACACAAATTTTAGTTTTTTGAAAAATGACACAAAAATTTTTTCAGTGTATATTTTCTCGCACATAAATATTCATTCTCTCAAACTCGTCCTCAGAAAGTTTTGCTGTATAAAACACAGTAATCGAGCAAAAAAAAATTTAAATTAATGCACGTAGAAATGTCTACGCCCTCTAGAGTTCCCGGTCATGTTCCATGGAACTTTTTGTCTAGTGGATATGTGAGTTACTTTTTCTTAATTTTTCAATTTTTTATTAATTAACTTGGACCTAGAATGTTGATACCGAGGATAGCGACTTCCGGAAGATCCCGACTCATGATGGCGCGAGCGCGGGAGTTTGTAGGTTGACGCTTGAGATCGCGTTGGTAAGTTTATGAGTGCTGAGACGTTCACCTTATCACCGGGGTGTAATCACGTTTGCGAGTTCGTGGGCGTAGGTTGCTTGGAAAATCGTGAGGGGCTCTAACGTTTGTACGCTAACGTGATTTTGTAACAGATTTGTGTGTGTTCGTGAATGGTCGCGCGAACCGTGAGTCTGATATCAAATTTTCGGTGTGTGGTTAGAACTCTGGCAGAGATTGGGATCCCTTATATCGATAGGGCTTGATCAGAATCAAAGTCAGCATGTGTAATCAATTCACTACAAAGGTGACTTTGATCTATCAAAACCAAATTAATTGTTGAAGGATTCCTTACAGACGAATAGCACGTATGTTCATTCGGGAATAAAATTGAATAATAACCAGCAGAGCAATCATTAAAAAGTACCGTTGGAATTGCTTTGAGCATTATTCCAGGGTCGGTGTTTGGCGTTAAAATCACCGATTATGAGGAATTTCGAGCGATTTCTTGTAAGTTTTTGTAAGTCTCCTTTCAAGAAATTAATTTGCTCGCCAGTGCACTGAAAAGGCTAATAGGCTGCAGCAATAAAAATGACACCAAGATCAGTTTCAACTTCGATACCCAAACTCTCGAACACCTTGGTGTCAAGAGACGGCGTAACGGAATGCTTGATCCTGCGATTTACCGCTATTGCGATTCCTTCGCAGAATCCAACAATTCGATCAAATCGATGAGTAACAAAATTAGAGTTACTCTTCAATTTAATATTTGGTTTTAAAAAAGTTTCGGTCACAACGGCTATATGCACATTATGTATCCTCAAGAAGTTGAAAAATTCGTCTTCGCACGTTTTCAATGAACGAGCGTTCCAATTTAATAAATTTAAATGATTATTTAAAGCCATTGTTAAACTTTAATTTCATTACAATTTTGTTAGCAAATTCCCACCCCACTTGAAAAGCTTCAAACATGGAGGTAGAATTTAACATAGCAATCATCATAGGTAACATAGAATCTTGCAAGTATTTTAATTTTTCTTCCGTTACGCTACCTAGATCCATTGGACTAAAGGAAGCGTTGAATGTAAACGAGTTTGTAAGTGTGGTAACGGTAGCCGTTATTTTGGCCTTGTTACCTGCCATTGAAGCATAAGATGACACACCTTTGTAGGATGGTGTGACGGAGGTAGAAGAAGTTGTTAATCTTTTTTTAATCGGATTAACACGTTTGGACGTGTTTTCTTGAAGTGTACCCGAAGAAGTAGGTACATGTTTTATTTGTTGTTTTTGTTGTCTAGAACGAGAATTAATTTTTTTTCCTCGAACAGGACAACCCCAGAAATTCGATTTATGATTTTCGCTACAATTACCGCATTTGAAACTTTTTGTGGTTTTTTTTCACCGGACAAGTATCTTTCGTGTACCACCCCAGATCATACATTTGGAATTCAAATGACAATTTTTTTGTGCTGTGCCCAAAACCTTGGCATCTACGATATTGGGTCTGATTTTGAATTCTGCCCCCATGTCGTCTGTAATGTTCCCGTTTTACTCGCACGTGGAACATCAAACGTGCTTTTTCAAATACTTTCAAATTATTAACCTCATTATGGTTAAAATGAATTCAATAAAGCTCCTGGATAATTCCAGAGCGTATTGGCGTATTCTCGCCGCTAACCTTTCTCTTCATAAGAATAACTTGTGAAGGAGAAAAGCCAAGTAGATTTTTCAATTCGTTGGATATTTCATCCAAACTTTGACCTTGTGGTAGCCCTTTCAAGACAGCCTTGAATAGTCTGGCTGTCTTGAAATCATATGAATAACATTTATATAACTTCTCCGTAAGATACTGGAATAGTCGTTTGTGGCCAATCTGCCGCTGTAGCTCGACATTCTCCTCTTCGGCCAATCTGAAAAGAGACTTTTACGTCCGGAAGGAACGTCGAAAGCTCAGTTCGAAAGGCTTTGAAGTCGGAGATCATCACTGTTATAGGTGGCGGTGATTGCGTTTTATTTTCATTGGCATTATGCGCAATGCGAGGAAATTTAAAAATTTCATCAGCTTCACATTCGGATAAAACATCGAATGAGTTGTTGCAGTCAATTGAATTTTCGGGTGGAGAAAATACCCTTTTCCGTTCAGCTTTAATTTTTGGCACACGGCCTTTCTGGGAGGATCCAGGCATGTTGGAAGAATTAAATATTTCTTTAGGCTGAATTGTTCTTGAAAAATGTTTTAGTCTTGAAAAAGACTGATTGAGTAGAAAAAGTTGAAAAACTCTAGGTAAACTCTAGGAGCTATCAAGATTTGTGACCGGTTCGAACGAAGGTTCAAGCCGGTATGATCTATTGTGGCTTGATGATGTTTACAATACCGTCAATCCCATCAACCTGCGAGAGGGCATCAGATCCAAACCAAGCATTGTCCAAATTTAATGATATTTTTTTAAATTTCTGAATTCTATTTTCTGTCTAGAACAAAATATTTTCTCACAGAAAATATATCTGACTGTGCTATTGCATGAAGTGACACAACAAGCAAAGAAAGACACACTTAGTCGATGAAAGTTTTAGTGTCGAACTGTTGTCCCTCGAAGTGAAGCTATGGATGTTCCTGTCTCATCCTGTAAGTAATTATTTCCCAAACCACAGGATCAAGCTTCTCTCCTGCAGCTACAGTGATAGACCCAACCATGCAATAAATACACAAAAACAACTGAAGAGGTGGAACCCATCAGTTCAAAGCTGTTAGGAAAACACACTTGATTCGAGTCACCTTCAATCAAGCTACACACCGCTCCACTTAGGTGACATGCAATCCCCAGATTACGCCTCGAACCGCTCACCACTCCTCGCCCCCGCAGGCAACCGATCCATTCCAGTTGACATCTTCATCCAATTTCCGAAATCACACACAAAACAAACGAGTGACTTCCGGATTTGTCAAGATTGGTTTGGAGCAGCAATCAAGCAGTCCGTATGCGAACGGCAATACGTAGTGGCTCTCTATATAGGTAAGTCCCGTCTCCACCCTCGCACCCGCTTCCAATCGAGTTAAGAGCCAGTATAAATTACACCCCACGTTCAGTCGCCGAGGGAAATCTCCCATTCGCTTCGGAGCCCACTCCGCAGTCGACAGGCGTCGTCATCGTCGTCGCCGTCGTCGTCTCCGGTAGGTACGGATACATTGCATCATGGGGCAATAATGATTACAATTGATTCGTTCGCATTACACAAATACTAGGTGCTTTTTCCACTTCTCGCCGATATGAAACCGACTCACCAGACCGCCAAGAGCTTCTCAGCTCTCTAGCGAGGATCAACGCAGAGTCATGGTGGCCGTAGCGCGGAGACGGCGGCACTGCCACCGACAAATGAATGATGAACTCGAGAAAAGTAATACAAATGAGCCTTCTTAATGGAAGCGCTGAGTCGGCAGCTACTCCGCCATCGCATCGTGGGTCCGGGAAGAAGCGATGAGTATGCAGGAATGATATCGGTAGGTTTCCTATCCTGCCGTGGCCAGTCAGCTAGCAGTGGGAGCAGTCGATACTGTAAAATTATTGACTGCAGTGCAATCAATTTCAGCGGTCTCCGCGTTCCACGCTTTCGAGCCTATGATTCATCTTTTCGCTGGGCCCCGTCGTCTCTACGGTGCGATAATTATTGGATTGACTGCGCTATTGCCATCGATTGGCCGGGGATTATGCGATCGGATCGGATACAATTCGCTGGTATGAATGAGTTGAGTGCTGTTGTTACGAAAAAAATGTAAAGAAAAACGCTTGAAAGAAACAAACATAATTACGAGCAAACAAATTATAAGGTTTGTCTCCGGCGAGTTGAGAGTAGCTTTTTATCTTTTTGTTTCTTCAATTTATTTTCCACTTTTTTTGCAGACCACTTTGGACTGGTCGCTGGGCCAGTCAGGTTGGGAGGGAAGGGGAACGATGACGCGCGTACCGCCGCCCGGGTGGAGTTAAAGCAGAACGACAATGATGACGGTCGGTTTGGGATCGAAAGGAATATCGTTTTCTCCGAACCTGAAACCCGGATCGATCGATCGAGCGGGGTTGGTTCTCAAGTCAACGCGCGCCGTAACCATAGTAGTTGTAGACCTGAGCACCCGACTGTGATCAAACGGTCCAGATTAGGCAGCGACAAGTCCGGTCTTCGCTCTCTCTCCCTCTATCTTACTTTCTGTCCCTAAAGCGGGCAACCGCAGCAGATGAAGAAATTATTTTGTTTTTGTTTTCGCCTTGTTTCGTTGGTTGTCCAAGGCAGCAAGCAACTTACGGTTTCTTTCTTCGACCGGGGGCTGAACAGGCCAACAAACAATCAATTAGCAGGCACTTTTTTACTTTGTCCACTTCCAATGATTGGTTTTTCGTTACCGGGCTGATTTGGTGGGACAGAACCGGGGCGACCGAGCGTGTGAGCGACCGTTTATGGATGAGCTGTTGCTGCTGCCACATGACACGCTTTTCCAACCGGGACGACAAATTGGAGATCTGCGGTTTGCGGGGGTTGGAATTTGTAATGTGCAGTTGAGTGGTTTAGTGTGTGAAAGTTCCGGTGTTTTATCAGTTCTGTCAATCCTGTCAAATCTGTCAATTCTGTCAAATCTGTTAGTTCTGTCAAATTTGTCAATTCTTTTTATATATTTTATAATTTGTTTTCATTATATTGTTTAGTTCGCATTACATTTCTAATTCAGTTTATTGGGTGTTCATCCACGGTCAGTGTCTTTTTATCCCTATTGTTTACATGTTTCGGTTAATTACTATTAATTTTTAATATGCTTCCGCAGTTGTGATTTTTGCAGTAGGAAATCTTAAGCCTACTTGTCAAGTGAATAAGGGGCTAAACAAATCTTACAAACTAACTTATAGACTACAAAAAGAGCTAATCGTTGCAATTGGTGATGGCAACAATGTTTGTCGAAAATTGCTTATAATACTGTTCGTCATAATTTCTATGTTTGCGAGTCTGTGCAATACGTTTGTGCTAAACCAAGGAGAACGCTTCAAAATCATTTTCAGAATTTTGTTCTGAATCCTTTAAAGCGTTTTCTTCCTAGTAGCACAACAACTTTCCCAAATTGGCACCACATGTAGCATTGCCGATCTAAATATTTGTTTGTAAATTAATAGTTTGCTCTTTAGGCAGAGCCTAGAATTCCTGTTTATAAGAGGGTATAAACATGTTTTATATTTTTTGCATTTCACTTGGATTCCTTCGTTGTGATCCTTAAAAGTAAGTTTTTTTTTTATCGTAAATCAAACCCAAGTATTTAACTTAATCTGACCACGTTAAATTCCAATCATTAAATTTAATAAAAGGGTTAAGATTTGATTTAAGAGAAGAAGCGCTCGGCCTATGCGGAAACCCAATCAATTGTGTTTTTGCCACATTAGTAGAAATGGTCCATTTTTACGGTAAGCATTGATAATATTCAAGCTTCGTTGCACTGCCGTTATAAGCATATTTGTCCCATGTTCTATGAGATTCCCTATATACATGGGACAATTATGCTTAGAACGGCAGTGCAATCGACTGCAGATAATTCGAAGGGTCCTACCCGTGGCAGAGATGCTAGTATCATCACAGAAAAGTGACTTTTTACAGCCTGCGAGTAGATTTGGTAGATCAGAGGTAAAAATATTGTATAGGATTGGTGCGACGCTTGACTTTTGAGGGACACCTGATTTAGCTTGTTAGATTTGCAATTATTATAAGATACCTCTATGGTACGGTTAGTAAGATAATTTTTAATTATATTTATTATGTAATTTGGACAGGGATTTCACCCTTATTTTTGCAATTGATCTTTTCTACCAAAAACCGTCAAAAGCTTTTTCGATGTGTAGAAGAGCAGCTCTAGTAGAATAGCCTTCTGAGATATTTACCTTTATCATATTAGTTACATAGTTTAATGAACTTTCGACTGGATTATTGTTAGATAGAATTTTAAACGGCTTTTTGCAGTCCTCAGTGGATTAAACCGACTTATTTGTTCCTTCGTTTATACGCCTTATTTGCACTTTCTTCAAGGAAGAAAAAATCAGTTTTTTCTCCCTGAAGAAGACTTAAACAAAGCGTTGGAACGTTGAGATTAAAAAAAAGTAGTTTTAACCCTCTAAGCGAAAAGTCGCTCAAAATTATACACATTAGTAACTATAACAAGTTGATAAGTAGTTCAATGTCCAATACAAAATCCAAACTGAAATAGAATTATTATTGATATGTGATATGTGACATCATTCTGATTAGGATAATTTTTTCAAATAATTTACTAATAGAAGAAAGTATTCTAATTGGTCGATAGCTAGATGCTTCTGTTTGATTTTTATTTGGTTTCGAAGTAGGAAAAACCTTGGCATTTTTCCATATTTCAGATTATTAAGTAAGTATTAAGAAATTAGTTTGCTCACCAGTGCATAGTGGATTTTACGATTTTTTAGATTACGCCAAATTTTGGTCAATGACGTCTTCGGAGGAACTTGTCAACACTATAAGACTTTTCATATGGTGTTGTTATTTTAATGATTAATCTCCCTAGAAGTGAGATATATTTTCAAACTTTCTTGCAAGCGCATATATTAAAATTATGTCTCCGGCAAAATTGTAGAGCAAGCTTTGCCTACAACTTTGCTGAAGACACAAAGTCTATATCTTTAATATAAAATCTTCGACATTATTGCTGGTTGTTCGTGGATGATGCTGACAAGTTCGAGATGTTCAATCAAAATCTTTGAATTATCAAAATGGAAATCTTTCTATATTACAACAATGGCTTATCTCGTGTATTTCCAAAGTAATTTAGCAAATTTAGAAAAAAATTGTTTTAAATGGCGATTGGTTGTTAACGGGACTGAGTGTATGTCAATAGTATTTTTGGACTACTCATCAAAAATAGCAAGGTTGACCATTTTCTGTTATGATTTTCGTGATTAATCCTCCTATAAATAAGAAAACTAAACTAAATCTTTCTTTGGTAAATGAGATAATCTAACGTCTTCGGAAAAGTTGTGTAGATTGCTTTCACGAATATCTTTGCTGAATACATGAAGCTTCATCTTTGAATGCTTAATAAGTTATGGCTCGTTATATATGGAAGACCCCAAAAATATTTTTTTCAACATATCTATTCAATTATCATTCCTACGGTATTCTTATATTCTACGAAGTTGTTTCAATCGTCAAAATACACAATTTTTATTCAGGCCTAATTTTTCGTATCTCGAATATATTCGAATTTTGACATTTTTCGAAAATCAATAGTTTTTTCAAAGCATCTATAACTTTACTGGAGATAACGAGAGACAAGTGAACTCCATTGAGTTTTTTAGTGTAGATGTAGCATTTCTAATTGCAATTAAAGCTGGCTGCCCGCTTTTGTCCGTTCAAAAGTTTTTGCTTTTCAAACTTATTCTAATTTCACCAAAAAATACTCAATAACTTCTAAGTCGCAAGAGGCTGACCAATTATCTCTTCTGAAAAGATATGTATCTTTATAAGACGACCAACTTTCTTGAACATACTGAAGCTTTATCTACGATTTTTATGAACTTATGTTGAATAAAAGCTTTTAGGGGGTCAGTCACAAAAAACGGTAAATAACTTCGAGTACACTATAAATAACAATTTTTGGTCTTCAGTAAAGATGCTTGCAAAAACAAGTTCATTGACATTTCTGAATTCTTTGTCCTGTATTTAACGCTTTGAAAAAAATTGTAGCAAACATCTCACTTCAAGGAGGGTTTACAATTATAACTATATCATCAAAATGCAGGTCTCGAATCATCATAAAATATCCCAGAAGACAACGTTGCTGTGCGCTTTACCGTTTTCGCGTGAATAGTTTTTTGCACGTTTTTGGAGAAAAAACCACTGTGCAGTGCATTGAAAAAGCAAATACGCTGCAGCAAATTAAAATGATATCAAGATCAGTTTCAACTTTGATACTCAAACTCTCGATCACCTCGGTACCCAGTGACGGCAAGTCGCAATGTTTGATTTTGCGATTAACCGCTATTGTGATTCCTCCACCGAATCCAACAATTCGGTCAAAGCGATGAATAACAAAATTAGAGTTACTCTTCAATTTAATATTTGGTTTTAAAATAGTTTCATTCACAACGGCTATAAGCACATTATGTATTCACAAGAAGTTGAATAATTCGTCTTAGCACGTGAACGATCATTTCAATTTAATAAATTAAAATCATTATTTAAAGTCATTACAATTTTACTAGCAAATTCCCACCCGGTTTGAAAAGCATAAAACATAGAGATAGAATTTAGCATTGCTGTCATCAATTGAAACATTGATTGCAGCAAAAAAAATCAATTTTTCTTCCGTAATGATACCTAGATCGGTTGGAGCAATGGAAGCGTTGTATTTCTATTTTGAAGCGAATCAACATGCTCAAATTTGTTTTCTTGAAGTGTACCTGAAGAAGCAGGTAATTTGTTTATTTGTTGCATTTGTTGCTTTGAACAAGAATTTAATTTTTTTTCTCGAATTAAACATGCCAAGAAATTCGATTTGTAATTTTCGTTACAATCAGCGCATTTGAAACTTTCCGTGGTTTTTTTGGAGCGAACAAGCGTCCTTTGTGTGGGATTTATTACCATAGATCTAACATTTGGAGTCCAATGACAATTTTTTGTTTCGTGCCCAAAGCCTTGGCATCTACGACACTGAGTCAGATTTTGAATTCTGCCCCCATGGCGTCTATAATGTGCCCACTTTACTCATACGTGGAACATAAAACGTGCTTTTTCTAACACTTGCATATTATTAACCTCATTACGGATAAAATGAATTAAATAAAGCTACAGGATAATTCCAGAGCGTGCTGGCGTGTCAGTGTCGCTAGCCTCTTTCTTCATAAGAATAACTCGTGAAGGAGAAAAGCCAAGTAAATTTTTCAATTCGTTGGATATTTCCTCCAAACTTTGACCCCCAGGCAGTCTTGAAAAAATAATCCCAAAATCGTAAATAAAATGCCATGAATTCTGGAACAATCACGTTTTTACGATACGAAAAAAGAACCATGAAAATCAAAGGTTGACTCATGATGTTATTATTATATTTAGGAACATTGGTTCACAAAATCAAAACATTTCAGATATTTTCTTGTTAACTATTTCACGAAACTCGAAATTTTATTCATGAATCCATTCAATCCTCGTGAACTAATTCATAATTCTTTATATATCAGTCACGATCCAATATCCGTGCTCGTAAAATAGTGCAAATCATAAAATATTATTCATGTTTTCGTGAACTGGTTCATGATTACTAGTATAATAGACACGACTTAACTTTCGTACTCGTGAAATAGTTAAAAAAATCATCGAATATTACTCAAGTATTCGTGACGTGGATCATGATTCCTAATATATTATTCAAGATGCAATATGCGTGTTCGTGAAATATTTCGCGATATCATGAAATTTTTTTCATGTATTCGTGAACTAGTTTATGATACTTAGTATAATTGAAACGACATACCATTCGTGATCGTTAAATAGTTCACGAAATCACAAAATATTATTCATGTATTCGTGAGCTGTTTCGTGATTCCTAATATAATAGTCACAGTTCACAAAATCACGAAATATTATTGATGGATTCGTGAACTATTTCAAGAATCCTAGTACATTTACGATTTACGATCTATTTTTTGTGCTTTTAGTATTTAGAATATATTTCTAATCATTTTCAATTTTATGCAACATGATAATGAATTTTTCACGTGAACTCTTTCACAAAATTTGCGGTATGGAATCCTTTTTGTTCTATGTACTTTTCATGAAATGTCCAGCTGCTAGCGACAGGCAAAAGGGTACGAGCAGTAGATGTAAGAAAACTATGAGGACCTCGAACATCGTTATTCATTTGATAAGGTTCAGTGTGATGTCTTTACAGAAAACGAAAACTGCCTCGAGCACCACCAATCGCGTTCGTGATATAGTTCGCAGAAAAAAAACTGCTGATATCATGATCATGAGTCACATTACTCCATTCGAGAGTAAGCACTAGAAGAAAATATCACGAAAACGTGAATTAAGATCATGGAAACAAGAACGTAAATAAATCTACTCGTAACAAAACATCACAACAATTTGAATTGAAATTATGAAAACCATGAGAAAGTTCCAGAAATCATGAACATAAATCACATTACGCGTGATTAAAATATCAAAATTGTAGCTAAGATCCTGAAATCATGAACATGAATCACTTTATTACTAAGATCCTGATATCATGAACATAAATCTCGCTAGTCTGACAGAAAAAAGTACACGGAAAAAATCCGTTCATAAACTCATGAATAAAATAGCACGCTAACGTGATGAGAAATCACTAAAATCGCGAAAAAGCTCCTGGAATCATAAACATCGTTCGACTGTCGGATGTATATTCCAAATATTAACAAGAATCACAACAAAAATAAACATGTCCAGGGAACAACAACAATAACCCAACGAAAAATTCGAATGCAACGCCATGTATATAATTGGGTCGAATTAGTTTTTCGGAAACACAAATAGTTTCATGAATACAAGGTTGCGTGCGACGTAAGGCATAAGTACGTTAGATATAATGGACGTTAGTAATAGTGGACGATTGGCATAATATACTTTAGGTATAATATGTGATTGGCATAATGGACGTTAGGCATAATGGACGATAGTTATGCCAAGAATATAAGCGTAATCGCAAAGCTTTCAATATAGTAAAGATTTCAACTTTAAACTCGTTTTTTTTCGGCTTGGAAAAATACACTTGCCATACCATACCTTCGCATAACTTCAACGAGAGACAGCAAAATGAAAAATACTATGTGATGTATTTATTCTTCAGAAGTGTAGATTTTTTTTCCTATTTTTTCGGTGAATATGCTGCACGCTTTCTTTATTAAAGCGAATAGTTTTGGTTTAACATTTCAAGCGTATTAGATACAATTGAATCCAAATATTGAAATATAAAGCAAAATAACGAACAAACACTAAGTTTTGGAATTTAAGGACACTTTCAGTATTATGAACAGTATCATAATTAGGGTACGGATGTTAAGTTTATGACAATATCTTTTAGGTTTAGGTAACTCGTCACAGTACACGAAAAAACTCTCCCTCGTATCATACAGTTTCCGTAGTTCTGTATTTGGTGGTCTCAAGAATATAATCATTGAACTAAATAATATGGGAGATCATCAATATAGAAGTTGTACCATTCGTATATTAGTTTCATGAATAATAAAACGCATCATTCTTTATTTCATGAGCTGTTCTTCGAGGCACAGATTTTTTCTTGGACTATTGCATGTATGTAAGAGCTAAGATAATGTACGTTATACATACCATAACCCCTTCTTGTCGATGTTGTTTATAAATAACAAGGTTTTAAACATCTCTAACTTTTGGATTTGGCAAGATTGGTTCACAAAAATAAGTAAGGCTAATAAATTTGATTATAACCTTTTATTTGAGCAATAACAGTTACATTTAATCGCTCTAGAACTAAATTTATTGCGATTAGTCTGATTGGATTCCAATGAAGCAGTGCTGCCAGGGACAGTTTACGTTGGCGACGAAAAATGAAATTTTAAGATATCTTCGTTATTTTGCCATATTATTAAATACTGATAAAACCTACAAATTTAGACTGTCTTTAATAAAGATTTTCACGCAATTTGACTATTGTAAATATTCTAGCAGAATAGTATTGAGCAGAAGGTAAAATTGAGCAGATTCTAGCAGTGCGAGGAAAGCACTTATTTCTTTAAAAAAAGGATTTTAGAAAAAATATTTTGGATGTCTTTTATGCGCTATTAAATAGTTGGACATGAAAGTGTTAATACATCTGGGTTTGATTTTAAACAAGAATGTTGAATCTATTTTAGTCATTTACAATTTATTGGGCTTTAACGTTCGAAAGGAATGTTGATAGCTCAGTTCAAAAGTTTCTGAAGTCGGAGATCATTACTGTTATGGGCGGACAAGATTGCTGTTTCTTCAAATTGGCATTACTCACAATGCGAGGATATTTACAACTTTCTTCAGCTTCACATTCGGATAAAACGTCAAATGAGTTGCTACAATCAATTGGATTTTCGGGTGGAGAAGTTACCCTTTTTTGTTTTTTTTTTAATATTTGCTACACAGCTTTTATTGGGAGGACCCAGAAATGTTGAAAGAATTAAATATTTCTTTAGGCTGAACTATTCTTGAAAAAAGACTGATTGAGTAGTAAAAGTAGGTAGTCTTGAGAATGACTAATCGAGAAAAAAATATAACTAGTCTTGAGAGACTATTGCTGCAGAAAAACTCTAGATTAACCAGGATCTTTCATGATTTGTGACCGGATCGGACGAAGGTTCAAGTCGGACTAACTGTCACTTTTTTAATTCTGTCAACTCTCAATACTGCTCTAGTAACGACTCATTCAATAACTTTCCACAACATCCCCCCCCCCCCCAGCCAAATCAAGCTACGAGAACTGATTACCTACAAGCGGTTCCCGGTCCCAGCAGGTAGTAGTACTATTAAATTACTGCCCCAAATCGCCCGTGACGAACGAATTAATTGCAATCAATCATAACTCATCCAAGGCTAGCAATCAACCGTCACACATTACCAGCGGGAAACAGACGAGAAGAAAAAGTAACGAACGAACGAGTTAACAGCCAACCTACCCGGCCATAATTCAAACCCAATCAACCTGCCCCTGCACGCTGTTTTCTTCGGTAGGCATCGGCGTACCTCTCGGTTGACCATCATCGAACAATGCCATCCATTATGCGCCGGTACTCGAGAGCGTCGCGGAGATGATCCCACCAAACGGACCCAAAATTACCGCCCATTTCCCGGCTGGAGGCAATTCATCACCCCGTGGAAACTACACATACGTACGCCAGGCTGGGACATAACAAGCCAAGAAGTGGAATCCATCTTCCGGGGCCGGAGAAGTTTTGGGCGCGCGTAAATATTTAATCCCAAACGTATGTATCATTCTATTCATTCGACTATGTAATAGAGAGAGAGGTGCGCTAGAGAGTGGTGGTAAATATTTGATGTTTTTCGTCTTCCTCTTGCCCCGCGTGCGTAGTCAGTCAAGATGCGGCAATCAAGCCCGAGTATGAGCGACTCAATTTTCTCAACACTCACCGAGAGGTCGAAAAGTGTGAACAGCGGGGATTGTAAAAGATCTAAGAAGCGGGCCGCCTCCGTCGTTGTTGGTGCGACTATCGACCGTCGTCATCTTGGACAAAGAAAGCCGGAGCCGAATCTCTACCGCCCCTACGGCTGAGAGTCCACGAGTATTTGCGCAGGTTAAACATTCTTTGTATATTGGCTCAGTCCAAGTGCTGTTCAATCAACAATCGAGCCGATTGTCGATGGGTACTCGCGAAGAATAACGGATTAAGCGCGGCATCTTAATCACATTGGCTTTTCAGTGCCCTGCCTATGATGACTACACCGAACAGTTCACATCAGCAGTCACAACATGGTGACAGCTCCGATAGAATCTTTATATCTTCGAGGGGTTCAAATGTCGGCACCACCTCCAACAAATTAGCTAACTTTAAACCACAATCAACACCTACACTCGACGCGCTCGAATCACCAACAGGAACTTAACGACCGCAGGCCAATAAATCTCACTTCCCGAAATCCAATTTAAAAGTTGGGTGCAAACCGAGCACAACAAAGTTTTGTTCACGTCTGCTACGGTTTGTTTAGTTTGTAGGTACCGTCGCGATTTCCGCGACGTCCTAACCAAGTGCCATATTTCTTACGTTTATTATTATTTATGACGTTGCCCAACAACCTTTTCTTCGGGATTTTATTGCACCCGGTCGCGGGCGGGCGAAAAAAGGTACATTGTTATGGTTACGTAGTTTTCACTGTCCCCCATCCCGGTTTCCGAAAGCGCGCACACGCGCAGCTCTTCCCTCAACGGCAGTTCCATTACGTCCGGAGCAGTGGGTATAGAGATTGAAATGAATGAAATAATCAGGTTCCATAAATATTGGAAACGAACCGGCTGCCCCGGCGATAACGGCCTCGGCGTAGTTGGCTTTGACAGCTGAAATACCGTCCGATAAGGCGCACTGGAGCAGCAGCAATAGTAGGCTCGGTGCGGTGACAATTACCGCCGGAATGGATCGGTTGCGAGAGCTAAAGCGAATAACAACCATCACCAAGATGTGGTTGGCAGCGGAAAAACAATGGCATTGGTCTTCATCTTGATAAGCCCGAGAGCCCAGCGTTTGAGGCGAAGAATCCGTCCGGCGGCGGATTGTGTGCTCCCGGCGGCGTAAATGGTGAGATTTATGAAATATTTGTGCGCTCGTTAGCCAGCAACCCGTGTGCAGGTTCTACCTTCTCTCGCTAGGATCCGCTAGAAGGGGACTTTTATTGCGCACCTTTTCTTTTTTCTTAGGTAGGTGGCAACCAAAAGAAGAACAATAGCCGGTCGCATTCCTGGTGATTTTTATGTGCCCAGGTCATCGTTACCAGAACGGTTATGGGATTTAAGATATGGTCGTGGGGACATGCACCGATGGACAGACGGTGCACCACGATGTGTCTGATGGAATGGATGGACCAGTAGTAGATTATGAAATGGCCGATCTGGTAATTTGGAAATGTATCAGGTAGATAGAAGCAATCGCTTTGTTTATCAAATATCAAATATATTTGAATATTTTCAAATAATGTGTACAAAATTTGAGCACTGAATTCTATATATTCCAAAAAACAATACCCATTGCAATGAGGTACTTTTTAAACCTGTTCGGAAGCTTCGCGCACAAGTGCTGCACTTGGATTAAGTGACCAGTATTAGATAGCGTCAAACCTCAGAAGAAAACTCTTGATGAGATTATTCAAGAGACAATTGCGTGTGCCAACCAAGTGGCAGTTTGTGGTCCACATCGTAATCGGATGAAGCAATCGTTTTCTAAGACGAAATAGTTTTAAAAAACGCATTTTTGAGGGGTGCACATCTATCAATAAGTTAGGTACCGCAATATCTTCATTTGGACGGTAGCACAATCGAGGTAAGACTATCTGATCTGTCACTGGTTTCTACCGAATATTCTACTACAACTTTTATATTGCAATTCGCCAAATTGGAATCCGTAGCGAATCAGGATTGTTCCGTATATTGAAAGTGGAATTAGTCCGAGCTACTCCTTCTTTTAAAACCTTGTTATTTGCTACTCCCTACGCTCAGACCACGCAGAGTACTTATGTAAATCAGATTGGCACGTTCCAATTCTGTACACAAATTGACGTTCGCAAAATATTCCAAGAACATGATAATAGTTCCTAGTAAACTGAATGATCACGTTCATAAGTGACAATGGGAATAGCGTTATTGATCGTGAACATAAGTTCCACTACTACAGATTTCATCATTAACGTAACGGAAAAATACTCGAACTATATTTCAGTATTGGACATTTTTCATACAGGTTGTATGGACCTTTCGGTTAGGCGTTGTTTTTATAATTTCATTGCGTCCCGAAATGTTCATATCAACCCGACATATTTTCTCTAGAGTGACAAGAAAAAAGTATAACTCCCAGGTCTAGCTACCGGACCACCATAGTAGAAGCTTATATGGGATTTTTCAATGATTAACGTAGAGAAAACCCATTTGCTCGCCTTTTCACCGGTAGGTGGTATTGTACGCATTAGTTTATTACTAGAAGTAAAATTAAGAAAAATAATTGTATTGCCTACAACTTTGTCGACGACTGTGGATTAATCCAGCTTTAGTAGAAGAAGTTATCAAATTTATAACGGAGTGATGTCTGAGTCTATTTTGTATGAGGCGAAACGGTGTAGGCGGTGAATCAGTAGTCGATTCCCACGAACTTTATTATTTTGCAAAATAACGGTAGACTTTAGCTTAATAGTAAAAGCAAATACTCAAGTTCATTGAACAAAAGTTATTTCCTTAATATGAGATAGCAGATAGTAAATTAGTAATAACAGTGTTTGGAAGAATTTCAATACATAAAATGAGTCAAGCAAAATTTAGTTCCACCATTCCACCGCATAGAGAGCGCCAACACTAACTTTTCAACGGTGTGAGCCAAAAAGTAGAAGTCTTCTACAAAGTGTTAGAAAAGACATTTCTCAGTAATTTTTCTGAATATATTCATATTTTATAACTCTTCTTTAAAAAGTTAGTGATGGCACCGTTTTGCAGTTTGACTTTATCAAAAATTAAAAAAAAATGAAGGCCTAAATTTTGTTGAACATTTATTTATTTTTTTGCATTATTTACTAGATAATAAATTATACTGACAAAGTCGAAAGCCGGAGAACAACTAGTGCAGCTTTGAAAGTTATTATTTATGTGATCATCTTTAGATCATTTTGCTATTTTCATATACGACAGGAAAATAATTTAAAAATAATCCCATATAAATTATCACACTAATAGATTAAAATCTTTTGTATAGGAAAATGGACCCCACTTTTTTGGAAAATAAAAAACATTCTTATCAAATATTTAAATTCTTACTAATTTTCTGCGGAGCAGCCTTTTGGTTCACAAACAGTCAACATTTTTCTTCTTTCAAAAATATAACTTTCAACTTAAAGAGTTTTTCCCGATTCAAACTTCAATATTCCGAAATGGAGTTAAAAAATGTATAGAATCTGTGGGTATTATTCTGATTGTGCTTTCCTGTAAGAAATTTATTTTTATATTTAATACTTAGTTTATTTGTCAATCATTGGATCTAGTTTGTTCCCACAATTTTTCAAAAGTTGCATGTTAAGTTTTTTTTATTTCGATTATAGAGGTTTTAACCTTAAGGTCATTCGCCTCTTCGGGTTAGAAATATCTCTTATGAAAAATTTCTAACCCTATGTGCGGGGTCGGGACTCGAACCCAGGTGCGCTGCGTACAAGGCAATCGATTTACCAATACGCTACGCCTACCCCCCGCATGTTAAGTTTTCAAATCAATAATCATGAAATACGTTTTTATTTCTTGATTTTTATCTTCCCTCGGCCTCTTAGTGAGTATCACCGACGGCAGAGACACGGCCCCACTAACTGAACCCCTAGATTTTGGACCATCAACACATGGACCGGGATCAATGATTTTAATTCGCTTTTTAAGCCGTGCATCACTGCACGGAAAAAAATTGTTCCCAAAATCGTGAATAAAGTGCCATGAATTCTGGAACAATCACGTTTTTACGTTACGAAAACAGGACCATGAACAAAAATAATGGCTTTTATAATTATGTTCAATTTCCCTTCAGTAACGCCCGCGTAACGCTTTCATTGGTGGACATATTGGTTTTTTTTAACTTAAAGTGAAGTCACGGTTTCCGCCAAGTTATTTCTAATTCGATTCTCAGTACGCGAACGAGTTAACAACTTTATGAACATTATTCATAAAACCAACGGTTGACTCGTGATTTTTTTTCAAGGCTATAGGAACATTTGTGCACAAAATTTTTTCGTAAACTATTTCACGAAACATTTTTCGTAAACTATTTCACGAAATTCGGAATTTTATTCATGAATACATTCAACCTTCGTGAATTAATTCATGAAAGCTAAAATATTAGTCACGATCCAATATCCATTCTCGTGAAATGATTCACAAATTCATCAAATATTATTCATGTATTCGTGAACTGGTTCATGATTCCTAATACATGATTTACGATCTATCTAGTATTTATTTGCATGCTTGTGATATTTAGAAGATATCCCTAATCATTTACAATTTCAAACAATATGGTAATAAAATTTTTACGTGAACTCTTTCACAAATTTGGAGTATTATTCGTGGAATCATTTTTGTTCCACGCACTTTTTCATGAAATACTCAGCTGCTAGCAACCAGTAATAGGTACGAGCAGTAGATATAAAAAAACTATTGGGACCTCGAACATTCATTCATGGACTGAAAACGAAAATTACACCTAGAACCCCAAATAGTGTGCGTGATATAGTTCACAGAACAATATATCGCAAATGAGTCTTATTTTAACGATCCAGTTCATATTGTCACGTTAATCCGAGTAAAAAACCGTTGGTAACCAAAAAATAATAGATCACGATAAGGCGAAGAGAATTTACGAATACCATGATAAAACTGCTGATATAATGAACATTAGCTACATTACTCTTTGAAAGTAAGCTCTAAAATAAAATATCATGATAACATCAACAGACATGACTAAAATCGTGACTAAGATCCTGAAATCACGAACACAAATCACACAACTAGTAACAAAAATATATAAAATCGTGACTAATATCCTGTAATCATGAACATGAATTGCTCTATTCATGACTACAATATCACGATAACGTGAATGGAAATTACGAACATCGCGACTACGATCTTGAAATCATGAACTTCAATCCCGCTAAAATTATGACACTTCACAAGAATCTCAAATAGCCTCTTGAAATCATGAACAACGTTTGACTGTCGACTGTGTATTCCCAAATCATGAAAAAGAATCACAACAAAACTAAACATGTCCAGGAAACAAAAACAGTAACCCAACCAAACTTTCTAACGTAACGCCATGTATATATTCGGGGCAAATGGTTTTTAGTGAACACAAACAGTTTCATGAATCGAGGTTTATTATTCATAATTTCAGGAACTTGGTCACGGTTTTCGTAAATCGTTCAGTTCACGAAATCGTGATCTTTTGTTCATGAATTTACGGACGGATTAGTAGTATCGCGACTGAGATTGAACCCAGATCCACTGGTTTGCAATCACGTTTTCCTCCCAATCACCGTTATAAACTAGGAAACCCGAATAGCTGCCACAAAAACCATGTTGAAGGTACACTGTCAAGTTTTATTCAAGAATATTTTTAGCTATATTTTCATTATTCCGCCCATCTATTATTCGACCATGCAAATCAACGAGTGCCGCCATTTTAATCCTTCCTACTAATAAAGACGTGCAAAAAAAAACAACAACAGATCCGTTATCTTCACCCGGGATGCAACCGTTGTCACGGCTGCAGCTGCACTGACACGGACCGCGTCCACGACTACGACGACGTAGACTTTGCCGATGCCGACGGACGGTTTATTTGCGTATTATATGGCGGCCGGAGACTTGATATATGGTCACCCGGTGACAAATTAGTCACAATCACAATCTCTCGCGCAAGCTTGCCACACATTTAGCGATTGTGCCGGATGCGGTTTGCCTGGCCTGGTACACGCAATTAAATTGATCCCCGGACACACCGACACGCGAGGCTCCCCCGGCCAATCCATTCCATATCGACGACATTGTATTGCATTGGGCGTCGCGCGGTTTAGGATGCAAACCAGCTAATGAACCTCGTGCGTGATTATTTGTCTGGTGAGCATCGAAGCTTGAGCTTTTCAGTTTGACAATCATCATTATCATTTTTTTTTTTTAAACGAGCTAGCCCCCACTCACTACTGGATGATAGATACTAAGCGCTAATTAATGTGGTGGAAGGCGTGGCTCCCTTGCGGGGTAATGGCTGTGGCGTTTGAAATAATTTCACATGGGGCGCTGCTGTGCCGATTGGAGCTGAAGCACCACGACAATTGGTGCAACCGGGCCGCAGTGCGCGTTTCTAGCGACCACTTCAACACAAATTGCTGGCTGGCGGGATGTTTGCGGCGATAGGCTAAAATTTATGACTGAACAGCGAGACAATGTCGTAGCAGCTGTGCTGCTGGTGTGGCGCGTCGCTCGGTGGTGGCTCGTTTCTGTTTGTATGCTCGGCCCCGCGAAAAGCGCGAATGAAGCACGATACCGGAAAAAATTGCCCGCGCTTCCTACTGAGCCTTTTATTCAGTTGGCTGATTGATAAAACCGGCGAAAAGAAGCTATCGAACGCATATTTGCATAGGTGCACAAAATCGCTTCCACGTGTAGCTCTTTCATCATCCGAATCACCGGGCAGAGATGGAGCCAGTAGAACTTTTGTGGAAACTCAACTTCTCCGCTGAACGGTTTCCAACCCTGGAGACGTCGCATCGAGACGGAACTTCCAGCCGGATCAAATTCTGCCACCCCACTCAACTCAATTCTACCGCAAGGGTGCACTCGTTTACGTAGCGCAGCTCAAACCAACCGACCACGCGCCCGGTCGGTGGGCGGGTTGTTGCTGAAACTCGCATCGTTCGCACAGGTACATAGGCACATAACTGCAGCATCCTGATGCAGGTGGATGCTGTTTTCGCATTCGACGGCATGGATTCTAGCGCTTTCGTCGAGTTCCACGTTGCAGTACTTTAAAAATATTGATTTTCTACCGCCCGAACTGATGGGCGGCGTGTAAAAAACAACATAACCTAAAAAAAACAGTCCAACGAACTTTACTGCTACTAAACTCGGCAAAGTTGGTGACTCTAGCCGGGGTGAAAACAGTTCGGAAAACTTTGACGTTTTCAATTTGTTTTCGCCAAGTGGGAGACGAATGACAGCCAGAGCGCAAAAAAAGTCATTCAACCACACAATAACGGAATGGTTTTCCCACTTTCTTCCGCCCTCCGCAGTGCTGTACTTGTTGCTCCCGTCGCTGTCCCCAAAGTTTTCCCACCGACCTAATAATTGAACAGTAATCGAAATTCGATTTGACCGCACAACACAGACAGGTCCTGTGCGTTCGTTCGATGTTCATAGCGGGCTAGACAAACAGCGGGCGGGTTTGACTTTGATTGACAATCGCGCCCAGGCTCGCGTCTCTGGTGTCTTTCGAATCGGTCCCCGGGAACGGTAGTGGTAGTGGAATCGAAGATGGGTATTTATTTGACAACGGTCGGGGTGCCCGTTCGGTTCTTGTCAAACGATACTGGGAAAGCTGTCAGGAATAGGACGAAAGAGCGTTGGATCTTTTTTTCCGATGGGAATATCTTTGAGCAGGAGTGATACGTTCATTGTTGTCAGGCGTTGGTGGTCGAGAGTAGGAGTTGGATAGGGGGGTACAGTATTTACTTAGCAATTTGGCTTGGAACAATAATTTTAATGTTCACTGTTCAAATTCATTCCGTCTAAAGCACTAAAACGTTATCACTCGAATTAATGAGCGTGATGTACTACACGACTTCCAGACTGTCACTTCTTTCTTCTCTAAGCTCACTCTAAATGTTTTACTGCCACGAAAAAAACTGCCCGCGGAAAAAATTGTTAACAAAAATGGAAGAAATCGTGTCATGAATTATGTGACAATCATACTTTTACGTTACGAAAACAGAACCATGAACTAAAGCGTTTAAATTTGGAAATATTCAAAGCACAGCTATAGGATGTGAATTGATTCATGATTTATTACATCTTGAAAATGATCTAGTTTTCGTGGTTGTGAATCAGTTCGCAAGCTCAAAACATAACTATTTCACGAAACTCGGAACTTTATTCATGAATTCTTTCAATCGTCATGATTCCTAATATATTAGTCACATATCAATGTCCGTGCTCGTGAAATAAATTCACAAAATTAAAAAATATTCACGGATTCGTGAACTGGCTCACGATTCCTAGTACATGGTTCACGATCTATCTTGAGTGCATGTGATATTTAGAACATATCCAATTCCATGCAACTCCGCATATGATCATGAAAGTTTCACCTGAACTATTTCCCAACATTTGGATTTTGTTCATGAAATATCATATATTCAAATTCTTCTTTTTAAGATGATTGTGTTGGATAAGTTTTACCTTTTCAGAGATGCTTATAAAGGACAGGTTTTAAAATTTGGTTGGAATCGAACTTTTCAGCTGGGGAGCGTGTATGTCTAAAACCCAAAAAGGCACGGAAATGGTTAGAAAGGTTTTCAGAAATTTAAATTCGACTAAATTATATACGATTTGCATAGGCTGTCATTAAATTTCATTGGCATCGGAGTTTTGATTTAATAGACACAGGTTTTTGAAAACCTTGTGAAAAAGGGGTAATTAAAAAAAAGTGCAAAACAATCAACCGCACTGCAGTGTGTCGCACACTTATACGTTCACCCCGTTTTTTCAGGATAACTTTTTTTTCTTTTGACTAAACTGCACCAAATTTTCAGTGTTTGTTTTTAAACTTAATCAAAGATGTTTCTCAAAATTTGGAAGCTCTGGTACGTTTCGTTCGTTTGTTATGGCAGTTTAAGTAAAAAAATGGTGTTCCACATTTATTCGTTCGGCTCAACCCCTTTGGCATAATGTGATATGGCATAATCCCATTTGGCATAATGTCATATGGCATAATGACCATTTGGCATAATGGTTATTTGGCATAATGACCATTTGGCATAATGGTTATTTGGCATAATGACCATTTGACATAAAGACCATTTGGAATAACGCCATTTGGCATAACGCCATTTGGCATAATACCATTTGGCATAACGCCATTTGGCATAATTCTATTTGGTATATTTTATTTTATTTGGCAAAGTTAACATTGGATTAACGACAAGTTAGCATCTAAGGATTTCATTCTACTTATGTAGATTTTAAATAGAAATTTTGACAATCTTTCTATTTAAGAACAGCTCATGTTTAAAAGAAGGGAAAATCGTCAATAATTTTCACCGAACTATCTAGTTTGTACTTATCCTAATTATTGAAAGATAAATGACATACTTTACTGAAAATTCATCCTTTTTTAATTATGAGTTGTTCTTTAAGGGGTTATATACAAAGTTGTGGCGAAAAAGTGAGCTAAGTTCGTAATTGTTTTAAAGTGTTTTATGCAAAGCTTATTTGAAAAAGCGAAAGACAGTTCGTTGGTAGTACTATCGAAGATAGAAAAACCAAGGTTGTCGGAGTTACGGCCCATCCATTTTTAGGCAGAGGTTTGCGGTGAACGCTCTTTAAGCCGAACCGCTCAACTGATTTCCAAAAACTAAAATGTTATTGAAGAAAAATGTATTGTGGTGTACTTGAACGGATCGGTTTTCTAATAGAATTTTTTTTTCTTGCAAAAAAACATGTTGACCAAAAAATTTAGTATTTTGGTGTTCCAAATTTTAAACAAAAATTCATTGCAAAGAATCGAAAAGATTTTGATAAAAAAGGAACCGTTCAAGTACACGAGAATGTAAATACAAACAATTCAAAAAAATTTCATGAAGATCGGATGATGATTTTTGAGATATCACGTTCACCGCAACAGTACTTTTCAAAAAATTTCATTCCGAGATAATTGCGTGTAAAATTAGGTGTTAACTTCATTCGTGGAAGAACCAGCTCACTACAAATGGCTGTAATTTGAAATCTAGTGCTCCGATCTCTATATTGCACAGATACTTTCAAAAGCATGTACTTTCAGAATATTCAATAAAAAAATTTCCGATTTTTTGAGTTTCAACTTTGCAAATTCCTAATTTCATATTTCCACAATTTATGATATCTAACTCAAAGCAAATTTTACTTTTAAAATCCTTGTGTAAATAAATTCAGTAAACTAAGCATTTGTTCTGATTTTGTTTCTTTCAATAGTTTATGTGCAAATTAAAACAAAATAAATTATATTCAATGATTTTATTCGTATTAACCGTCATAGGGATTAGAAAATTTAACGAAAAAAATCATCTTTATTGCGAGCCCAGATTTGCTGCTATTGCTAGAAGATAATCAATAGTATCAAAATTTTGTAAGTTCGTAACAATTTTGCACAGTTTCGCATCAATTATCTGATCTTTGGTACGACGCTTCTTCTCGGAGGTTAGTGCCATATGCGCCAAGATTTGTGAAGCGATAAATTTTTCCTCTAGTTTCGGTTCTCCTATGATGTGCATCAGACCAGCACTGCGACCCATCAGATGATTCCAATGACCGCGCCATGCTTCAATTTGGTTGGTGGTACGTAGGATTTCACCTTTCACCGTTCGGTAAACAGACCAAAGATCAGGAGGATACAAAGGTTCCGTTGTATGTACTCGACCTGGTTTTGTTGTTAGTCTGGATTTGCCTAACACATAATATTCTTCAACATACTTGAAAAATCCAGTAAGTTCAGTCGGTGCTGTTACTCTGAAAATCGTCAATCTAATCCCGGGCCGGAGGGCCTGAGAGTCATATCCCATTCGACTCAGTTCGTCGAGATCGGAAAAAGTATATGTGTGTGTGTGTGTGTATGCGCGTGTCAAAAAATGTCACTCATTTTTATCAGAGATGGCTGGCCCAAACTTAGTCTCAAATGAAAAGTGCAACCTTCCTATTGGCTGCTATTGAATATTGTATCGATCGGAATTCTGGTTCCGGAGTTACGGGTTTAAGAGTGCGGCCACACAGAAATTGCCCATATAAACTATAGGAAAAATTAAAAAAAGATTTTTTTATTTTTGATGCCAGATGTCTTTAAGGTACATAAAACGTCGAGATTTGATGCAAACTCAAAAAAAAAATTGACAAAAATGTACTTTTTTCGATTTTGACACATTTTTGCCTTTCTCATATAAAAAGGTTATGAAATCACTCTGAAAACCGTCAACCTAATCCTAATATTTTATTGTCTGGCATAAGGTTTCTGGATGTTAACAGGGGCGTAGTTAAGGGTATACGGAGAGGGGTCACCCCTCCCCCTCTACTGTCCACTCCCCTTCCTTTAAAATCCCCTTAAACCACCCCTCAGACCGACACCCCACCCAGCCCTCATACCCCCCCCCCCTCTCAACCCCCATCTTTAAACCATCACCATATCACAAAGCATACCAAATCAAGTTGGGGAGTCGTTCGTTCGTGGGATTTTCGCCCTCCTCACACACCCACCCCCGCATGACAAAATGAGTTAGCAAGCAGATAACATTGAACTAATGCTGATTAGGCTAATTAAGTATGATATTTTTTTTTGTTTTTTATATTTTTTTGTTTCAAGTGTTTCACCGTCGACACGTATCTCATCAAGTTCGTGGCAGGCAAGCCATTGTGTATAAGTGCAAAGTGTACTAAGAATGTAATGGACATTTCCACAATTATGTTGGAAATAACCTGCCACCGAGCCGTAGTTTATAGAAATGAGAAAGGCACAATTGAACCGCTAGATGGATTAAAACAAGTTTTTTGTATGTATTAAAACAGTTTTCATTTTTGTTGAAAATATGCAACAAACGATTTTGTTGGATATATTTCTACCAGTTCATGCTTAAATGGAAAAAAAACATCCATTATGCCTTGAACCAGGGAACTCTTCCGCAAACGCATTGATAGGAGCCTTTCCAAATCTGTTAAAATCACTTCTGGATGCAATTCAACGACGATCTCATCAGCAATTTCGATAAGCTTAGGCAATACTGCTCTATAGAGAGATTCTGATTTGCTTGTCATCAGAGCAAACAGGTGCAGTGCTCCCCTCGATAGTAAAACGCAGACGAAATAAACTAGTCGAATGTATTGTAGACCAGGTTGATCTTTCCTGGACCGTCAATCACCATTCTCCCAGCACTCATAACGCATAGACATTATCCTTGTTTGCGCACATTCAGCAAATACGGGGTGCTAATTGGTTATGCCAAATCACCCTTATGACAAATGGCATTATGCCAAATGGCATTATGCCAAATGTCATTATACCAAATGGCATTATGCCAAATGGCCATTATGCCAAATGACCATTATGCCAAACGGCATTATGCTCAATGACTATTATGCTAAATAACCTTTATGCCAAATTGACATTATGCCAAATGGTCATTATGCCAAAGGGGATAGAGCCGAAAAAATATAGTTGTTCCCAAAAAATGTTTTACTCAAGTAAATATCCGGTATTAATCAAAACTACGTTTATCATTCAATCGAATTCCCATCATTTTTGAATACAAGTTTCCTTCGCTTTGGCATTTAATTATATTACGATTTTCTATATTTCTTGCTCTGAGCTTGTTTTAGAATGATTTGATTGCTTTCTTGAACTTTGCAACTGACGATTACTTCTTTGCGTTGTCATACATATCGGAGGTCATTCAAATATCGATTTCTCCGGATGTTATCCCGATTGAAAATGTTTCGAATATGATAGTTCGTGATATATATGACAACGCGAAGCAGTATTTGCCAGTTTCAAAGTTCATGAAAGCAATCAAATCATTCTAAACCAAGCTCAGAGTAAGAAATATAGAAAACAGTAATAATTAAATGCCGAAGCAAATGAAAATTGTATTTCAAAATGATGGGAATTCGATTGACTACTACATGAAGTGTTAATAATTACTGGATAATTACTTAAATAAAGCATTTTTTAGGAAAAACTATATTTTTTCTAAGTTAATGTATAAATTCAGGAACAACTTTTTTCACTTAAACTGCTATAATAAACTAACGAAATGCACCAAAGCTTCGAAATTTTGAGAAACATCGTAATTTAGGCTTTAAAATAAACTTCAAAAATTTGGTGCAGTACGTTTTAATGAAAAAAACGTTATTCTGAGAAATTAGGGTGAACGGATAAATAAGAGTTGATTAAGTTTTAAAATAAACACTGAAAATCTGGAGCAGTTTTTGTGAATAGGAAAAAAGTTATCCAAAAAACAGCAGGGTGAACGTATGAATGTGTATTATATTACTGTATTATATTCTAAAATAATTTTGTTTAGTCCTCAATAGTAAATGGAATATCGTTTGAATGGAATAAAGTAAATGCCACACAAAGGAATTTAAGGGTTTTCTAATTAATTAGATATCTGAAGGAATCGAATGTTTTCCATTTTCAAAAACGCCTTTTTTAGAATTTTTCCAATTTATTTTATATCCATTTGATTTTATTTCCATTTTTTATTTCGATTCATGTAGTCACACTTTTTTTAATTTTTGAACAACATTCAATCAGCTAAAAATTACTAAATAGGAAAAGTTATGAAAATTAGAGTCATAGTACTTAAGTGAGAGCAATGATGAGAAATATATAGAACGAAAACTAGAACTGGCAAAAGCGCGACTCGTCATGCGATGATATGTCGAATTCGCAGGATCAGTTTCAAGGTCATTGGAATAGATTTGAAATGCAATTCATCAGATGAGTCCAAATAATTTGACTTGATATGATGGAAAATTTTTTATAGTATATTTATCGTAGCCTGCAACGGTTGCTTAAATTTTTATTAACGACTAAGAGTGACTCAATTTTTCTTTTTTATGCTTTTAACACCATTTAATCCGCAAGCGACAGTAAGGTGAAATATTTTTTAATATTAAGAGCCATAGTACTCAAGGGAGAGCAAGGATTGGAAGAATTAAAATTTAGAAAAGCGTGGAATAGGGTCATATGAGCAAGCTTAGAGTTTCACGGTGGCTTAACCCTTTGTCTGCTACCGCAGGAGTCAGGATCTTTTGGCATTAGAAATGCGAATCACCTGAGTCTGCGGCATGTACGGACGAGCGTAAAGTAACTTTGTACTTCAGTCTTTTGCTAATTAAATGTCGTTAAAAACATAAAAACGCTTTTAATCCACCTAACAGTGTGATGAGACATTTCTTATAACTCTTATCACTCTCTTCGGATATTATATCGTTTGAGAACATTTAGAACTTGATGTTTCGCGATGTTTTTGATAACACATACTACATGGGATAGTGGCAGGACTCAGAGAATCGCTCAAATCAGCATAGGACAACATCAGTGCTAGAAATCTCAAACCAAATCAATGGGAAAGCGAAAAAATGTCCCATAAAATAGACATTCCAACGAATTATTGTTAATGCTCTGTTAATAAAATATCCAAATTGTGGTGGGAAAACTGAATTTTCCTAAAGGGGTTATTTATTTATCATTCGGATGTATGAAAAAAGCCTTATGTTTACATTTGTGAATATCGCCCTTTTCACAAAAAAGCGTTGAAATGAAATCGCAGCTCCTGATATCACGTTATCTCTGAAGTGCCTGCGTGCATAGTTCCAAATTTTACTTCGACATCGACTATTTCTAAAGGTGACTTCCCAGTAGTATCCTTGATTTGAATTATTACCGCTAATCCTAATGTCAAAGAACAAATAAAAACCTCTCGAAAACGAACCGTTTGGGGAAATCATCATCATTACTGGAATTTTCATTTTCACGAAACTTTTCGATAGCCTTCCGTCACATGCGTTAATGCACTGGGTGCACAGTGCTCCGAAAATCTAGCGAAATCGTCTTAGGGCACCAGCGGGTCTAATTCAGAGCTATCTGCGCGGCGAGTTAAATCTGTAAAGAACACTAAAAATTATTTTCCATTCCATAATTTTCAGTTCAGCAATTCGAGAGATCGTACTCACCGCAAGCCATGAAAAATAGACTACGTTGTGAAGCGATGGTAACTCTTTATTAAAAAATCACGGTTAAATAAAAAATTAAACTATTAAAAAATTTCAAATAGTTTATAATTTTCACAAACTTATTAGGAAAAATTGTTTAATAAGCTTTCGTAATATTGTGTAGGACAAAAGCTGAAAATTTCAGTATTTTCTGTATCTGCAACATATAAACCCTTAAGTATACCAATTAATTGGTATACGAATTGGAATAGGTTCGCCAAATTTTGGAAGAAGTCTATAAAATAACCTCTTGAAAGCTACCTAAAAATTGTTGTAGTTCGATGCAATAAAAAAATCATATTTGGCAATACATATTTGGCTGATACAATTGGGGTGTCAATGTATTATAATAGATATTCAGCATTCGAAGAAGTTTCTTGTGAACGAGTGTAGAACGACTTTGTTTCTACTTACTTGAAGTCAGCGGCGTAGCCAGAAATTCGGTTTGGCGGGGGTTTGGTGAAAATCGATCTTACTGTCTAAACGGCATAATTCCGAAACCATAATTTTTGAAGTTTTAAAATTATGCAGAATTATTTTCCAGAAAACAGTAACAAGGTTCGTGTCTTTAGCGAATTTGTTGCGACTTTATTGTAGTCCTGAATATTAACCTGAGAAAATTCACCATAAATACTTCTTGGACAATATACCGTCAAAATTGTTTTATCAAATGATGCGCTGTTTAACGTTTGTAAAACTCATCGAAGATACTAAACCTCCGAAATTGGCGGTTTCAAAATGATGAAATCTTGACCTTAAATTACTGTTTTTAAACATTTTACCTATACATATAATTGTTCATACAACAAAAATCAAATGCTCATCAAAATCGATCAGAACCTGCTAGAATCGAATGAAAATCGTCATTTTTCATAAATTTCTCTGTACATTCGGAAAGTGTTATCCTCGTTATTAATCATATTACGTTTTCGTCTCAACTCGACGCATTCCCAAAATAAAAACCTGTTTTAATCCACCTAGTGGTGCAATTGTGCTTTTCGCATTTTTCCAGACGACGATTCCATGGCTGGTTATGTTCAATATAATGGTGGAAATGAATATTACATGTTCAGTACGATTTGCACATACATACAACGGATCGACAGCCACGATCTTGAGATACTATGTGATACTAAAACATCGCTTGGAACCAGCGGCGGATCATGGAAAAAGATCCGGGGGGTCCAGGTCCTGCCGAAAATTTTCAACTTGTTAAGAAATTTTAAACAGGTTTTAATTTTAAAGTAGCAACCCCTCACTGCATATTCGCTCCGGGCTGGTATGATTGATGATTTTTAGAGTGATTGCATAACCTTTCTATATGAGAAAGGCAAAAATGTACCAAAGTCCAAAAAGTCCATTTTTGTCAAACATCTCAATGTTTCATGCATTTTAAAGTCATTTGGCATCAAAAATACAAATTTGATTTTGAAAATTTTTCATTTCAGTTTATATGGGAATTTGCTGTGTGATTGCACTTTTCAATTTGTAACTCCGGAACCGGAAGTCCAGTCAATAAAAAAATTCAATAGCAGCCGATGGGAAGATTGTACCTTTCATTTGAGACTAACTTTGTGCAAATCGGTCCAGCCATCTCTAAGAAACAGAGGTCACATTTTTTTCCACATACACACATACATACACACACAGACATCTTCCGATCTCGATGAACTCAGTCGATTGGCATATGACGCTCGGCTCTCCGGGTCGGGATTAGATTGACGAATTTTGGAGTGAATGAGAAAGGCAAAAACATTTTTAGCAAATGTTGAAAGTTATGCAATTTTTTTGGTGAGCAGTTCTATGTTTCATAGACATTAAATCAATTTTAACTTCGCTTCCTATTAAATAAAGAACCTTATTACAATACATTTCTACAAAAACGAGATCAATTTGAATATAAATCTGAGGATTATGATTGATTACAGAACTCTGGAATTTTCTATTGGAATGTTTTCAGGCAGGAATTTGATATTGATGCAATTAGACAACTGTGAAATCAAAACCAATAGATCAGTTACATATCAGGACCCCATTCCGACAATTTATCAAAAGTCCTAATGATGTTAACAACAACAGGTTATCAATCCACGGATCAGATAATTGTTATTGTAATATTGAATTAAATCAGTCTGCATCAATAAATTTTCAACTTCAATCCAATATTTTTTTTGGGTGTTGTGGGGGGGGGGGGGGTGTTGTACGGTGTTAAACCCCAAAACCTTCTCTTGGCTACGCCGTTGCTTGGAGTTATTTTTTTCGCTTTTCATTTTCCGATATGTTTCAGATCGATCCGATGGTTATAAGTTAGAAAAATTGCAGTGAGAAGGTTCGCACAAATGAACATTTTTGTACTGATAAGGTATCAAGTTCCTTCCAGACAACTTGGAAGTGTTCGGTGATTATTTGTAGAGGTTGTAGATAGTAAAATGAAATACAAAAGTCGTTTTATCGAAATAATGTTTAGCTTATTTCAATGGATTATTACTATATTGAACAATAAATGGGCGACAAAGAGTAATCAACAAACAACAAGCCATAACTTTTAAAGTATTCAAAATAGATATTTAAAGTCTTTAGTAAAGTTATTCGCAAAAGTAAGAGCTACAAATTTGCTGAAGACATCATTTCGATATAATCACTTCCAAGAAAATTTGTGAAAATATCTCACTCATAGGGGGATTAATCACCAAAAGCACAATTCCAGAAGAAAGGCCATATTACCTCCATTAAATTCCTTGAAGATACTATTGACCTAAAATAAGCCGTTTTGGCGTTAATAATAGATTATATGTTTTTGGTCATATTTCTGGCTATGGGAAATGATAAAAATCTTTCGTCCGCATTTAATGTTAAATATCTCTTTTGATAATAGTCCGATTTCTACAATCTATAGCTTGTTCGAAAGGTATTCGTTAAAGCTGTCCAAAAACATATAAATTGTTAATCTATATTGTCAATTTCGGCAGATAATTTAAAAAAACTGCAAAAAACGCCATTTTTACGCATTCAAACATTCATATCTTGGAAACTAAACATCAGAATCAAAAACAAATTAATAGCGTTCATACTGTTTTTTAGTTCTTTCATTTAAAATTGGTTTGGATAAGATCGGTTCAGCCATTGCTGAGAAACACGAATGAGAATTTGTCCGTTACATACACACACACACACACACACACAGACACACACACACAGACATTGTCCCAAATCGTCGAGCTAAGTCGATTGGTATATAAGACTCGGCCCTCCGGGCCTCGGAAAAAATCTTGAAAGTTTGAGCGAATTCTATACATTTCTTTTATAAGAAATGTAAAAATTTCTTATATGTAAGTATGGAAAAGGCAATGTGGTATAAATATGTGTGGCAGATCACACAATTTGCTAACGTTGGAAATTAAAGATCCGAAATCCGTAGTGCTTCTCGATTGTTTGCATAATCGAGAAGCACCACGGATCGACGTCATAGCGTTCACACGATCCAAAAGGAGTTGAACGAACGGTATGACGAAAGCAAGCAAGTAATCTGATATCACTAATACGACTCATGTCCAGGGATGCCACATTGAAATCTGTGTTTCGGTCAAAAATATCTTTTTACCATCTGTGATAACTAAAACAGGAAAAAATCTGTGATAAATTTCCGAAACATCTGTGAATAACCACAATATTTCCAAAAATCTGTGAAATTTTCATCAAAATGCCAAAAGTCTGCCATCTTCGAAAAAGAGTCTGTGATCAAAAATTTTGAAAAAAAAACTGTGACATTACAGAAAAATCTGTGAATATGGTAACCCTGCTCATGTAAGATGAATGATTATTAGTCATGAGATTCAGAGGTCAATGAACCAGCACTCGCTCGGATCTCCCACTCTTATCGACCAAGCAAGAGTACGCGCCCATTAGGCTCATCACCCAAGCCCAGGGATTTTTTCTCCATCATGCAATTACATTCAAAATATTTCTTTTCTCTTTAGATTTTTGGTAACAAAATATAAATTTTTTTTAAAAAATGGGTTTTTTCGCAATTTATATTTTTATCATAAACTTGTTTTTTTGAAAAATGACACAACATTTTTTTCAGTGTATGTTTTTTTCAGACAGAAGTATTCATTCCATGTAACTCGTTCTCAGATAGTTTTGCTGTATAAAATACAGTAATCGCACTAAAAAATTTTGAAATTCATACACGTAGAAACGTTTACGCCCTTTTGAAAAGTTGCTCGTGAGTCAAAATAATCTTATTACCTGTGGAAAATATTTAGTCTTGCATGACGGTGAAACGTGTAAAGTTTCATTGGAATCTAAGATGGTCGGTCACGATTTTAAAGATTTTCGGACGGATCTTCGTGGAATTCCTCATCTGTGATAATTAAAACAGGAAAAAATCTGTGATAAATTTCCGAAACATCTGTGAATAACCACAATATTTACAAAAATCTGTGAAATTTTCATCAAAATGCCAAAAGTCTGCCATCTTCGAAAAAGAATCTGTGATCAAAAATTTTGAAAAAAAAAAAATCTGTGAATATGGCAACCCTGCTCATGTAGGATTTGTCTTACCAATACCAAAGTGCCATCTTATCCACACCTGTATATACTACATTGTGGAAAAGGAGCACACAAAATGTGTTGCCTAGTTCGTGACAAACTTACCCTGAATTCTGTAACGTTTAGTCGCGTTGAAAACAGAGTTGTAAACAAAAATCGTTAGTTTTGTGATTGTGTTCAATTCTATTCTTGCATTACGTTTTTATTTGTCAGGGAAAATTTGTTTTGTTAACTTATATAACTTTCCAATGTTCGATTAGATCTTTTAAATGCACCATATTGATGGCTCTTCCTGAAATAGACTATCAAATTTCGTGGCATCCGCGTCACTTTCGAAAGCTTTTGCGTTATTCATAGAAGTCATAGATACTTCGAATTTTAATACAAAATTAGTGAACATTTTTTCAACCGATTACTGAAAATCCAAAGCAATTGTATGCAGTACAATAAATGTTACTAACGTTCAAAAACATTCCCTCCTGTGTCTTTCGAAATTTGGAAAAGGTGCCTTTATATTCCCGGAAAGGTTGGACACCAGATAAGCTACTTCTCGCGTGAGTGAGTAAGAATTACAATGCCTGATCAAATCACATCCATCGAGTTTCGTCAGCATCTGGTCGAACAGCTTACGGACCGGGCCATTGTGTGTTGCTTGAGGTATGGATTGTTTACTTGCTCGATAATATTTGTAACCTTTTCGAAGACGGATTCGCCACAGAGTACAGCGATTAGCATTCTTTTTTAGGCCAATTATATCCGAATGACCTTGAACTGCAATTGACAATATCTATTCTGGGCTTTGTTTGCACTTTGCTACGAACGTACTTTTGATTAAAGCTACAAAATTTAATCAAAATCGGAGCCCAATAACCAAAGTTACAGCTATTCACAACATCTAAACCACTCATAGGAGGAAACTGTTTAAAGTTGAATGTGTGTTCTAGATGTATATAGTCAACTGAGTTCATAAGAACCATGATTTTATTTAAAAGAATGCAATCAAATTTTTGTCATGACTACGACTTACCTTTGAAAAGATGTGTCGCAAAATTCTCCGTCTCCATAATTATCGCGAAAAAAGAATTTCCGATAAAATTTAACTGATTATCCGCTCTCTTACTGGATTGTTTTTATATTTTCTTGAAAATGGACATAAGTGTCACTGAAAAACGAAAAGAGACACAAACCGACACTGACATTAGAAAAATCTGCTTTTTCTTTATGCTATATTGCTCCTTAGTGGAGAAAAATTTTGGTAAAAACTATTTTGTCTCCATTAAGGAGAAAATTGTTTAAAATGGTTTGTCGTTTCGACGTCGTTTCATCAGAATCCGACACTAACTTAGTGACAAAACTAAGCTAGCGCCGGATTTCACTAGCTCTCATCAGTTTAAAACTAACTCCTTTTCTTGCGGGACATGACTGGGAGTTTGCTCAGATACACAAATAGTGTTTCCGTTAGCTTCAATTCGGCGCTAGCTTAGTCCTGTCACCACAGACTAACAGACATAACACTGTGAGGGAATTCCTTAAAAAAATATCGATTCGGTAATTTTTCCAGAACACTAGCTCCACCCTTTATTCACGGTCCCAAACACTCGTTTGCTGGTGGGCTACCCCTCTGTCTTGGGAACAATTTTTCTCTAGTGATCTATCCTCCATACGCTTGTTCATGTGTCAGTGGCGCCATAATTGCAAATGTGGTCAAAGTCCCAACAACAAATATATTGACCGTTAAAGCGGACGAAGCATTGTTTTCGAGTGTTATGTCTGTTAGTCTGTACTGTCACTAAGTTAGTGTCGGATTCTGATGAGACGAAAACGAAGAACAATAATAAGACAATGGAGTCCAGTTCAGTCCAAAAGAGCGCAACTCGTCAAATTGTCCCAACCCCGCCCAATAGTAAAGTATTTGGCGATGATGAAGCGGATACTGAAGATGAGGAGCACAGTCTTCAGCGACATTGGTCGGTTGATGAATTGGTGGAATCAGCGGGCTAAGATTGTGACTGAAGAAAGCGTGCACCGCACGAAGAGCAACATTAACAAAAAGGTGCGTTTCAGTTATTTTCGCAAAATAAAATTTTCTTCATCCTTAGGATCTAGACTTTATGGTTGGTTACAGAGTTTGAAAATTTCCCTTGCATAAACTGACGATATAGACGATATGCCTGCTATGGAAGAAAAAATTCTTTTTGGAAAACTAGCGCCAATTTCAAACTCCGTTCGGTTGCATTGATAATCGTAGTCTTCCGGCCACAACTGTAGATTCCTTGCCTGATCAACAAATTATCGGCAATGTAATCCGTAAAAACAAATTTATATATCTTGGTTACATCTCAGCGACCGCTAAAAACAAAACTTCTGTCCCGGAAGCTGGTAGAATACAGTAGTTCAGCGAACAAAACGCACTTTACGGACAACTCTGCGCAGAAACTACTGAGGAAAACCATGCTACGGTAATAAAATCTAACACGCAGTCTCCAATGCCATTACCGGAACCACAAACCGATCCCAAATGTGTGGCTGCTGTTAAGGCAATAATGGCATATGCAAAAACTGCATAAAGTACCTCAGAATAAACAGGCAGCATCATCAGTGAGGAAGCTACTACCAGTAACGGAAGGTTCTCATACTCATGACCTGCGCGGGCAACTTGCAAGGAAGAACATCTGATCGCGAACATCAAGGCAGCAATCACGATGATGTCATGGACGTGTACAATAGCGAGAGAGAGTGAGAGAAAAGAGTGACTTGCAAGACGCTGTTAACAAGGAAACAAATATTTCCGCGCCGCTTCGAAAGATCTTCACACATAATGCAAATCGTGTGCAGGAGATCTGACGGATAACCATTAATGCTTATTTGTTTGTATTTTTTACATCATGCAAATACAGGGTGTTTGGTTCATGGTTAAGAATCTCTCGGGGGGTGATAGACTGCCATATTTGGAGAAAAAAATTGTTCTACACATACCATCAAATCTCAACCGTTACAGAGTTATTGAACTTTTTGTGTAAAAAACTTATTTGTCTTAAAATACCTCTAACTTTAAAAGTATACTTTATATTTTAAATGTTTCAGTTCCATTCGAAAGGTGAGAACATTTCCCATTGAATGGTGTTCTCATATCTTTTAAGTAATTAGTTTTAATTATCTCTTAGCTGTAAAGTATTTAAAAGTTAGTGTTTTTGAGGAGGTTTTTGCTAATTTTCTCGATATAATGAAGTATGATTATAGCAATATCCATTATCCAAAAGTTGGGTTTTAGGACGATTCATAATTTGTTCTTGGACGACATATTTCTATCTCTTCTCATTTCTTTGTAATTTCATTACTATACTTTTCCTGTAATCGACTTGCAAGTGCTTAAAAGACTCTAATCTAAAAAATATGCTTTATATCGTTATTTACAAGATTTCATTGGAAAGCTGAGAAAATGTCCTATCAGTGTATGTACAAAGACCTTTTGGTTAAGTGTACTAAATGATTTTTTACTAACGAAATAACTCAATTTTTTTTTTTTCTAGTTTTTTAATTATTCTAATTATTAATCAACAAAATTTATCGTTACTATTGTTCATTTGATGCCCCTTAATGTTCTCTATAACTTTTTATTAGACACTTTGTCTATATCTCTTTTCATTTTGCTGCTATTCAATAGTTAACACAGCATGAGCTCGCCACAAATGTAGTGGGCTCGAAATCGTTATTTTTGCATATGAAACGATGTGATAAGAACGATTTTGCGTCGAAACCAAAAGAGATAATTGAATGGAGTCAAAGAAAGAACTGTAGAACTTGCTGAGATGCATTATTTCCACGATAATAATGATGATGTTTATTATTTACTATTATAAGAAAATTATCGAAATGCTAATAATAGCACTAACTTTAAACTAATTTACTTTTAAAAGAATACTAAATTCACTTAACTAAAAGGTATTAATACACTTTTCACTGTTAAATTTTCCTGGCTTTCGAATAAAAAGAAAAAAAGTACAATAAGTACCGTAATTTTTCAAGTAAAGCTGGTACTAGTGAAAATGAGATAAAAATATCCATGTTGAGTAACCCAAAATCATAAAAATACGAAAAGGTAAGTGTATCATGTCAAAGAACAAATTAAGCAGCTCATCAAGACTAACAATCTGAATTATTAAAATGATGAGGTTAACTATTAGGATTTTCAAGAAATGAACGAAAAATCGTTTGAAATTGTTTAATTTTCAATAAATTACTTTGAAAAGATTACTTAAACTCATTAGCTGAAACATGTGAGGGCATCACTCAATTCGAAATTTTCTCATCTTTCGAATGGAACTAAAACATTTAAAATACAAAGTATACTTTTAAAGTTAGAGGTATCTTAAGACAAATAAGTTTTTTACACTAAAAGTTCAATAACTCTGTAACGGTTGAGATTTGAAAATATGTGTAGAACAATTTTTTTCTCCAAATATGGCATTCTATCACCCCCCGAGAGATTCTTAACCATGAACCAAACACCCCGTATAGTGAAGACCCGATTTTATGAGCACCCGATTTTATCAGCCCCCGATTTTAGCTACCCCTGATTTTATCAGCTTTTTGACCCGATTTTATCAGCTTCATATGAAAATTGATAGTTGGTAGTTTGATGGGCTCTAGCAGACAAACCAAGTTGAATTCGAGTAAATCCTTTCTTGGGCATATATTTCTTATCTTAGAGATCCGAAAAATGCAAAAATAAAAATATTAATTTGCTTTTAAAATTTTGCACTGCCAAACCCCATTAAGGGAAACTTAAAGTAAATAATCAGAAAAGGTTGCGAGGCTATATCTAAGGAACAAAGAAGAATATTTTAAGAGCTTTGGTTTATTAAAAAAACAGAAAAATATATGTCCCGATTTTATCAATGTCCCTGTTTTATCAGCTTAAAATTCGCCAAGGGGCTGATAAAAACGAATTGAACCGAATTTAACTGTATCAACTAAATAATTGAACCGTTTCAACTAAACGAATTCTATAGAAAAAGCTTCTTAAATATTAAACGTGTGTCAAACTTTCCCATGTCAAAAATTCGATAGTGGTATTAAGAATAACATTCCACGACACAGAAATTATGAAAATTGTTTCTAAGCTCCTGAAAAATAAACAAAATATGTTCGGGAAGGTGTTACTGAGCTTCACGATCCTTAAATTCCTATTACATCATGAAATCGCTTTTTAACGAATAATTTCATAATACATCATACAGGAAAACGTTAATAGTCGTAATCCCAACTAAACGAGAGTGAAGCTATGTATTTTTGGTGTGGGCTAATTTTGTGGAACCAAACATATTGTAATCAATAGGAGGTATTCACGATATCAGGGGCTTGGTCAGAATTTTGGTAAATGGTTCACTTTACAAAATTGTGATTTTTTCAAACATGTTCGACCAGATTTTGTGGTTTAAGAAGTTTAAGTTTAAGAAAACAGATAGATAAAAAAAATCCACTCAGCACTGTACAAAATAGCACTCGAATCACATTTTAAATGATTTTTTTTTATATCAGCAGTGGGTATCAATTTTAATAACATCTGTCGTCTTAGACAGAGATGAAATCTCCTCATAAAAACTTGCTGGAACTTGAATACAAATTTTAAAATCGTTGAATATCAATATATCCTAACTGAGAAAACACTTGCTTTTGATGTAAAAGATACTCCTAACTGCAAGATGAGCTAAGAACTTGCCTTGCAAGAAAAACTTGCTGAAACTTGCTAAGAACGAGCCCAAGTCAGACAAATTCATTTGAATCTGATGTCCAAATATTCGAACATGCTAGGAAAAAACTTCGCGTAGTCCATTTAGAACGAAAAATAAAATCAATTGTGTAGCACAATTCTCTTTTACATATTTACCAAGTATACATGATATAAGTTTAATTGATATCGCACTCAAGCTTGATGACCCCGACCCAACGACAGACTTTAAAAATTCAGCAAAGCACTTTGCCCCATTTGCAAAGACGTACCTAACAAAACACAATATTTAGAAAATTCAGCCAAAGTATTGTCGAATAACAACAGCAACAGCAGACTCTTTCCCTCAACTAGCAAGCCAATTTAAATTCGCCATGGTCTACCCAAATTGGCCGATTGCTGGAACCGCAGCAAAGCGTTGAACCGTGAGCTGCTGGCTGCCCAATCGACTGGCAAACGGTTGGTCTTTTTATCGCTATCCCCTCTCCACACGCTCGTTAATTTTTAATTTCCGTTCTGGTCAGATATCACAAATTAAGGTTGCAATTTAATTTAGCAGAAACTTTACAAACAGAATACATCAATACATCGCACTCACTTGTTCGATAATTCCACCTGAAGCAAACGATGTCTGAGCTGTATTGCTGATGCCGGTTGAAACTTTTCGACAATATTTTTTTTCACCGAATCTTCACACTGCCGGGAGAGCAGCAGCAAACTAGTTTCACTCTACCATAAACTCTCTTTTGCTGCACACTAATTTTTCTTCTACGGAAACTTTCCGTTTTTTTTTTTAATTTCCGACTCAACGAAAGGAAAACTTAAATCACATCGTCTCCCGTACGTTGGAAAACAGAGAACCAATAAAAACAAAACCCGGAAACTTTGCTCGAACTGAAAATTTTCGAAATCAAACTTCCTCTTCCGGATCAGCACTAATCACTTTTCCTCGTTTGATACTTGGAATGGGTTGGGAGGCAGGTTGTTGTCGATTTTCCAAGAGGCGAGATCTTCTGGATATTTTTTCTCCGATTTCCAATTTTTCTCACAGCTGCCACTTTTTCCGCTCCGTCAAAACTTTTCTCGGTGCAGCAGCGATCATAAATCACCAATCGGCAGGATAACATATATAAACGAAAATCAATAGCCCGGGAAAGCACAATAACAAATCAACCTGGCAGAAGCGATGCGGGTAAAATCAGAACTGACGTTTTCGCACAAATACACAAAACAAACACACATTGTTATATTAGCAAACGGTGGCGCCTAGGTAACCAATTGCCGGCAACGCAATTGTCCCCACTAGTGCTTTGGGGTGCCGTACGGATAGAACCACCCGCGAGCAGATCCGGTCCATCGTCATTAGACTCATCGTCACCTGCATGCAGATCAACATCATCGGGCACGGAGTGACATCCTGTCGTCAATCACTATCACCACTTACCATTGCCGTTGACGGCACTGTCAATCTTCTTCCTAGATACGGTTTTCCCTACGAACGCGTAACTTTTCACTGTTTCATGGGTCCAGGCCGCCGTACAGCACACCTTCCTTAACCTGTAGTACTGACGGCTTTCCGCGTGGGCGCATATCCTGCACGTGATTTATTTGTATCGCTTATCTCTTGGGATGCTAGGTTGAGCTTAACAGATGACAGTTCCGCGGCGTCTTCACTCGCACCGAAAACCCGACCAACTTCCGTCACACGGTTTTACCCTTAACAGTCGGAACAAGAAAGTGCGAAAAATTTCACAAACATATGCCACACCACAGTTCTTCTGAGCACAACACATTTATCTGGGCGGCGGCGTTTTCCGATTTTTCCGAACACGCGTTACGAACAGTTTAGAAAACCCCGTACCGGAAACACGAAAACGTTCGAACCAGACGACGTCAAGCAGAGCACTGAAGCCCGCTGCCGATTGTGCAACGAAACATTAAAACAGCAGCATGCTGAAGGGAACTCACCGTTAATGCTAGCCCATTGTACAACAATCCACGCGTACGGCACGAAGCAACCCGAAACCGGTCATCATCGCTGCTATCGGCTTCCGATCGGGCGCTGCTGAGTGTCGCTGGAGAGTCGCTCTCTCGCACTACTCTCGCCGTTAATGTTGAGTGACCCGACCAATCGTCACACGAATGCGAACCGGCTTGGCCTGGGCAGCAGGGATATGCTTGCATGTGTCGCTCAGCCGGAGCTGTTGGCATTTCTCGGAAGCTGCTCGGGCCAGCCAGGATGGGCTTTGTGGGATGGGGTGTTGAGTGGGATGCACATCAGCGAGTCTGCGGTGCGGTGCTGCATACATTGCAGCAGTTTTCGGGTCGTATTTGCATTTATGCTACTAATTATCGTCCCAAGTGCAGTAAAAGCGGAACAGAGAGGGAACAAAAAGCCCGAGAAGCGAATGTTGAGGAATTAGGAAGACAAAAATCAATACGAACTGAGATAAAAAAGTAGGTAACCATCGACGGGTGGCGCTGAGGCTGAGACGAAAGACAATTCAGAAATCAAACACCACATGGGCGCATAGCCCGGTTTTACAGTCTTGAAGTGGAACTGCTGAGAGCCGTGCGGAAGAACAGAAACCAAAATAATCGTAAAAAGAGAACGAGTGTATATTTTTATGTATATTTATTGATGAACCATAAAATTTTATGATTTAATTCAGAAAAAAAACAGAATGCGGTGCAAAGGAAACGATCGAAAAAACGAATTATTCCTCAAAGAAAACAACGGGTCAAGAGGTGGAAAATGACCGTCGTTTTTGACACCAGCAAAGTATTTTGTTTTTGTTTCCCAATTTTAATCGTTCATCTAATAACTTAGCCGTGCAAAAAGCTTGGCACCTGAAGGACCTGCGGAAAGCAAATTAAATTAAGATAAGATTGGACGCCGTCCAAGTGTCCACCCTCTTGAAAATTCTTGGCGGCACTCTTGCTTTGTAAATTGTATTGCGTTGTGACTGCTGAGCCCGCTAAGCTTCGGATTGTACACTGTAGTAAAAAAAATGCACTGGAAGTGCTGAGCAGGGAATCGATTCTTATTATAAAGGAAGCAATTTTTTGCCGTAATTTTAATTACTTTTATCTGATAGCAAGTGTGCCTTAATGCAACGTTCGGTTGATAGTTAAGTTCCACCAGAAGTTAGAATCGTTGAAACAAGATGAGAGGACAGAAGAACAAACAGCACGGTTAAAATTATGGGGTGCTTCATTGACATGCAAATTGGATTTTTCAACCGCCCTGAACTGATTCGTTCATTGATTTGTGGCGGTCGGTTTCCGATTGGATCAATGCGCCCGTTTAGAGCGGGGTGGTCCGTTGCTCCGGTTGTTGGACCGGCTTATTCTATGCTGATTAACGGAGGCATTGGATGGTGATTTTTTTCGGGGTGGAATTAATCACTATCACGTTGGAGAAACGAAGTTATTTGTGCTTGGAAACAGACATATATTCCAATGTACAGTATGTCAAATAAACGCCAGTTCTAAAGTTTCTTTCGGTTTTATTGAAGGCCGTTTGAGGTAGCATTTATTATCAACTGACATTTTATTAGCATTCCACTGTCTGAACGATTCCGAATGGTGAAATACCATCAAGCTACGGAATCCTTTCTCCCCTGTTTATATTCTCTTCTTCTCCGTTGACGACCAAGGTGTAAAGTAAGTATAGCATTAAAATGTATATCTTGTATTCAATTATTCACTGCGTTGACTACGGAAAATCATTTCGGAGGCAGCAAGTCGTGCCCGAAACGAACTTAGTTTGAGACGACCGATCACACGAACCGCAAAAAGTGTCCTATCAAGGACAAATAGAAAAGACGGTAATCGTACGAATAAATCATAGAAAATATGTGGCTCATTTTAGATTTTTTTTAGAACTAGTGAAGGTAACCCGCACTCGCCGCTTGATGGCGTGCAGTTTGACGTTTCTGTTGAGAATGTATTAAAAAGGGACAGGGCCGGCGGAACACGTGGGTAGTATGGGTAGTACTACCCACTCGAAAATTACTGAGGGGGGAATTACCCACTCGAAAGTTTGGAGCAGACTAAAACCTGAGATTAACCACGAATGTGGCTCGCACACAAAGTGCATGCGTCTGAAATTCTCGTACAATGATTGAACATGACCGGAGATATCACCCGAAGGGAGTCACGACCTTCATCAATCTCCTTTAAACCAAGCTTTGTTAATCCCTTTGAGATATTCTTCCATAAACTTATGGTATTCATTCTTCAGTTCAGGAGTCCGTGTGAGTCCTTTTTCCAGGAAGAGGAGTCGACGGAGTGCCATAGGTATGGAATCTCCAATCCGCTCATCAGAGGCGACGCGTGGTTCCACCGTCAACCTGTTCAATATACCACAAAGGCCCTCAAAACGTCACAGTCATTTCCAATTCGACTCCATGGGATGTTTTTTGATCAGCTGATTATTTCTCGATTATCTTTTTTTACGTTACTCGGGTGGATTCGACGTGCGAAAAATCCATCCAACATCTACCGAATAGGACCAATGAAAGATGTTAGTCGATGGGTTTTTCTGTTCGCAAGAGCTAAGTAAAAGAAATTTGTTGTCAAAACCCACCAGTAAATTGTTAAACAGAGTCTGATGAACCTTCTGTATAAGATCCCTCATTTTATTCAAACGATCGCCGGGTAAAATCAGTACCGACACGTTAGAAACCACGAAAAAATTTGTCGCGTGATTTCATATTATTAAAAAATAGAAGCAGTGCTTCTTACAGCCGGCTACCCGGAGTTCAAGTTGCTTATTTTGCTAATCGTATTAATACAACAAATGATAAATTTCCCAAATTCTCGGCAGCCGGCTGCCCAGAGCAATTATTACTTGATAACGCTATTGGCACACTTACTAACAACTTTCCCCTTCCTGTGATACATGTGAAGATGCAGAGGATTCCTCGGTCTCTAGAAGCAACATGTATCGGACTAATATTCCTTCCTTTATCAGAAGAACTGCATTCGGACGAGGCCGGCGTCGGTATTGATCAGCATGCAGAATATAGTGTACAATGTGGCTCATCATGTTATTCCCAAGCATGTTGTTCCAATGAACATTTTGCAACCTAATTTGGTTCTGAGAAATAACGAAGTAGCAACTACGGGCGATCTCTTATGCTTATGCTTAAAACCCACCGGTAAATTGTTAAACAATCGTCTGGTACAATGCTTAAAAGAGTAAAAAGTATTTAACATATCCGAGAAGCAAATAACTTAGAAAGATTTTTGAACGGAAATTTAAGCAAAACAATCGTGTATAAAAAATCATTTGACAGAGTTGAAATAATCGAATCTCGAAGCAAACAATTTCTTTGAAGCAAAAGTAGACGGCTCATTATTATCGTTGAACGGCGATACAAATGCGCCTAAAACCAAGCAAAGCAACACATGTTAAAGCTAACAAAAAACAAACGTTCGACCGGCTGTTATGAGCGTACGGCAACACGCGCTCAAAAATTATAAATCGCTCTCGTTTGCACACAACTCTAAAGCCCATACGGATATTGCACCATTGCACACTGGTTCTATATTTGACTTGAACCGGTGCAAAAGGAAATAGAAAAAGCCGGCGCACATGACACTCACACCGCTGTTCCAGCCGTCGCTGATGCAGCTGCTCTATCAGAGCATGCGGTGAGAGTACGAGATGCGTGCATGTTTGAGGTTGAACCGGTCATGCACACTTGGAAAAAATGAAAATTATATTTGACGTAAACAACATTGCTGTCTAATAATGGAATTTTACATGTTTTGAGATGTGAAATAAAATATTGTGTCTCTTTTGATATAGAACTCGGTTGAATGGAGATGGAGACTTGTGAACAAAGCGCATTTTTAAATGTTCTTGAATGTAAATTGAAGTGAATTGTGACGCTCTTTTTATGTGCATCTTGCGAGATGTAAATATTTTTAAGTGTGTGGGAAGACAAAATTGTTTTGAAATTTACCCGCTTGGTATGCTAGGTTGGTTTATCGTTCGGATCAAATTGTCGAACTTCAAGGTTCGAAGATTATTACTTTCATTTAAATTAATTTCCGTGCTGCTCCTGTTTATTTATTTTAACTGAAAATTTCGTCAGATTTTGCTTACCTGTTCAATGAACAGGTTGAACGTACCGACACTTCGCCTCTGAATTATAGAGGTTTCAACCTTTGGGTCATTCGCCTCTTTTCGGGTTAGAGAAATATTTTTTGGAAAAATCTCTAACCCTATGTGCGGGGCTGGGAATCGAACCCAGGTGAGCTGCGTACAAGGCAATCGATTTACCAACTACGCTATGCCCGTCCTCAAGGTAATCTGGTATGATTTTTCAAACAAAGCACTCAAGAACTCCCCATTTCCCGTGAAAAACAAGAAATGCTTTCCATGCTATATCAAACGAAGAGCCTCCTTGGCACTGTAACGATGTGGGCATGGTCGTTGATAGGTAAATATAAAACCACAAGTTTTTTTGGGAGAATGTTTGCAGCACAGCCTCTTTTATGATCGCTCACCAATACACTTATAATAATTAGTATAGAAGCTTTGCATAGCTCTCATAATCTGACAAACGTTACGGTGATATTCGCACTACAATGCTTAGCGTGACCATCTTTGCTGTCAGATAAACTTATAAACTTGAGTGTTTAAAGAACAATCATGACATTTATATACAGTATAATCATTTCATCGCGAAACGTTTGAATCGTGATCTACATAAAATGCTGCTGTCGACGAAAAAGGATTCTTGGTTCCATGTATTCCGATCAAAGGTTAAATCGAGTACACAACGTATTACCTAGCCACCAGACGAAATATTGTTTCTCTCGTTAACCTGTCGACGAACCGGTGCCAATAACCGCGTTTTTCAGCTTCATCAAGTTTTGCATTTGCGTTTCTAACGTCGCGTATATCCGGAAAAAATCGGGCGATCCGACATTCAGAAAGTCCACAGTTGTTCGCCCTTTATCGCAGTGTAGAGAATCAAGCCTGTCAAAACGTTGTACGCTTCCACTGGAGGAATTTCTTATTTTGATTTGATTGTTTCGGATATAGTGGACGCGGAGTACATCGTGGGAGTTGAAGTCTTCAAGAACCAGCTGAGGTGCGATATATATGGAAACAATATCAATAAGTTTTGGCCTTTGATTTGGACTTGACAAGCGACAATTTCAATACCTTGTACCGAGCAAAGGCTAATCCGATTGAAATAATAGCATGGTTTGATCCCCAAAACACCCTGGCGAATAATATTAAAATTGTGGAAGATCTACGTCGGAAGACGCTGACTGACGCACTTACGTTGGTTTTGTAACAGCACCCATCAAGGGACACTCTCAGGCCTTTATGAAGAAGCTTAAGAGAGGAAATGATTCTCCTCTTTCGAAAATTTATAGGCACATTAGAAGATATTCCCTCAATAAGATTGTCAGAATATCGCTCTTAGTTGAGGCCGGTGGCGTAGCCCTCTTTAGCAATTCTTCTCGGAGCGTTCCTCAAGAGAATGTTTCAATTTTCCCCGTATAATTTATATGTGGGATATGTCGACAGTTCATGCGGAGTCTCTCCACAGAAGCAAAACTTTTCATAATTCTCTCCGCATTTTCCACACCGTGTTTTGTTTCTAAAATGGGTAACTCCATGGTCCCATTGTTTGCAACGACGGCGATTTATGCCCCGCGGCACAAAAAGACGAGAAGGTTGACCAGCTCTGTTCAAAAAAACAAAGTTTGGAAGAACAGATCTGACGAAAGGCTGAACGCAATTGCTTGCATACCACAATTTTCACTGACTAAAGCGAAGGGTCCTGAAAGGAACCAACCCCATATTTCGCAACCAAAGCCCCTCTGGGACACTACACCATCAATCGCTACTTCCCGGGCGGGTACGTAGACAAAATACTTCTTCATACACGCCCGAGTGTTGTTTAGTTATGCAAAATGGCTTATCTTTGGTTCGGAAGTAGACCATCCAGGCTGTATTAAATGGATATAGTTTGTATTAAAAAAGGGTTATTTTTGCCATCGGTATTCAAATCCCATTAAACCTATAAGGATTTTGGCCGTCGGATATACCTTCCCATTAATACACAATATCATACGGGCTTCAGTACCCAACAAAGAAGGTGCTAGCGCAGAGAATGGAAAATTAAAGTAACGAAATTTAAAAGAAAGGAGTATTTGGGACTTAACTGTACAAATGCTTCATGTGCTAGGTCATCAGCTATTATCAGGGAATTTTCAGTTAAAAACCATTCCGAATCTTACTACACACTCGGAAAAAAAGTGTTTCGCCGGCCATGAAAAGGGAAAATCATCAACGCAGGCCTAGAAGTTCAACTACAATTGTTTTTTTTGTTATTTTTATTCGTTTATTTGACACGGCTCAAAGCGTTAGCTTAGAGAAGCCATGGGTCTTTTATATATTTACAAGATGTAAAAAAAAAAATTATTTTGAGCCTGTAAGATTCCGTGCGCGCAACTTACTATTGCGAGCGGAGATCTTTTTTTGCGTCGGCAAGATGTTCCTTCTTTCGCCAACTTCGGGGTCCTCCATGTCTGTTTCGTTGTTGTTGTTTACTGCAGCCACAAATTTGGCAACCGTTTGTGGTTCAGGTAAAGATATTGGAGCCTGTGTGTTGACATATCTTTCTGAAGATGAACTTTCCTCAGTGGTTTCTGGGCAGGGTTGTCCGTAATGTGCCGTTTGTTCACAGAACTGGCACGTATTAGTTTGTTCTTGATATGTACAAAGTGTTCGCTGTGTAATGGTATCTCCGCCTTCTGTTTTGTACTGCAGGGTAAGGTAGGAGGGAATGGGTTGGTCTATCCGCATTCTCACCACAAAGACACCATTTGAAATACCTGGGAAGTAGTTTCTCCATGTGTCCTCCGTAATATTCCGCTGCTCCGAAATGTGACATGAATCCTTTAATTTCCACTTTGCAAGTAAGTGGAGATAAATCATGTAATTTCACTTCAATATTTCCATTATCCATGTATATAGGGGTCTTGATTTCAGTGTTGTCACAAATAAGCACATGTTTTAAGTTGTTCTGCGAAATGAATCTTTTCGCCTGGGCGAATTTGTTGAAGGTTATCAGCACCGCATGCCTGACGTGCTCAAGCTGTATGAAGGTGACTTCCGAAAACCGAAGCTGCATTTTCACCTTCAGCAGATGTTCCACATCACGAATACTTGGTCTTATGCCAAAAAAACCTGAAGGCACGGGCCACTGTGTTAGGCCGAAGTATCACGTTTTGTTGATGAGACTCAGTCATCTTGATAGATCACGAAAGAATAAAAATAACGGTATCCTTTGTTGTTCGGACAATGCACACAAGTAACTGTTTTTTTCGTTCGCTTTGCACTGGCTCGGACAGAAGCAGAAGCACACTGGATATTGTGACCGATGCCTTTGGTAGTTGAAAATAGACTGAAAATCTAGTTATAGTTAGTCCACATCGGTTTCTCAAATTTTTTTAACCGATTTTCACAAGCTTAGTCTTCATTGAGAGGTGCAACGTTTGCATAGGCTGCTATTTTTTGTGTATCCGACTTCCGGCTCCCGAATTATAGGGTGATGAGTACGATCACACTGAAAATCCCTCTTTCAACGCATTCAGCAATTAATGTAAAAAGGTGAACAATTTCCAAATTTGTTACTATGTTTTAATTGCCGCAAGGTTCTACTGTATCGATTTTGTTGGCTATTTTCGGCAAATTTGAGACTAAGAGAAACGAAAGCAATGAAATTGAAAGACGGATAGGTATTCTAGAGCGAATCAGTTATAAACTTAGAACGGAAAACTAGAACTAGGCAGGCTCATATGGGCATGATCGAAAGGAAGTGTGAAGAATTTTTTGCCTTCTGCATAGTAGGAGTTGCCGGCGTCGGCGGTAAAACATGATGATGAGTTATGTTCTACCATAGACCATGCGGTAGACTTGGGTGGAACGCCCAACTCCTACTATGCAGAAGGCAAAAAATTCTTCACACTTCCTTTCGATCATGCCCATATGAGCCTGCCTAGTTCTAGTTTTCCGTTCTAAGTTTATAACTGATTCGCTCTAGAATACCTATCCGTCTTTCAATTTCATTGCTTTCGTTTCTCTGAGTCTCAAATTTGCCGAAAATAGCCAACAAAATCGATACAGAATTTCCAAATTTGTAAGCCCAAGTGCTTAAATTTGTAGTTCTTGTTCACTAACGGCCATTCAATGCCTCTTTGGCAACATTCACCCCCATAGACGGTTCCGGCATTCACGAGAAAAAATGGCCATGGGGTGGGTGTAGCGTAGTTGGTAAATCGATTGCCTTGTACGCAGCGAACCTGGGTTTGAGTCACGACCCCGTACACAGGGTTAGAAATTTTTCATAAGAGATTTTTCTAACCCGAAGAGGCGAATGACCTTAAGGTTAAAACCTCTATAATCGAAATATAAAAATGGCCATTTTTCAAAAGCAACAAATTTACATCGATTTCGCGGAGATTGATAAACCAATTTTCATCAACTTAGTCTCAAATGAAAAGTATATTATCACCATTTTTTTAATTAACAGATTAAGGCTGAAGTGGCCTGTGCCGTATACAAAAGATTCCTCCATTCCACTTGGTCCATGGCCGCGCGTCGCCAGCCACGCAGTCTGCGAAGGGTCCGCAAATCGTCTTCCGCCTGGTCGATCCATCGTGCTCGCTGCGCGCCACGTCTTTTTGCACCGGTCGGATTGCAATTGAGAACCGTTTTCACCGGGCTATTGTCCGACATTCTGGCTACGTGCCCGGCCCACCGTAGTCGTCCGATTTTCGCGGTATGACAGATGGGCGGCTCCCCCAACAGCTGATGCAACTCATGGTTCATTCGCCGTCTCCATGTGCCGTCTTCCATCTGCACTCCACTTAGATGGTACGCAGAACTTTCCGTTCGAAGACACCAAGTGCGCGTTGGTCCTCCACGAGCATGGTCCAGGTCTCGTGCCCGTAGAGAACTACCGGTCTAATCAGCGTCTTGTAGATGGTCAACTTCGTACGACGGCGAAATCTGTTCGACCGAAGTGTCTTGCGGAGGCCAAAGTAAGCACGATTTCCTGCCACGATGCGTCTACGAATCTCTCTGCTGGTATCATTGTCGGCGGTCACCAGTGAGCCCAAGTACACGAACTCTTCAACCACCTCGATTTCGTCGCCACCGATGCAAACTCGAAGCGGGCGGTACTCATTCTCTTCTCGTGAACCTCTTCCTATCATGTACTTTGTCTTCGACGTGTTGATGGCAAGTCCGACGCGCTTGGCTTCTCTTTTCAGTCTGATGTAGGCTTCCTCCATCTTCTCAATGTTTCGTGCAATAATATCAACGTCATCGGCGAAGCCAAGTAGCTGACCGGACTTTGTGAAAATCGTACCACTCGTGTCGATCCCTGCTCTTCTTATTACACCTTCCAGCGCGATGTTGAATAACAGACACGAGAGACCATCACCTTGCCGTAACCCTCTGCGTGATTCGAAGGGACTCGAGAGCGTCCCTGAGACACGTACTACGCACATCACCCGATCCATCGTCGCCTTCACTAATCGCGTCAGTTTGTCCGGGAATCCGTACTCGTGCATAATCTGCCATAGCTGATCTCGATCGATAGTGTCGTATGCGGCTTTGAAGTCGATGAACAAATGATGTGTGGGCACATTGTACTCGCGGCACTTCTGCAGTACTTGACGAAGAGCGAACACCTGGTCCGTGGTAGATCGTTCGCTCATGAAACCCGCCTGGTACTGCCCCACGAACTCTCTTGCAATTGGTGATAGTCGACGGCATAGTATTTGGGAGAGTACCTTGTAGGCGGCGTTCAGCAGGGTGATTGCTCGGTAATTACAGCAATCCAGCTTGTCGCCCTTTTTGTAGATAGGACACACGACACCTTCCATCCACTCCTCCGGTAAAATCTCCTCCTCCCAAATCTTGGTAATCACCCAGTGCAGCGCTTTAGCCAGTGGCTCGCCACCGTGTTTTAGTAGCTCGCTGGGTATTTGGTCAACCCCAGCGGCTTTATTATTTTTGAGCCGGCTGATCTCCTCCTGAATTTCTTGGAGATCCGGAGCCGGTAGTGTAATGTCTTCCGCGCGTGCTCCCAGGTGCGTTACCGTGCCATCCTCGTCGTCTGCTGCATCGCCGTTCAGGTGTTCTTCGTAGTGCTGCCGCCACCTCTGGATCACCTCACACTGGTCCGTGAGAAGATTCCCGTTTGTATCTCTGCACATGTCGGCCTGTGGTATGTGGCCCCTGCGCGAGCGGTTCAACTTCTTGTAGAATTTCCGTGTGTCTTTAGCGCGGTACAGCTGCTCCATCGCTTGGCGATCTCGGTCTTCCTGCTGGCGCTTTTTGGTCCGGAAAACCGAGTTCTGCCTGTTCCGCGCCTGTTTATATCGCGCCTCGTTTGCCCTCGTGCGGTGTTGCAGCATTCTCGCCCATGCTGCATTCTTCTCTTCGATTAACTGCTCGCATTCGCCGTCGTACCAGTCGCTTCTTCGGTCCGGGCCCACCGTATCTAGTGCAGTGGCTGCGGTGCTACCTATGGCGGATCGGATATCTCTCCAGCCATCTTCAAGGGCAACTGCGCCTAGCTGCTCTTCCGTTGGTAGTGCCACTTCCAGCTGCTGCGCGTATTCTTGAGCCACTCTGCCATCCTGTAGCCGCTCGATGTTTAGCCGCGGCGTTCGGCTTCGACGAGAGCTATGCACTGTCGAAAGTTTTGAGCGCAAGCATACTGCAACCAGGCGGTGGTCCGAATCTATATTCGCACTGCGATAAGTGAGGACGATTGTGATGTCCGAGAAGAATCTACCGTCGATTAGAACGTGGTCGATTTGATTTTTTGTTACTTGGTCCGGTGATCTCCAGGTGACTTTGTGGATATCTTTGCGAGGGAAGAAGGTGCTTCGGATTACCATTCCACGGGAGGCTGCGAAGTTCACACATCGTTGGCCGTTGTCATTTGATACGGGATGCAGGCTGTTAGGCCCGATCACTGGTCTGTACATTGCCTCCCTTTCTACCTGTGCGTTCATGTCGCCGATGACAATTTTCACGTCTCGCAGAGGGCAACCGTCGTATGTCTGCTCCAGCTGCATGTAGAACGCTTCTTTCTCGTCGTCGGGTCTCCCTTCGTGTGGGCAGTGCACGTTGATGATGCTGTAGTTGAAGAAACGGCCTTTGATCCTCAACTTGCACATCTTTGCGTTGATCGGCTGCCACCCGATCACACGTTGGCGCATCTTGCCCAGCACTATGAAGCCGGTTCCCAGCTCGTTGGTTGTACCACAGCTCTGGTAGAAGGTAGCCGCTCGATGCCCGCTTTTCCACACCTTCTGTCCCGTCCAGCAAAGTTCCTGCTGCGCCACGATATCGAAGTTGCGGGGGTGTAGCTCGTCGTAGATTATTCTGTCACATCCTGCGAAGCCGAGCGATCTGCAGTTCCATGTTCCGAGTTTCCAATCGTGATCCTTAATTCGTCGCCTGGGTCGTTGCCGATTGTTCTGGGTCGTATTCTCTTCTGTATTGTTCGTTATGTGGGTTTTTTATGGGGCGGCTTATAGGGCTTACGCCAACCACCTGTCTCGCCGGTGGGCCGTCGTGCCAGGACTGCTTAAGGTCCCACCTGGACACCAGGACAGGTTTACACCTTCCGAAAAAGGGTAACCCCCCTTCCCTGCCAGCATACGAACAAAGTTCCCACCGGGGTTGGTTACCCGATCTTCACTAAGGTTACTCGTATCCCAGTCGACGCCACGAGGAGGCCAGGGCTAGGAGTTACTGGGCAGGAAGCTAAGGACCGCAAGTGGGGTCTATTTTATGCCTTCAGGTACAAGAGGCTTACGCACTGTCCAGTCATTGTCGACCAAATTATCACCATAGACTGCTGTAAAATTTTCTACGGATCGGTTATATTGTTTCGGAAATATAGACTGAATTGTTCGGCCACATATGAAATACCCATATACAAGCCGAAGCTGGAAAATTTTCAAAGCAGGCAGTACACTAAAGCTCAAAAATAGAATTTATATTTTTGATGCCTACACGATGAGGTGAAAACTCGCAATTTCAAAGCCGTAGAATTGTAAGAACTTTGCTTAGCGGGACAGAATGAGTCAAAAAGCGGGCATCAAGCGGTTACATTCTACTAGAGCGATGGCACAACAAACGAGTTGGGAATGTGCTTCGTAGTACTGAGCAAGATGCATCAACGAGTAATCAAGTAGCAGACGATCAGCGAAAGCATTTGTGTGGATCAAAGACCATTTCTACAACTACAGCGTCGTCAACGTTCACTGCCCTTTAAAAGCGAGACCCGAGAAGATGCATTTTACGCGCTTTGGGAGCCCTCGGTAGAATGTGAAGCTTCTCATCAGTGACATGAACGCCATCCTTGAGATCACTTGATTAACAAACTGAGAACCAAATCGACCACGTTCTAATGAACGGAAATTTCTTCTCCGATATCACAAATGTTCGCACTTTTCGCATATGCTAAGACAAAAATGTGATCACTAGCGTGAACATGGATATACTGCAGATTTGTAGCAGATCATATGACACACGGATAGAGAAATAGCAAGATATGCACGATAGATGATTTCGAAAAACCTCATATACTTTTCGAAACAAAAGAAAAATAAAGAGCGCTGAATGTTTTTCATGTGAATTTTGAGAATCTCATATCATCGGATATACAACTGCCGAGCAGTAACGCAATTGCGATTTTGAGTTTTCGGCTGTCCTTATATAGAAGAAACTGGAATTACTTATGCGTTTAACTTATATGCTGTTTGTTTTTCTTTTGTCATTTTTCTCATCTTTCCAATTTTACTTCCTCCCTCCTCTTTATCCTTTCATACCGAATAGAGAAATGATGAAAAGACACGGCAAGGAATATTTTCCTGACTACATACTGGGAACGTGCCATTTGAGTCAATATATTTTGATTCTTGATTACTGAAGATCAATTTTCCAAAATTGCAGTCATCGGATTATTTTTATGTTTAGAAATTTTTGTAGCCGTAAGACTGCATGGCAAGGAAAATTATTTTGCTTTATTTACTTTGTCTGCGAGTGCTACATGCTTGCAACTTCAAAAAACTCACAGATTCTAATTCTCTGTCTCAGAACTGTTTGCACTTCGATATCTTATGTTTTCGCCAATTTCGCTCTCACGGATAAAGTGATACATACCTGCACTAAATCAGAACGAGATAAAAACGCCAAACGTAACAGTTTATATTGTTCATATCATGTGCAGAAAATTTTAAACTACTTTCTATGATGAAACACGAATCAGCAATAAACTCTTTCCACTGCAATCAACTTTGTGAAATAAATAAAATATCAACATTCAACAAAAAATTAACGCTTTTCGCCTACAAAGCTCAACTATTCCCGGCGAAGTCCGGTCAGTAAATTCAATCTGTCAGTCAGTCGTAATGAGAAAAAAAAACAGGTCTTAATTAAGTCGCCGCTCCGGGTGCGAAGACAAGTGATTGTCGCCTTTATGATTACGAGTGCACAAGGTGAACTGGACTAGCATTTCGAGGATGATGGTTGTACGTACAGTGTGCAGTGTTGTGCTGGAGAAATATTCGAGACGGAATGTTTCTGATAATCTACAGCTATAACATTCCAACTTTGTATGCTCCAATATGACGACCTATTCGAGTCGAACGGTTGATACATAAAAACACTCGCATACCTCTCGGACGGTGTTTATATTTACACACTTCCTAACTGCCCTAACACCAACAGCTATACCCTCCATATTGGATTCGAATCTGTATTCATGGCCAGTCGCTGAGAGTCTAATCGCGCTTCAATAAGGTCGAAAAGTTTTCTTCTTCACGTGCGTTTCTCGAGCACAAAAAAAACCATTTCCAATTAATTTCTGTATAGGTACCTACACCAAGCGGATCGGAACCGTTCGAAGTTTTTTTTTCGTTCGGATGCCAAGGCTCAGGTGTAGCAAGACGGCGGCGTTCAAGAAGGTAATGCGCCAATCTAATGATCAGCTTTTGGCTAATTCAATCAAGAACCAACCGGTCCTATATGTGCTGTCTCTCTCTTTCTCTCTACCAGCAGGGGTAATAATCGTAGTCGAAGTAATTATCATAAGAATTGATAGCCGGTACTGAGCGTGGGTGAGATGTTGATCTGTGTTCTGCGATTGGTGTTCGTTGAACATGGCAATCCTGAAGAATCTACCTTTAATATTTACTGATAATTGAAAACTCCAGCGTCTGTTAATATATTAAATTCTTCTAATGACTCGTTTGCGGTTAGATTCGTTTATTTATATTTACATCCATTAATGTTAAATTCAAGTTGTTGTTAAACTTGTTTACTGAACAAAAAAGTATACTCGATCCAAAATTGTTCGATGTTTCGTTATGAGCTTACATCTATTTATTGATTAATTACACTTGGAGTAAAGTCCTAAACGATTACCTCATACCGCGATGGATAACAATTCAAATTATTAAAGGTAGGTAATTAAAATAAATGAGAAATTGCCATCACAACCTGTCTGCCGGCGGAAAGTAGAAGATGATTTCCTCCACCCCCATCAAGATAAGACTATCGCAATGCACCTTGTCCGTGCGCGTGGAAATACTTTCCTACAGTAAATCTTATTCATCTCGTTTTAATTCACTCGTCCGTGTTTCGTCCTCAAATGGAAATTAGCCGTCATTTCACTTGAGTTTGACTGCAGCAAACACAAAGTTTTGTCTATTATTTGAAAACATTTATCAGCATGTGAACGATTTGCTGATCGAAGTTGGGAGCTGTGAACCGGTACGATGAAATAGATAAAGTGTACCGGAATTTGCGGAGCAATGTGGGAGTAAAAACTTGTCGTAGTTTAGCGAAACCAGTGTTTAATGAGCTACGATAGCTTCGAGGTATGTACATATTTTGCGACGTGCCATCGTCAGTCCTTGGTGGCTTGCAGAGAGTACATAATTCGCGTTCCGGTTGGTGGCAACTTTCAATTTCGTTACTTTTCGGAAATGGAAATGAGTTTTCAGTTCGGTTGCGAGAAAGCCTCATCAGCATTATTTACTTTCCGCTCAGATGAGCTACGCTAATAACGATCCGATGGAGCCTAATGACGGGCAAAATTAAACATCCATCAGGGGAATCGTAGCTAACGTTTCTGCGGGGTTTGCTGTCACGCGTTTCAAATCATCAATAAACCTGATTTATTGGCAAGATTATACGGTTATCATTTGTTCGATTGGTGCTGTCACTTTATTCAAATAACAAAATTTATTCCTTGGGAGAGTTCAACTATGGTAAATTGACCATTGCACAGTTTCGTAATACAAAATTGTATCAATTCTGCAACATACTAAATAACAAACGCATGGCAGAATTAATGTTGTCTAATCTATGTTAGCTTCTTCCTTCATCTCACCAATTTTAACACACTAGTAAGAGAAACGATAAAGACCGAAACCCACAACTTGATTCATCAAAAATTGCAAAATAGCTAGTTGCAATTAGTAGGTCACAATTTTTTCTAAGCTAGTAAGATTATAAAACGAAAATCAATTAAATTCTAGGTCCTTTATTGTTGACAATCAGGCCCGCAGCTAGGATTTTGTCACAGGAATTGCTTCAAATTATTGCATAAATGTATTAATTGACTCTGTCACTGGAAACTGCCTGTAATTTGGAAAAGTTTTTAGCGAATACTCTAAAACTAAGACATAGACGCTAGAAACCCTAAAAATGTGTTATCTGTTAAAGGAAAGGCTATAGTACACTGACGAATTATTAATTTGGATTTGGTTTTAATTATTAATTGTCAAGTTACAATTTTCTTTTGTTAAAACAATGAATATTCAAGAGTTCAAAGTATTTAAAATTGCTAGAAAATGCAAGGTATTCTAGACTACATTTACAAGACGTAGAAGACGCTGAATTGGAATGAGTAGGAAAATATTATCCAAAAAACCCGTCTCACAAAACGTTTACACGCTTTTGCTATTCCAATAGTATTCCATCGTGATGGGGGACGAAACCTACGTCACGATTATCTCCAATGATAGGAATATATAAGCGTGAGATCCCAATTTACCGTTACAGAGAATGTTCGAATAAAGAGTATGTCGAAATTTGCTCTAAATCTTCTGATAAGGTAGGCGATTTGTAGATGCAGAGAAATGGTTCAATTCATGATCAGGCGTATTTTAACTATTACTAGATCTGTGGCACCACCCGAAGTTTATGTCAACTCAACTTTAAGATATTTTCAATTTAAACGATTCTACATTAAATACTATCTTCACAATTCAAATGCCAACATATCCTGACTCCTGCGGTAGAAGACAAAAGGTTAAGTCGCCGGGAAACTCTAAGCTTGCTCACATGACCCTAGTCCAGGCTTTTTTAAACTTTTTTCCTTCAACTCCATGTTCTTCCTTGTTTACTATGGCTCACGAAACTACAAGTAAAATGGTATAAATAATCTAACCAATACTGAAATAATAATGAAATGTACGCATATACAGATATCACGATCTGAGTCAGCATCCGCGATCGTTGGAAAACAGAAAGGGAGAAGATTGACTAAACGTGAGTAAATATTGTACACATTGAGTTTTATTGAGAGCAAACTGTATCCTCGCAAAAAAGTATTTAGATAAAAATATCCAAATACTCTGATATTAGTGCATCTCGGAAAATCGTCTTCGTTCCCTAAGAAACCGCATACTCCCCATATGGTATAATCTGACCTTAACAGTGGTAAGACGTTGTTTGAGACTGAAGAGTGCTTCCGTCAATAATGAGGAATGATGTAGTAAGGCGGATTAAACTATGACTATGACACACTGGTTACACTATGACAATCTAGGAAAAATATTTAGCAATATGCCAATAAAATTCAACTTTTTTTCTGTTTATTTGACACGGCTCAATGCTTTAGCATAACTGAGCCGTGGGTCTTTAAAAATTTTTACAATATGTAGAAATTAAAATATACTCTCAACTATCCATAGGGTCTTGTTGACGCAGCATTGCTGCTGCGTGTTAAGATCCTCTTCCTTGGTGGTGAAAATTGAGGTGCGTTGTCGGCCGCACCTTGAGGGTCATTCGGTTCGTCTTCTCTCGCGTTTTCGTTCACGTCCATGTCGTCATCGGTACTGCATTCATGATGCTCTCGGTCAGATGTTCTTGTTTGTTTCTTGTACTTCCGGGTCGCTGTTGTAAATCCTTCTTCATCGCTGTATGATTCTTTATTGATGATGTTGGTTGTTGGTTTGGAAACATTTGTTGTAATTGTTGTTACTTCGATGTTGGTAATGGCAGTTGATTTAGTGGTACTGGGCTTGATCTTGAGCTGGTGTTTGTGCATGCCCGGTCCGCAGTCGTTGGTTTACTAATCTGTTGTGGTTTAGCATACGAAGACTGTATACCGGCTTTGGTCGTATCACGTGGAATTTCCTTAGCAGTCTCTGCGCAAGGTGTTCCGTGGTGTAGCGGCTGATCGCAATATTGGCACGCAGGAATCTGCCCTGGATACGTGACTAGTGATCGTTGAGAATGTGTAATACCTTGAGGGCATTTGCCTGAGAAGCTCAAGTAAGAAGGAATAGGTTTTGTCGGACGCATTCTCACCAAACGAACGCCGTTGCGAAGTCCTGGGAAGAAGTTCCTCCAAGTGTCTTCCGTAATACTACTAACTTCTCCATACTTTGATATGGTTTTTTTGATAACGGAGGAACTAGTACGTGGTGCCAGGTCATGTATCTTTATTTCAATACTGTCAACATCTATATACGTTGGGATATTGTATAAAATGTCATTACATTCGACGGTGTGTTTTATGTTGTTCTGGGAAGCGAATGATTATGCTTGACTAATGTTTTTGTACATAATCAGTACCACATGACGTAAATGGTGGAATTGCACCGCAATAACTTCTGCTACGTTGAGCTTCATGTTCACCTTCAACAATGGCTCCACTTCACGAATCGAAAAATTCAACTTGTTAATAGATGACGACTACGTGATTATGGATGCCTAAACTGCAGCCGAGAAAGTAATCACGTCTTACCTATAGGACGCTTGAAAGCTGAAAGAGGCAGAGTCAAAGACTGCTTTGATTATCTCCATATGCTGGTACTCACGATGAGTGGAAGTGCATAGAATGATTCCGTTGATGTCCTGTATATAATACATTTTCTAATCATAACTCATAAGTAACCCACACAGTGATCTACAAAAGTTACATTGATTCGTTCAATGTTGTTCTCTATTTCTTACTGTTCCTGATATGATATAGCTGGAAAAAGTCAATTGCCAGCTTTGAAAAAGTCACATTTATTTCAATCATAATTTAACTACATTTACAGATGACAATATTGAATATTGCAGCCATTGAAATCAATTGATTTTATGTTAAATCCAAGTGCGCGATTCTAGATTCATTCATTTTAGATATTCGCATTTTCGCTGCCGAAATAGAACGATTCTTTAAAATAGTGTCTCTTAAGGCTGTAACCCGTCCGGATAACAATTTAGCACTGGGTGGAAATATACCTATTTGCACGTACTCTCTGCGTAGAGTGTATTGTTTATGTAACATAATGCTCACCACTGTTCCTTATGATCGTTCACTTTTTCTTGTAAATTTTGTTTGTTTTAGCTTTTGTGAACGATTTTGTTGGTCTAGATAGGTGTATAAAATTTTGTTACATACTCATGCATTAATAACATAGGGTTTAGTTAGGAAACCGCTCTCCTCTCGCTGCAAAAGTGTGCGGACTATGCTGTACTATAGCGATGACAGCTATGTGGGGTGTGCGTTTTACGGTGTTTGTTTTGGTGGAGTTGAAAAAGGCGGCCATCGTCAAAAATTAGATAGTAACGAACCACAGCAACGAGAAGACGTAGTCGATAATTTTCGCGATAGTTTAACGCCACGCGTGTGCGACGGAAACAAAACCCGTCAGAAAGTACCGACCGGTGGTTCGGGTACTCGTTGGTTTTGTGGTGCTGGATCGCCGTCGGGGGAAGCTAAACCGCCCTCGCACCAAACCACCCTCGCTGGGAAGGATAAGCCGAACGAGCCTTGCTCTCCTTCCCAGCAAAGGAGGGCAAAGCAGGGTGGACAGCGGCTCCCCCTGGGAAGAACACTGCGGTGTCTTCCGGGATTCTTTGCGGGAAGCAAAGAATTCGGTGATTCGTCACGACCGTCGCTAGGGAGAGTCCAACAAATGAGCCTTGCTCACCTCTCTAGCTAATAGACAAGGACCGCTGCCGGAGCAGCCAGCTGTGATACCAGACCAGGCCGTTGTTGTCCCGGCCGTACGGAGAAACCCACCCGCCAGTTCTTCAGCGGTTACCAACGAAACAGTGTAGTGCGCAGCGAAGGGGATCGGTGAAATAAATGGTAAAGTTAAATTTACATTTGTTTGTTTACCTTTTGTTTAGATACGAAAATCCGAAATTACGGTAGAAGCATCTAGGCCGCCCTGAAAAAAAGGGTTCGCCGGGCAATCAGAACCCGAGTAGTGGACTTACACTACCTACAAGGGTATATAGGGTATTACATAATTGTGCAAAAAGTACATAATGTTTGAGAATTTTTTTGAAGAAGTAAAATGAATTAGACAAATGCGCTATTCTGCAAAATATTTATTAAGGTTTCATATACAAAATAAAAAATTTCGTTTTTACGGTGTCAAAAATGGCAGCTCCAGCAAAAATTGTTTTCAACATCTTGAAGGTTACATTCTGTAGAGGCGCCCCAACCTAAAAAACCTGAAAAAATCGATATAGAAACGATATTTTGGCCGGCTGTTAAAAATCGTTTTTGATCAAAATATTTCAATTTTGTAGGTTTCAGCGTTCGAGAATTTTGTCTTCTTTAAGTGGGCAAAACCTGAAGTTGATTGGTTGAATGGTTCGAAAATGAGAATGCCCGCAGATTCGAAAAATCTTGTTCCAAGAAAGCCGCCATTTTTGACACCTTTCGCTCGAAATTTTTTATTTTATAGATAAAACCTTAATAAACATTTTTCAGAATAGCACACATGTCTAAGTCTTTTTACTGCTTCAAAAAAATATTAAACATGAGGTACTTTTTGCCACAATTATATAAGAGGACCCCTTAATGAACAAATTGTTGGTGAGGTAGATTTTTGTTATATATTCTGACAGAAGCAATGTGCTTTCTTTTATAGTGAACGGAGAGGCGAAGATAGCAAACAGGTGCATTATAAGTATTTTTAACATTTTCATATTCAACGAATTAGTATCTCAAAGACGGCGCCGGCAGTTAAGTGGAAAGTCTAGGGTTTTGATGGTAGAGACGCCTATCTGGTGTCGGTAATACGCACTCAGTGCAGAAAGAGACCGAAGGAAAAAAAATAGATGATAACAATAATTAGCCGTTTCGTCTTTGAAAGTATTAATGTTCAATACCTTCATTGATACGTAAACAAATAAACATAGCGAAATATTGAGATTACTCGAACCTATTAATATTAACAACACAATTCATTTCAATAATTTATTACCGCAACTATTAGCAGTTCATTCACAATCAGTCATAAACAGAAATGCAACCATCCTCCAACGAAGCTCATCAAAGATGAAAAGCAAATGCTATATCACTTAGACTGCAATATTATACAATATGTGATCCCAAAACATAAATGAATAAAAATTTAAGTAAAAAAAAATCTTTTCAAAACCAGTCATGTCAGTCGAAATAATAAACACATCGAATGCATGCTGCCGTGATGCACAAATCCTTGCCTACCTACGGGATACGTTCCATTTGAGCCAGTATATTCTGATTCCTGATTCTGACGGCCTATAATATTTTTAATAAGGTGGAGTGTGTCGTACAAAAATAACATAATTGGTTCTGTACCAGACCACGACGGCATAGTGGAAAATGCCAAACCGGGCCGGGAAAGAATCGTGAGACCTCAAGAAGTGCAGGAGTCTTTTTTAGAGGTTTTCATGTAGATTTGTCCATTCACATTCCCAGATGTGATGAAGAAATGAAAATTTGCCACATGCGCGAATCGCTTGCCAGGCAAGGATTGTGTACCGAATTATGACATCTTCTGTACTTTCTGTACAGCTTCCTTGTGCAAATTTTGCCACCTTATTGGTTGCCGCTCCTGCTTAGTGCCTTTCGGACTTTCTATATGTGTTGTACAAAACATTTTATTGTTTTCGCTCAAAATAAATTAAAACAAGAATCGAAATGTTGGTTTGAAGCTGGGAGCCCCAGGTCTTGGCCCAGTGTACCCATGCGTAAAGACGGTACCTACTGGTCATATTTCAACTTATCGTCTGAATTCCGGCATGATTTACTGCTAATCATACTTGACAATCTGTAACTGTGTTCAAAGATTTGTTTTCCTGTTATAATGTGCTGATAGGTGGAGGGAAACAAATCGAAAATAGTTTTTCGATCGGATTGTTTGTATGATGGATCCCAACCAGCCGGTATTGTACGTCTCCGGAATAGGTTTCACAGTGACATAGAGCATTTAAACACCATCATAAATACTTTGGGCAAGCAATTTCAAACATTTATATCGTTTATTTTATGACAAGCGCCATTTAGCACATTTCTAGAAAAACGATTTTTAAAGCTTGAGATCGGATATCTTGAAGCTTATAAATTGTAGAAACAATTGAGAAAATACAATTGATGCTTCTATCTATTATGTATTAATCTCGCGAATTTTTCGAAGATCAATTGATTATATTGAGAGTTTTTAATAAAAATGTAAACAAAAGTCGCACTCACACGTGTCATAGGTGTGTATTGATGACAAAATTTGTATGGGGTGTCATAATCGTGCTTGGAAAATTTTCCATAGAAAAAAGCATCAATTATTAACTTTTATTCATATCTTTGCATTCATTTGTCTATAAACAATCGGTGAGATGCATTTTGAAGGAAATGAGTCAGGGAATCTAGAAAAAGAGTATTTTTTGCTACAGTGTTGCCAAATATGCTATATATCCAGTTTAATGTGCAATGTGCGACTCCGAGCTACTACCGATCTAATGTTACCCAAACGCTAAAAAGTTAGGAACTATTGAGTGCCACTATATTTTGAAATATAGTCTACAGAATGGTTTGATATCAGTGGCGTAGTAAGAAAAATTTTCGGGGGGGGGGGGGTAATATGAACATTTTTAACATTTTTTGTATATATGTGAAATAATGTTCAAAAATATTCTGAGCAGGAAAAATGTTCAAAAACCAACAACTCAGCACTCAAAAAATTGTAAACATTATGCCTATTGATTTCACACATAGATTTTTGCAATTAGCGGAGGCAGATAGACACTATTTGCTGGCACATAAACCTCATGTGTGTATTAACAAGAAATATTAATCTTACATTCACATTTCATAACTGAAAGGCACAAAAAACCCGATTCTATAACAAAACGAACTTATTACTTATGTGTGTGCATGCATAGTTTATACAGTTAACACATAGCAAGTATGTGTGTGCGAGATAACATTAGCATTTCTTCTTCATATGGATTTTAAGTGGTTTGAAGCAAATAGAATTAACTATTTCATGGACTTGTTGACTTTTCTCGGTGAAAATGAAAACTCCAAATTTTCCCATTACCACACGTAACGTTTCGGCTTACTGCTCTTCAGCCATCGTCGGACGCATAAACTTATATCACGCATCTCCATTCACTCTCGTTCACTCTCCACCGCTAGGCGGGCGATCACTCTCCGACTGTCTGCGTTCCTCGCTATTCAAACACTCAGTGTTTGAATAGCGAGGAACGTAGACAGTCGAAGAGTGATCGCCCGCCTAGCGGTGGAGAGTGAACGAGAGTGAATGGAGATGCGTGATATAAGTTTATGCGTCCGACGATGGCTGAAGAGCAGTAAGCCGAAACGTTACGTGTGGTAATGGGAAAATTTGGAGTTTTCATTTTCACCGAGAAAAGTCAACAAGTCCATGAATTAAATATGTTGCGGTGACCATAAAATCTTAAATAGAATTAACGTTTGACTTTTTATCAGTGAGGGAACGGGTTTGGGTAGTCAAGGTAGGAAAGCTAGCTGTGGGTCTAGAATTAATGCTCTTCCCCTACGAGGACAATCTAGGCGGAGAACTTGAGACTGTCTAATTTACTGAGCCCTTCAGTTCCCTTGTGCCATTCATTACCACTTCCTCGTTGAGCTTCCGACCAGTTCGCGAACAACTCGGTCTAGTCCCCGACGATAGATCTAGCCTACTCCGACGAAAAGTTCCCCGGCGAGAGAAGTTCGAAAGCGAGCCAAGTAGCCAGGTGCTGAGGTCAGTTCGGCGATTCCGGTAGAGTAGGGTGTCCGGTTTGCTGGAGCCCCGGCGCGACTGGTGGTGTGTCGTCGCGGTCTATGCAGTGTAGTTCCCGGCGGTGAATTTGACTGTACGCTAACTGAGAGGTCCCAGATGAAAGAAGTTCTCCCGATACCAATTCTAATTTGGTTTCAGTAACACAACTTCTTGAGCCCTTTGGCTCCGTAACCGGTGCCATTTAGCACCGCAAGTCCTTTAAGCCCTTTAGTTCTCTTCTTGGGTCATTTAGCACTACTTCCTTGATGATCCATTCAGCTCCTCGACTTGTTCGCGAACAACTCGGTCTAGTCCACGACGATGGACCTGACCTACTCCGACAGAGAATTCCCCGGCGAGAGAAGTTCTCCCGAGATCGAGCTAATCAGCTAGGTGCCGAGGTCAGTTTGGCGATTCAGCAGGGTGTCCGGAGCACTAGTGCGTCGATGACCCGCAACTAGTGGTGTCTCGACGCTGTCTACTCAGTCTAGTCCCCAGCGGTGAATCTTGCTTACACTGACGGAGAGTTCCCTGGCGGAAAAGGTTCTCCCAATATCGATTCTTATTTGGTTTTCGCTATTTTTCTATCGGAACAACCGGTGGGGTGCCGTGGTCGGTCTGGCGAATTCGCAAGGAGCTTGACGTCCGGTTCGCTGTCGTTTCGACGACTCATACTCGGTGTTCTGTTGCAGTCTATTCGACTAGTCCTCGATGGTGAATCTAGCTTATTCCTGTGAAGAGTTCCATGGTGGTGATTGCTCTCCCGAAACCGTTGCTCGATGTCCATTCCGCTGTAAGACGGCCATGATCTACGCCATATTTCTGTTTACTGCATTCCACGTCTTTACTTCGCTTGTCATTCTGTAGGCTACATTATCCGGGTTGATGTCCGGTCCTCTCGTTTTATGTAGCTCCCTACACGTCACTTCAAACCTCGGGCATTCAAGGACTCTCCTCGGACATTCAAGGACTTCAAACCTCGGACATTTAAAGACGCTCCGGTGTCTCCTCGACGTTCTCAGACTCCGGGCATAGTGTTGACGTTGCGTACCCACACCGATGAAGATACTCTTTAAGCAGTCGTGGCTCGGTAGGAGCTGTTTTAGGAGGAAGGTCATCTCCCCGTGATTTCTATTGACCCACGTCGACAGGTTTGGATGAGCCGGAAGGTCCACTTTCCTTTCTCCGTATTGTCCCAGTCCTGCTGCAACGTCACCATCGAATCGATTCTCATCTTCCTCACGTTTCTGACATTTCATTGATTGTAGCACTTGATATCCTCCGTCAGGGTGATGCAGATTGGGATCATCTCGGCGATAAGGCATACTGTAAGGCATACATAAGGCAGCTCGTACGACCAGCATTCAAAGCGTCCTGTTCAGCTTTTCGCGCACCCACTTGGTTTTCAGCGCCGTACCCCAAGTAGGAGCCCCATATCGCAGCATAGATGACGAAACACTAGATAGTGGACCGACATTTCGCAGGTGTAATCAACGCGGTTGTTAAAGCGCAATCGTCGATTATCACTCCCAATTGCTTCAGTGCACGCTTCGATGCAATCACATGCCCTGCGACGGTGATCTGTATCCGATGAACCGCTTTGCAGTTTCTGTCCAACAACAAATCCATCTTGTGGTGAGCTATTTGCAGCTTGACCCGTTCATCCAGCTCTAGATCGCATATATTGCCTCCGTCACCGACCCCTCCATTTCTTCAAGTGTCTCACTCATCACCGTTAGTGACACGTCGTCCACGAAACCCACGAACGCCCGCTGCGACTCGCATTGCCTTCTAAGGGTTGTTCGTCTAGTACAGCAGTGCTCTACTCTGGAAGTAGCTCTTCAGGATGTGGCTCATTCTTTTATGCCACGCTGCGGCATTTGTCTATACGAGGCTGGATGGCCCGGTGACTTCCCTGGCTTTGGCAGCAACATCAGTTTCTGTGCCTTCCTCATTTCGAGGATTACCATCGTCTAAAAACTTCAGCAGTAGCATCCTGAACATGTCCGCATATGCCAGGATCGTAGCTTTCAGCGCCACGGTTGGTATTTCATCCGGACCGGGGATTTTCTTTGATTTTAGTCACATCGACGCTTTTTTGAACTCGTCGTTAATCACTTTCCACTCGGCTGTGTTACCTCCTTCTTCTTCGCCGTACGGTGTCGGTGACCAGGTAGTTGAATCGTGATTCGGGAAGAGACCCTCAACGATTATTTTTAGCTTATCCGGGCATATTTTAGCTGGTGTCGACGGACCCTCGTCTTCGACATGACGACTCAGTACGCGTCCCCCAGGGATTGGCGTTCATTTCTCAGCACAGCTACTTATGGCAATTGGCTTGCTGAGCTTGATCTCCCGTTTTTTTCTCCTCTCTCACTATCCGTTCTTGCGCTCTGAGCCCGCCTTCTGGCTCTAAGACAGGCAGCGTGTAGCGTACTGAGCTACTCATTTAACCAGAAAACTGTACGCCGTCTACTGCATGGCCCTAGTTTTCGTGACATTGTAACATCACAAGCCGTCACAATCCTTCTTGTTAGATCAGCCGCATCTAGGTACTTGATTCCGTTGTTCGCCGAAGTAACTGTACAAAGAGGTTTGCGTTAAAGGATTTCGTCTTCCATTTTGGCTTGCTGCCCGTCCTTCTCCGTGCTACAGAAAAGTTCCATTGAACGATGCGGTAGCGAGTCGCCTGGTGGTCGCTCTGTGGATACTTCTCGCACACTCTGCAGTCCATGTTCGCCGTCAGTCAAGGACTATAGAATATAGCAAAATTTCTGTTGGTACCGATAACCGGTTCCAATAAGCTCCCAGTTTTGTCACGATACTTGGGGACAACCCCCCCCCCCCCTGAAATATTTCAAAAAATTTCAAAATATTGAATATGTTCACAAAAATATGCCTACTATTTTAAATGGAATTCCCAAAGTTTCATTTGCAAAAGTTTTCTTGTGAAAAGATTTCCTTGTAGTGAAAATTGGCGGCAGAGCTCGACGCCAACCTGTCGGCTCGTTGTGGAGGCTAGCTTAAACGCCGTGAACTACAACGAGTAGATCGCGGCGAAGCGAGGAGCTAAATGGCTCCTGGTATCGTGACAAAACTGGGAGCTTATTGGTTCACGAAACGGATATCGGTACCAAGAGAAATTTCGCTACATTCAGTAATCCTTGACTGACGGCGAACATGGACTGGAGAGTGTGCGAGAAGTATCCACAGAGCGACCACCAGGCGACTCGCTACCGCATCGGTCAATGGAACCCTGCTGCACCACGGAGAAGGACGGGCGGCAAGCTAAAATGGAAGACGAAAGCCTTAAACGCAAACCTCTTCCCCCGCTACTACCCGCTACTACGCCACTGTTTGATATTCATCCTAAAGGCATGGCAACCTAAATACGCGGGCCCCTTTGCCACTGGCTTAGTGTGTCCAAGCGTTAGGACGGTACCGTCTACCGGTTACCACATTCTTTTTTCACTTTCCACGTGAGAAAAGGAAGATGAAAAGAGAAATTACGAGGAACTATTGATAGATTAAAAAGAGACAAAATCATTATAGGCTAAGAAGAAACAGGCCAGGACAAATGAAGCGTTTTCCTTGACATCTTAGTACACCAGGACAGTCAGTTAAAATCCAGGACATATCCCAGGAAACCAGGATGTATGGTCACTCTATATCTATTCATTATTTTTAACTCAACTACAAACTTCAAAAATTCAATATGAACGCAGCATCGATCTTATAACACTAATTTGAAAAAAAGCGCATGGGTATATAATATGTAATAATATAAAATTTTATGTAATAAGACAAACCTATTGAAGACGATTCTGCTGTACCAATTATAACTGTTGTATCACTCAAGCACGAGAGTTTCATAATGCTTACACCACTTTTATTGCAATGCGTTTTGTTGATTCAATGTTAACGCATTGATTGTTGGCCGATTATTTACCGACATAGTTTGAGCATTCGCCGTAAAAAATGCAAACCATCTTGCGAACACTTTGATTCAAATAGTGTTTTTGACATATTAACACATGCTCAGATGTTTGAGCACATCATTGAACTGAATCGAAAGGTACAGCTAGCCATAAAGATTTCAATAATAACAGAAAAATATGGTCATCAAACAAAACAATATAGGCAGTCTAGAATTGTTAGTGAAATTCTATCGATCAACCTGAATCACTTAATTCATTATAAGCTACGGCGTGTTGCATGAAATTGCACGAGCCACAATGTTCGAGGACGGAACCCGATCAGAAACACATAACAGAAATATTTCAAAGCTATATCTCGCATTGCTACTTGTTTTAAATTTCTGTTATTTTAACTACTAACGAGACCTAATTTATAACACAATAGGTTACAAAAATTGTGTTCTGTTATAATCTTGTTATTTCATTCTGATCGGGAATAGGCACTATACAAACTAACGCATGTCTATACTGCGACATTGAATTAAATCTTCTGTTTTCGTATTTTAATTAATATTCGACCGATGCCTGCATAGTTTGATAGCCTATTAATCAAACCGCTAGCTTTGTCTGAAATGTTTCTTTTGACCGGAAATTCGTTGACCCTCTATTCGATCCCAAAATTCTCTAGCTGTACAAAAACAAAAAACAAAACTGTTTTGTTTCATCGCACCCAACACAACGAATAAACGGATTTTATTATTATTTATTCGCATCAATATTTTCCCAGACACCAATAAAAAGAATGGCTTTGTGTTTCACTGCGTCCGACAGCAGCGGCCACAAATCGGTTGAGTTTGGAAAAATCGGGTAAAAAAAATCAGACAACACATTCAACCAGTGTGCACGGGAACCCGTAAACCAAACATTTTATGACCATATCGCAATAAAAGAGCATCAAAGTGAAGTTTTCGATTAAAACAGGAGAAAAGTCCGGCCTATCGGCGTAAATCATTTCGTTTCTTTCAATATGGGCCATAGGTCGTTTCGGTGTGATAGAAGCTTTCGGCACCTTTCTCGTTCCGAACGGTTGAATTCTATTGACTTTGGGGGAGAAACAAAAAAACAACGAAACTATTGGGAATTTTGGGAACCCCTTTTACTTTAGTTTATAACGATGTCGAAATTAATTATTTTTTCCCGAATTAATACTCTCCCTCTTTGTCTCTTTCTTTTTAATATAGGATCGGTCTAGCGCTTTTATAACCCTTCCCAGGTGAAAACTGGCTTACTGATAAGATGCAATCGAAGATCCACAAATGGTTATTCAATTCATCGATATGTGAGCTGGGCGGTACATACTTCCAATTAAACTATTCCAGAGAGCAAATTTTGTATTTTTCTACCACCTGATAATTTGGCATTTGTTATTTCTATTTGTTACAACATTAGACAGTTACCCAACCAGAATGCAAATTTAAAAAAAATCTAACTTTTTACTAAAGACATAAACACCGATTTATCCACTAACGAATCCACAAACGAATTCAGTTAGAGTAGGTATATGCATGTTTAATAATCCCTGTTTTCAGTTATTACTAGAGTCTTAGGAAATATTCTAAACACCTTAGTACGGTCTGAACGTTGAAAGTTCACCAACAAACTTTGCGTGTTCAAATCAAAAAGAAAAAAATAGTTTCCGCCACTCATAGTGTACTGCAACTCCGGAAAACGTACAAGTTAATTGTACCCCCGGAACACACCCTCGACATCAGGCAAACGAAATCACACATCAAACAAATGGATCACTTCGGCGGAAACGCCAGATATGCGTATCCTTTTACACCCCACCCAATAAAACAGCTCGGTTAATGACTTTATCATTACGGCTAATGGGACGATTCCCTTGCACCGGGACCTATGTATGAGCAAACAGCTTAATAGCACACGCCTTCCCTTGCGCCGATGGGTACCTGAAAAATGTAACTGTCCGGTTGATCACATGCCTCGGCCATGCGATGTATTGTGCCCGCCCTCTCGCGGCTGACCGGTGCGCTGTAGCACCGGCAGGGATATTCAATTCCACGGAAAAGCTGCCAGTTAATGAAAGCGGCTAATTAGGAGGGTTGCCTTCTACGTATTTAGTGCGGACTTTAAGCAAGCAAATATCTAAGGTGATTTATGGTCCTCAATTTTTAGGAAGTGCCTGTTATGCACATATTACTCTAGTAGTTATTAAGTTAAGTGTTGTGGTCGCAATTATTTACGAATATCATAATGCACCACATGCACCATGTTTCTCTGTCATTCCACAATTTTTATTTTGTTATTGAGTAGAGAACTGAACATTTTCTTATAAAGGATTAGTCGATAATTATTGCAGCACTTATAAACTAGCGTAACTTTTTTAATACTTGACCGGCATTAACCTAATTTTGCTCAGTTCTTCTTTAGAGTGAATTGTTTATATCCGCTCAGTTGTGCAGTTTCCAGTGAGATTAAGGTCGAAATTTCAGAAAATTTTACACACTTTTGGAAAAATTTGAAGGAAAAACTTAACACAAGCTCATTTGGGGAAAACAGGTAAGAGTCCACATAGACAATTTATGTTCTTCCACTCCCCTCTGTGGGCCATCATAGAACTTTGCGTACCCTCTACTTTCACCTAAATTGTTTAAATGGTATATAGATGACCCCTTATAATTGCTCCTTTTCTTCGACTATCAGATATTTATATCGTTCATTCGTGTGCTATGTGGCACAGCAGATTGGAGAGGTCGTCGTCCTGCTTCAATCCATCTACCGTAACAAACGAGTTGGGTATTTTCTGGCTATTTTGACGCTAGATATTGACCCATCCAGCGTCAAATGAATCAGCTTAATAAGCTTTGTCGAAGGGCCATGTTCAATCATTATCTGTCATTGCACAGTTCATTTCACTGAATCGTACGCCGACTTATAATTCACAATCAGCTGGTGAATCTGCAAATTTTTGTTCCGCGATTTATCCAAAATTTGTCGCTTAATGCAAATCTGGTCCATTGTTGCTCGTCATCTCTGAAACTCGCTTTGGTATTTACTGAAAAAAAGTATTCAGCCAACTGGCGTATAGATGGCATTGAGGGAGATCAGCAACTTAGATCAATAAGGCATAAATCCCAAACTACACATGGGAAACGCACCATTTGAGCTAATATAGAATATATTGATCAGTGGCGGATCCAGAGGGGGGGTCTTAGGGGTCCGGACCCCCCCGAAAATTTTTAACTTCATGAGAAATTTTAAAGCAGTTTCTATTTTCAATTCATTCTAAATTCTAAAACATTCCAAATCAGATTCGTTCACTAAAGCTGATTTTAATTAAATGAGGGTATTACATATTACGTATTGTACAATGAACATTTCAAAATCGAAATTTCGGACCCCCTCCGAAATTTTTTTCTGGATCCGCTCCTGATATTGATTCCTGATAGCATTAAACTGCAAATCAGCTGGCAGTTTAGGGTGCGACCGAATACTACATAATGAGCCCAAATTCGTAGCTTAGAGGTTGAAGCGCAACAAGAACTTTGCTGGTCAGGGACAGCAAGTTTAGAAAAATGGGTATCGAGTAGCTGCATTCTATCACTGCCCGTGTATGCAAAAGTGACGTAAACGCCACTTTGGTCAAATTTCATTTTTTCGTGTTTTTAAGTTCACTACAAAAATCCGCATCTTCCAGTATAAGCACTTCCAATAAAAATAAAAAAATGGCCTGTTGAAACGCGAAAAACGAAATGACGAAAGTATACTTTTACCCGCACCATGCAAAATAAAAATTGATTTCCTGAATAATATCCTCGATGGCATTTACGTCACTTTTGCATATAAGGGCAGATCAGAATAGAGTAAAATAAAAAAGCTGGGCAGAAAAATTGACCGTGGATAAGGGCGGTCTATAATCTGCGCAAGAACTGTAGCGAAGGCTTCGAACGATGACCGACTGTGGCCAACTATTCTGCGAAGATGAAGGATTTGACGCGGGTTATTAATCAATCGCCGAAGGAGTTTGTAGTGGTATGAAGTGAAAGACGATTCTGTGGGTACTGATTTCGAGAAATACAGCATCCTTGTGTAGCTGTGACAGAAACAATTGGCGAAGCTCTTCAAGTTCACGTTGAGCATCAGTGAAATTCGTCGCATTGTAACAGAAGATTTGAGATCTGATACCAGCTATACGCTGCTTTGACCACTTGACTGGCGAACACCGCAACGTATGCCTTTACAGGTGCTCCTATACGAGTAATTGGCTTAAGATATACTGGCCCAGCAAAGTCCTCTTCAACGTACTGAAAGGGATATGTTCGGTTGACTCTCTCCGGAGGCAGCTAACTCAAAAGCTGGTCGGTAATCGCGGACTTGGCCTTGGTCAGGGCCGGCGGAACACCTTTTTCCCGAGTGGGTAGTAAGATTCGAAGTGATTTCTCCTCGTACTGACGAAAGTTCAGATATGGCGATTGTAAGTGAAAATGAAAATTCCCTGATAATATCTGGTGGCTATTTGGAAACACTCTTTGTTAACAGGGCTGTTTGTCCAACGGCTCAGCGAAAATGTGTTTGTTGAATACTACACCCAAAATCCAACGGGCATGTTTCTATTACTTTTGGGTAAGATTCTATTGCCTTTTTGGTAACAGACCATGCAATTGCGCATTGCGGTAACAAACTCATATTACCGCAAAGGTAGTAAACGGTGGAATGACGATGTAGGATGATTCGGTCGATTAGTATTAGTATTAGTATCGAGCCAAACCAGCCGGAGTTCTGGTGGATTTCTACCCAAATTCAGGCCGGAATCTGCATCAATTTTGGCAGAAATAGGCGGAATTATAGATTTTTTATGGGGTAATTTGGATAGTGAAAGAAAAATTTTAGGCAGTTTTCGGATCCGACACCGCTTCCGATCTGGAGCCTTACCCCTTACCAGGTCAGGACTTGAACCGGGCCCAGAGTCCCGGATCCGGACTCTCGGATCGGATACGCGGATCCAAACTATATGTCTTGCTTTCCGTACATGACGGGAAGAACTGTTAATGTTTTGTGCAGTCGCTACCTTGCTGTTGGCGTTCGTGATAGAAAAAAATTCAATTTAACTACGACCGAAATACCCCACCACTATTCCGAGTCGGCTTTTTTCTGACTGTTCTTTGAAGCTAGCTGAGTGTGAGCCGATGGGTATCTTCGGCGACCGAATCCTTTCAGGCTTAGTGGAAATCGATTTTAATATTTCTCCGATGGCAAAAATAACACCAATGTCTCATTTTCGATACAAATTATATCTAATACAACCGGTCCCCGGATGGTCTACTTCCGGACCAAAGACAAGCCATTTAATGTCATCGATAAATCGCGTGATCTAACTAAACAACACTCGACCGTGTACGAAAAAGTATTTTGTCTGCGTACCCGCTTGGGAAGTAGAGATTGATGGTGTAGTCTCCGACAAGGGCCTTGATTGCGAAATAGGGGGTGGCTCCTTCCAGATCCCTGTGCTTCAGTCAGTGTAAATTCTGGTATGCAAGCAATTGTGTTCAGTAAAAATCGAGGGGTATTAGAAAACTTACTTTCCATCAGCCTCATTTCGAGCCTTTCGCCGAATTTGTTCTTCCAAAATTTGTTCTTTTGAACGGGGTTCGTCTACTTGTTCGCCTTTTTGTACCCGGGGCATGAACTGAAGAACCCATTGTAGAAATAAGGCACGGTGTGGAAAATGCGAAGAGGATCAAGACATTGGCTCCTGGTCTCGGAAAGTCCACATGGGACATCCAAAACCTCAAGAGTTTCTATATTTCAATCATATTATTTTCTAGGTTTACTTCCGACGTAGATCTTCCTCAATTTTAGCATTATTCGCCATGGCCGAAAACAATATTGAGGAGCGCTTTGGGGATCAAAACGTGCTATTATTTCAATCAGATTAGCCTTTGCTCGGTACGAGGTATTGAAGTTGTCGCTTGTTAAATCAGGATCATAGGCAAAGATTTATTGAAATTATTTCCAAATACATCGCACCTCAACTCATAATCAGTCTATCTTACTGCATGATATTCGCGACAATTTCAGTATGACCGTCTTGAATACAGCGGAAATGATACGAGTGCCTACCAGCGCAGCCAAGTGCGTTAGATTTATCGTTGTACTCTACCTCATTAATGTGCCCATTGATTGAGCAAGCTCCGCGTCCACTATATCCGAAACAATCGAATCAAAATGAGAAATTCCTCCGGTGGCAGTGTGCAACGTTTTGACTGGCTTGTTTTTCTACACTGAGATTAAAGGTCAGACGTCACGAATATCTGGCGCGAACAATCGTGGACGGTTTCCCACTCCGTTGTGGGCAGAGAGTGCTAAGAAATTGTATGCGAAAAGGTCCTATGACGAAAAACATCAGATCGCCCAAAATTTATATGCGACGTTAGAAACACAAATAAAAAACTTGATGCAAACTGAAAAACGCGGTTATTGGCACCGGTTCGTCGACGGATTAACGAGAGAAACAATATTTCTTCTAGCAGCTGGGCCCTACGTCGTGACTCGATTCGACCTTTGATCGGAATACACGGAACTAAGGATTCGTTATCGACGACAAAAGCATTCCACGTAAATTCACACTGAAATGATAGACGTTTCGCGATGAAATTATAATAATGTATATAAACGTAATAATTATTCTTCAAATACACAAATCTATCTGACAGAAAAGATACTAGCGCTAAGCATTTTCCCCACAAAACTTATGGTTTTATATTTACCTAGGACCATGTCTACATCGTTACAGTTCCAAGTAGGCGCTTCGATCGATGGAGCATGGAAAGCACTTCTAATTTTCCCGGAGAGAATACGGAAACCTAGATTCTTTATATTGAAATCTTTCCGGATTGCCTGATAAAATATTAGTTTGAGTTTATTCGCATTGATCTATTCTGGGTAATAAGAAAAATGACACTTAGATTAGAATGGTAATGAGAAGGCGGATACTTAGGCATTAGAAGGTAATATTTGTGAAACATCGCGCAGCTTTAACGAATTTTTCAGTTAGCTTTATAGTTAGAGAACGCTCAAAAATTGGCAAATTTTGTGGGATAATGGAAGTTTAGGAATCCCAAAGGCATCAACCAACCTTGATTAAAAAGAATGGATGAACGCCGTGACTTCCTTCGGGTGGCATTTCGGGTCATTTCCAATCATTAAATGTCCAATCATGCGCTTGCGGTGACGGCTATTACGACATTAAACATGTTGTCTGATCGTGCGCCTAGTTTTCTACACACAAAAAAAATTTACCGTTGAGGTATTCCAAAACTTACCGCAATCTAACAAACCGTAATTGACGAAATGACGAAATATAACCGTGTTCTGTTTAATTTTACATGAAAGATGTACTTTCCAAGCGCAGTACCATAAAAATTACACATTTTAAACAAACGCCATATGTGGAGTAAAATTACGTGACTCGCAAAATTCAACGACATGTTAAATTAAAATCAAATGTAAATCTATTTCATTTTTGATGCTCGTATAGTGACTTAAATTTACACGATTTTTTCTAGTTGTGTAGTGCCAGATCTGCGTTAAACGAATCCCTTCGGCCGGGTTATAGTCCGAGATATGCTGGCTATCCTCCATCTATATCTACTCTTTTGGTTGACTTACTAACAGGTATCTGCAAATGTGATCCCAAGAGTTCCAAGCGGATCCAAGGAGACCAGTTGGTGATCCGGTTCAAGATGTCCTGATAGTGATCTTCCGTTTGCCACAAAGCTACAAGTTTAGCTTCTTTTTTTCCTTGTCATTTTTCTCTGATTGTTCTCTGATACGGTCTCTGCTACTGATGTTGGGATCAACTATCTTTTGCTTTCCTTATACAAAGTCTTCTGATTGTCTAGTGATTGTTTCTTTTTGCTTCAATTTTTAATCAAATGATTATTCATAGTCATGGGATAGTCGGACATTATGGAATACGCCGGATGGAATAGATTTCTGCAGTGTGACGACCCGAAAAATCGCTTCTCGGAGTTTTTTCTTCACCGCAGAAGAATCATCAGGAGCGAAAACAAAAAAAAATGTTAGGGGCCATACACTAATTACGTAAGGGCATATGGGGGGAGGGGGAGTTTCAAAATATCTTACAAATTCTTATCTGAGGGGGAGGGAGGGTTTGTTCTTTCTTACGCAATATCATAAAAAAGTATGAAAATGAAATCAATAAGAAAAATATTCTTTACACAAGAATTATTTATTATTTGTGCCATGAACATTTTCTATATCCAACAAAATTAGCATATATTGTACATCATGGCCAAGGAAGGGTGGAACTGGAATTGAAGTGTTTTGCAACAGCAGGATATGATTGTTAAATTAATTATGTAATTTTGTTTATTGTTGCCATCGTGAGAAGCGTTTTAATTGTTGATGTTGTTAGATCAGTTACATCAATTTCTTGACGCTTGGTGGCACATTGTTCTGTTCGAGAACTGGGGTCACAGTATGCCTCACAAGTTAAGAAGTGCTGACACTCTTCGTGTTGATGGTCCAATATCCTTCTATTCATACTTTTTGTTCAAACCGCAAGGTATTCGGAAAATGTCCTGTCATGCGATTGTGACAGATCTTGTGAGCCGAATATTTCCAGAGTGTGAACTGTATTTTACTTCAAGAAAATTCGAAGATGTCGGAGCTATGCGTACGATAATCATCGCAGTTGGAGCTCAGAATAAATTCATGCCAGAACAGGTTATAAATTCTTTTGAGCTCTGCATCACAAGAAAATAGATTCAAAGGAAGTGGAATATAGTGAAGCAGATTATATGGACCAGATTGTCTTTTCTGAATATCACCCAATAGTTGTTCTACTAGGATGAAAATAAAATTACTACAGATGATTGCAGTTAAATTTTGTCATGAATTTTCTTGAAATAATTTTATAAGTATCGTTTTCGCTATCTTATTTAATGAATTAAAAATATGATTTTTAATTACGAAAATCATGATAAGATCTTATGTAGGGGGGAGGGGGAGTTCGTCAAAATCTTACGAATTCTTATCTGAGGGGGAGGGGGAGGTTGGAATGTTCTAAAAATGCCTTACGTAATTAGTGTACGGTCCCTTACTGCGAACGAGAGTGTGAGAAATACCAAGATATCACGAAAGTGAGACGGACAAACCCACTGAAAAGTGCGTATGCACACTACACGGAGAGCTTCGACGACGGCATGCTTTTTCGGCATGCTGAGACATCGTTTTTTTCTGCTGGGAATTTGTGCGTTAGACGTTTTCGGTCTGTTCACTTGCTGGGGGTGTATTCTTGGGTGTGCATGGGAATCGTAGCGGAGTGTGAGCGACGGGAGTGAGTGATAGGCGGACTTTTGTCCATTCTCGGGAGTGTACTTCTGGTGAGTATTCGGCGAGTGTATGGACCGAGTATGGCCAATGCGTGTGGTTTGCAGCGCGGCAGACAAGGGGTGAAGTAAGGAATATGCTGCCGAAGGCTAAATGTAGTTCTTCGTGCATTATTGGTAACAACGAAAAACTGGTATATTTTTCTATAAACATATTCTAATTAATATATCAATTATATTCAATTAAATACACTAAACACGCGTCGATTTCTTACATCATGTAAGGAATCGTAAGTCTTATTGTAATGTTATAATCCATTTGATACAAACATTCAGACTTCCCAAATGAACATCGAACACCATGTTCGCTCTAGTTCTGTGCTCATCTTAAACCCACATTTCGTGTGCAAACTCGAACGCGCTAATGCGTAGCAAAACCCGTACACATGTTCGTCTGCACAACCGAACCCCATGTACGTAGGCGGTGTACGTACACACATGTTCTTGACACTAGTTGTTTTCTCTTTCTATCACTCATCATCACTAGTGTTGACTCATTCTGTTTTGTGTGTGCCTTTCTAGTGTACGCACACGGTGTACGTACATGGTGTTTAAACCTAAGTTTGCACATAGTTCGCTTAGGTTCGGTGTTCGAGGCGAACATGTACACAAAGGCAAACCAAGTTTCAGTTGAACGCGTGCACGAAATTTTGTACACAGGTGCAAACTTCTCGATGTTCATGGGAAGACTGCAAACATTACATTGAGGCGGGGCTGGTTAATGGAACGATTAAATCCTAGAAACAAGTTATTTGCAGGTATGTATATAAATCAATGAAACTAACTTTTTTCTGTAAACCACTGCCGGACAGTGGGAGTTAGGATGGTTAACACACACACAGGTCCAATTATATGCTGACCAAATCTAGCCAGCTGCTATAATAGTAAGGATCTGCTACAAGTTAAGTCAGAATAATCGTTACCAGTTCTGTTCAATAGAAAAATATTGGTCGATAATGAAACTCAAACTGAAGTTGAAGCATGCTGTCACCAGCGACATTGGACGAATGGAGGATTAGTGGAGTCGGCTAGCCGAGGCCGTGACTAAAAGAAGGTGTGCTTCAGCTGATTGCATCAATTGAAAAGTGTGAGCAATGTTTAGGAATAACGATGAATGAATTGTTTTAGTAATTTCTTTGAAATAAACTGTAATTATGTTGGTTTCAACTCTTGATAGATTCTAGAAATACACTCTTTTCAAAGTTCTTTATGTCTAAATGATCTAGTCATTAATACGTAGCATCCAGGTAATGATAATTGTCTAGACATTTGACACTCAATTAGTGAAATCACTGGTAGTTTTACATTCCATTGATTGCAATGAATAGTAAAACTAAATAAAAGGGATTGTTCAATTTTTAAAATCTTAATTCCTGTCTGCTATAACCCGTATATATAGGGATACTGCATGTTTGATTACTTGTACATTGCGCGAAGCCTAAGAACAATATCTCATATTCCTGCTGTATCAATCTGCACCGTGGCGGTTGATGTTAAGTATTGTCGTACCCATTCGTCCGTTCGTGACGTTCAAGAGTACTGTGTGCAAAGACGATGGCACATATATCGTAAATAAGAGAGGTGGGATCTATTTAATTTAAGATTCGAAAGAACTCAGGTTTTCTCAATAGTGTTTTAGCTACGAGAAAGTGACAAGCTTAACCAAAAACTTCGCTAATAAACAAAAATTATACTTTACCCCATATGATGAAACTATTATACTTATCTTTTGGATGACACCCTGCATACGGTGCGACATTTGGCTGTTAAGTCATACGATACTTATTAGGGTTATTTATTAACCCACCAAATCGTAAGTCTTTATTATTGCTGAAATATAAGTCTCAAATTATGGGTTTTAGTAGTATTCAAAGCAAACTACGTCAGATCATCGCATCCTGTTAGCAAACAGGATGTCACAGAATACCCTACTACTAAGAATCATTTAGTATAATCAAAATCATCATAGTGGTCATCAGCTTTAACCCAACAACGGTTTCTTTACTTTTTCTATTCGTAAACGGTTTTGTGGGGTACATTAGTACCCCAGAACTAAAATCGCTCAAATATGTCTCATTTTTATTGAATTTGCAATTAAATTGGAGAGTTGTATTCTAACATAACGAAAGAAGCCTGTTCAACAATATTCGTCTTTGGGACCATCCATAAATGACGTAGCAGTGTTCGTCAATTCTTTGTTCTTCTTGTACTATGATTACGCACTCTACACGTATAGTAGACAATTTCGCTTACTGGTACCGCATCGTTTTCCGCGCAAGCATGCCATTGGACTCACACCTTTTATTCCCATCATCTCTTGTTTGATTTGATTAATGTCTACCAAAATAAGATCCAGCGAAATCTACCTTCATCAAGTTACGCAATATTGCATTATTATACCTTCCCGATCGAATCAATGCTTCCTTTGTTGGGCAAATTGTTTTGTTTTCTAACGAAGCGAGACGAGTCAAACCAAAACCCAAATCTTTCAACGAAGTGGAAGGTAGAACCTTTCACTCACCTCAGTCCTGATTTTGTTTCCCTATCTACCGACAGCTCCTCTCCAGTAGATATGAACCTTTGCTGAATTCGCCGCGTCTGCGGGACTGACTGTGGAGCTGTGAAAGGGATCAATTGTCAGAAAAATCCAAAAGAAGCGAAAAACGAAAAACTAACGAACCGCAAAGGGATACACGATGGTGTGTACGGGGAAAACTTCTTATCCTTCATCATTGTGCGGTATTTACTAATTCCCTGTTTACTGTCTCGCCATTCTGCGGTACCTATAGCAACAGAAAGATCCTTCTAGGGAAACCAATTTTGTGAAGTTTTCCTTTTGCGGCGGCGGTACCAAACGGGATAGGCGAATAATTGAAACATGCATAAAGGAAACAAATAGAATTGCTATGTATAGAAGATATCAAGAATGAAGATGTTAGTTTTTCTTAACTTTTGATGAAAAGTACGAAACCAGGGTTGAAGTAAGGAGGGGTCCTAAGGAGAACTCCAAATTTTAGCATTCCTCACAGCTCACCCACAATTCAAAAGTTCTAGAGAAAATTTTCAATAGGACGTAAGAAACAGATTCTCTTTGAGGTCTTTCTCTTCTGTTCATTACTCGTCCATTTTAACATTTATTACTCTACTCTTTTCATAATATTGTAGTAAAAACCGTCGGTTTTCGATATGTACTGGAAAATTAGTACAAAGTGTTGTAATGACGTCGTAATAAACGAAAGAGAAAGTAAGCAAAGAGAGGCTCTCAATGTTACTTACGTCCCATTGAAAATTTTCTCTAGAGTTTGTCTCTGACCAAGGATCTCGCTTTCGTTCGTGAAGAAGGAATCGATGATAGTTTCGCATTAACAGATGACTACCAGAAAACTTTTCCGCCGCTGTGCGGGACTCTTGGAAGGCAACTTCATTTGTCCTTTCTTGGCATGATACTTTTTTTTCTCACCCGAAACCCCGGGAATCCTCTCGGTTTTATGCTGTGTAATCTTTAGGTGCTTTGAAGCGCAAAATTCCTCCAAAGTGAGATATTGGTTGGCATTGGGCAAACGGAAGGCAGGGGAGACATACGGCGCGCTGAGCCGGGTCGAAGAGGAATCGAACAGATCGTTCCCCGGAGAGGGAGAAGGCATTGTTTTGGATTAAACGAAAATTAAGCGATTATATCTCGCTAGGGGCTTTGAGGTCAACGCCTACGGTCTACGCTGATGACGGTGGCGATGGCATGGTATTGGGAACCATCTGGTACTCGGGCCCAGGACGAACAGGAATTGGAAAATTGAAGCGAATCCCGCAACGGTTGTTCTCTTGATTCGGTTGTTGCTCGGTGGTTTTCGGCGGGCAAGGATAAATGAGATTTGAAGAGATGATTTGTAGGCTGCCGCAAAACAACAGATGACTACTTTCATCAATCTGAGGCTGATATGGTAGCTACATGGAGGAACTTAGCACTATAGAAATGCTTTGATTATGGCGGCTCGATTATGTTATGATGGGACTAAACAGTAGAGTTATTCCCAAAGTGTATATAAATAATTAGGGGCTTACAATTTTAATAACTGAGCTGAAGAAAACCATTAGTGAAACAATATTATGCAACTGATCAGTAACTAGCAATCAATAACGCCTACAGTTTCAGCTTATTTCGCTACAAAATTCTATAAATCATTCCACCAACTACGATTTATTCAAATTTTTACCACACGCTGAGACACCGGCCTGACTCGTTAGGTGAACAACATAATCATTTAATGTCCATTTTTCGTAGCTCATTAGGTCGGTCTTCTCGCGCGCTCTGAAACGTATACAAACACGTGAAATCCAAATCATACAATAGTAGGTAGTATGTTCGAGAGTAGTATGCAGCAGTGTGAAGATCTGATCACCTCCCCAACCAATCTGCAACCAAAAATCAACGACAGAACCGCGGGTCAGCAATCTCATTCAGTGATAAACCTTTTATCATATTCAAACCAACGACTGACAATATTAATGTGGCACAGACAGACCGCACAGTTTGCGGTTAGGTTCGCAGGTTTTCACCCAAAACGAGCTGAAATTTTGCGCGCACGAACGGTGGCGCGGCAGCGCTGCAGTGCAACGTCATGCCAAAATGCAGGCACTGAAGAGTGTCTCGCGTGGAAGTGTCACCTGAAACGGAAGTGCAGTACCGCGAATTGCTGATGCTGGCTTTTTGTCTGGTGACAACAAACCGCACCCGTTGCTGCTAACATGACAGATGTTCTACCGGGCGGTCGCCGGCAGTCCGCGTTTTGAGTGAGCGTACACATTGAGATTTTTTTTCCTATTGGTTTGTGGTTGCTCAGCGTCGGATTTAACGAGACGGGCCGATTTTCTGTTGTATTGATATCGAATTAATTTAATCCTACATTTTTAATAGCTCACTTTAAGCCGTAATTTTGGGTCGCTCTTACAGGTATTTGATAAACACCGTATTAAATTCCACCAATCAAATTCTAAGAGGGCAGTAATAAAATAATTCTAGGGATAAACAAAATGCCAGAATAGAAGAAGTCGCACTCAACTGCTCCATTACAGCATCGCAACAATTGGATTAGTGTCAAACTATTGTCACTACAAATCGCTTGGACACTTCGGACAGCACGCGTTCCACCAAAATGCGTTCCGGTGAACTCGATGACTTCCATCCATCCATCCATCAAACACAGATTTATGATTGATTTAATCCGATTAGACCATTTTATTTGCCATTCCTTTTGTACCGCCATTTTCCATTCACTTTTATTGTTTTGCTGCTTACGCGCAGGGCATTTTATTTGGCTCTCTATGAAAGCACTCACGCTTCGATTGTCAGTTTATTGCTCCGAACAACTCAACGACAGAAATTTGACCAGCCCCCGGCAGCTGATGATAGTGATCAGCGGGGAAAAACATCATCATACAAAGGTACAAGAGGAAATTTATTAATCACACCAAATGTTCGCCCATTGATTTATCGTAAAAATTGTTCACTCACGCGAGAATTTTATTTACTGAACATAATTTATGAACACCGATTATGATCGTGTCTCTCTTTCATTCAAGCGTGATAAGCTCGGTGCTTTCCAGCGATGATGGCGCTAGTCGATATTTCGGGGTTTGCCTTGACGTGTTTATGTACATACATACTCCATCGTATAAGCTCGGTGGCCCTTATTGGCTACCGTAAAATTCGGTCTGATTTTATGAACCGCGTTTTAAGTCACTCTTTTATGATCGGCACTTTTCGCACTGCGTTTGTATTATATGCGGTACGTGTTCATAACACTTGTTTGAGTTCCCGTCTGCACGGCACGGCTCATGCATTAGTCAACTTCACCCGGACAGCGGAGCAGTGTTTGATTGATTTCTACATCAACGCGATTCGGGTGTTTTTGAGTTATGGGCGCGGTCTTGATTGCTACGGAAAGTTGCAACAATCGTGGGATGAAAGTGGGTCAAGGGTTACTTTACTCGGATCTTGAAGTAGTATTTTTGTATAGAACATAATCCATAGTGAATACTTTTGGGGTGTGGGACATTTTGCCTAGTCTGTGGATAGCTTCAAACTAACTCCTACTAGCAGAAGGCGATGAATTCTTCATATTTCCTTTCGATCATGGCCATATGAGCCTGCCCAGTCCTAGTTTTCCGTGTTATGTTTATAACTGATTCGCTCTAGAATACCTTTCTCGTAGCTGTTGTGCTATCTTATGACAAACGCCATTTTGGTATAAACTGAGTTAGATATGCAAGATTACTTGTCTAAAAAATCTCTACAAAGTGGTGTTTTCAGAATTTTGACATTCTGCTTGGTTAAGGAACTGGACTTACTTGGACTTACTCTCGGACGTCTGGATCTTCAAGCCCGCGTTCGAGCTCTACGCAATAACTCCCTTCTGCGAGTTCCGTTCAGGAGAACCAACTATGGTTGCCAGAGCGCTATTACCGGACGCCAACGAAATTTTAACAGTGTGGCGACGGCCTTTGACTTCAACAGGACGCGGAAGGCGATAAAAGTAAAAATGTTGTCAATTTTAAAATGTAATTAGTTTAAGCAACCACCATTGCACAGTGGTCCAGATCGCTAATTTAGGAGGAATTTTTACTTTCTGACAAACCTGTATAATTTAGCCGTATCATGTCTTAGGATGAATTTGTGTACTTTAGAAGATGCTTCTTTTTATTGGAATAGTTATTAGGGTGGTTCTAATTTATCTAAAATACGAAAATAAACTTTTTACTGATGAAAGATAGAGCTCCACAGTCTTCCACAAAGTTGTAAAGTAACTTATTTTGAATAAATTTGTTGAACATATTAAAGCTCTATCTCTTTTAGTTTTTGTTATACAAGAAATTTAAAAAAAAAGATTAGGGTGTTCCTGAAAAAAACGTTTTTTTAGTATAACTTTCGTATCTTTTACTTTTTGTTAACACAACCTTTGAACAGCTTATTGAAAACTTCAAGCCGAGTATTTTTCTCCAAGACACCGAAGGTCTAACTTTTTTCTTTAAAAAGTTATGGACACTTTTCGTTAAAAAAATAGCCTATTTCAAGGCTCAATATCGCTGATGCGGGCACCTAAAATTGAATTCTGTTTCCACCACATGAAAGACCATACTTATTAGTATATTTGAGCAAAAATTGGCGAATACGATATTTTTTTAAAATTTGCAATTTAGATTTCAAGTTTGTAGTTTTGCAGGTTCAACGCATTAAAGCATTTACACACATATCGTTGTATTATGAAAAAAGCCACTTTCAAATATCATTCTCTCATCGCAGCAAGCTTTGCATAAGTGAAACGACTGTCAAAAAAGGTTTCTGATTTTATTCGTTTTAAATAAAACTAGTAAATATGGATATTAGTCGAAGAGAGTTGGCGAATTTGCTTATTGCTGGTAAAAAGACAGATGAACTGCTTAAGTTCATTACAAGTAGTAATCCAAATGTAAAATTGAGACTTGTTAATGTTCGAAAGAAATTTTATATTTTGTTAAAACAACCTTTGAACAGCTTTTAGAAAACTTCAATCCACTTTTTTTCATAACTCTGAAAGTCTAACTTTATACTTTCAAAAGTTATGGAAACTTTTCGCTCATAAATAGCCCTTTTTCAAATGTCATTATCTCTGATTGGGGCAAATAAAAGTAAGTTCGGATTGAACCATAGAAAAGAACATACTTTTAAGTATATTTGAGCAAAAATTGGAAAATATTATTTTTTTTAAGCATGTAATTTTAAATTTACTAACCAAAGTTTTAAATTTTATCGCATAGCGACATAAAAGAAATTGCCTAAAGCCTTTGTATTTCCTTTTCTGTTTTGCTTACATATCAACAATACAGAATGTGTTCATTAAAAATAATTTGGCTATGACAACAATTTATGATTTATATAAGGAGAATTTATTCAATGCCAATTAATTCAAAAGTAGATGCATTGCATTTTCAGGTATATCCAGCGAAATGTTGCTAGAACGTATGTATGTGCTATTAACAATCATCAACAGCAAATTGGGAATTAACGCGGATGCTTACCGGAGTTACGCCGAAGATACACGATTGCTTTACGTACGCCTGTATGGTTGGTACGCTCTCTCACCAACCGTGCATAAACTCCTGGTCCATGGAGGAAGCATTATTCAACATAACATGCTGCCAGTAGGTATGTGCAGTGAAGAAGTTCAAGAAACCAGGAATAAAAGTATTCGCAGATTCCGAGAATTCCACGCACGCAAATTCGATCGACTCGTCAATCTTGATGACGTTTTCAAGAGACTTCTTGTTTCATCAGATCCTATAATTTCTCTTAAATGTAAACGTCGAATTCAACGAGCACCGCTGGATATACCTGAAAATGCAATGCATCTACTTTTGAATTAATTGGCATTGAATAAATTCTCCTTATATAAATCATAAATTGTTGTCATAGCCAAATTATTTTTAATGAACACATTCTGTATTGTTGATATGTAAGCAAAACAGAAAAGGAAATACAAAGGCTTTAGGCAATTTCTTTTATGTCGCTATGCGATAAAATTTAAAACTTTGGTTAGTAAATTTAAAATTACATGCTTAAAAAAATAATATTTTCCAATTTTTGCTCAAATATACTTAAAAGTATGTTCTTTTCTATGGTTCAATCCGAACTTACTTTTATTTGCCCCAATCAGAGATAATGACATTTGAAAAAGGGCTATTTATGAGCGAAAAGTTTCCATAACTTTTGAAAGTATAAAGTTAGACTTTCAGAGTTATGAAAAAACGTGGATTGAAGTTTTCTAAAAGCTGTTCAAAGGTTGTTTTAACAAAATATAAAATTTCTTTCGAACATTAACAAGTCTCAATTTTACATTTGGATTACTACTTGTAATGAACTTAAGCAGTTCATCTGTCTTTTTACCAGCAATAAGCAAATTCGCCAACTCTCTTCGACTAATATCCATATTTACTAGTTTTATTTAAAACGAATAAAATCAGAAACCTTTTTTGACAGTCGTTTCACTTATGCAAAGCTTGCTGCGATGAGAGAATGATATTTGAAAGTGGCTTTTTTCATAATACAACGATATGTGTGTAAATGCTTTAATGCGTTGAACCTGCAAAACTACAAACTTGAAATCTAAATTGCAAATTTTAAAAAAATATCGTATTCGCCAATTTTTGCTCAAATATACTAATAAGTATGGTCTTTCATGTGGTGGAAACAGAATTCAATTTTAGGTGCCCGCATCAGCGATATTGAGCCTTGAAATAGGCTATTTTTTTAACGAAAAGTGTCCATAACTTTTTAAAGAAAAAAGTTAGACCTTCGGTGTCTTGGAGAAAAATACTCGGCTTGAAGTTTTCAATAAGCTGTTCAAAGGTTGTGTTAACAAAAAGTAAAAGATACGAAAGTTATACTAAAAAAACGTTTTTTTCAGGAACACCCTAATCTTTTTTTTTAAATTTCTTGTATAACAAAAACTAAAAGAGATAGAGCTTTAATATGTTCAACAAATTTATTCAAAATAAGTTACTTTACAACTTTGTGGAAGACTGTGGAGCTCTATCTTTCATCAGTAAAAAGTTTATTTTCGTATTTTAGATAAATTAGAACCACCCTAATAACTATTCCAATAAAAAGAAGCATCTTCTAAAGTACACAAATTCATCCTAAGACATGATACGGCTAAATTATACAGGTTTGTCAGAAAGTAAAAATTCCTCCTAAATTAGCGATCTGGACCACTGTGCATTGGGGCCAAGGGGCCTGTTGGTGAAGGTAATAAACATAAACATAAGGAAGATCCATAAATGACGTAGCATTTTTTGAGTGATTTTTAACACCCCCCTCCCCCATCGTAGCATTTCGTCACAAACCTCTAAATACCCCCCCCCCCTGGTAATTACGTAGCTTGACGGTAATTCTCCCCCCCCCCTTGTCCCCGTAAAATAAAAAAAATAAAAAACGATGTTAGTTATTCCCCTTTAAAAAAGCTACGTAGCATGACATGACCCCCTACCTCCCTGTCGTCACACATCATCACAAAATACAATACTCCCCCTCCTCCATATAATGCTACGTCATTTATGGATGATCCCTTACTGAGATATAGCGAGAAACGTGCTGAGAAATTTTTAATTTTTTGCTTCAAATGACTCTGTATGGTGATGGAATCAAGTTATCTTGATGCATAATATGTTTTTATGTGTAAAACTATTTAAGAAACATAATGGCATAATCATTTTCAAAACAAAAATACACGAATTGTGAGAAAAATGCAGTTTAAATTTTATACTGGAAATATTGAATATTTGGCAACACTGTAACCAAAAATAACTATTCCTTCAAAATGCACCTCACTGATTGTTTATAGACCAAATGAAGGCAAAGATATGAACAAAACTTAATAATTGATGTTTTTTTTTTCTATGGAAAATTTTCCATGCACGATTATGACACGCCATACAAATTTTGTCATCAATACACACCTATGACACGTGTGAATGCGACTTTTGTTTACATTCATAGTAAAAAATCACAACATAGTCAACCGATCATCGTAATATTTGAGAGATTAACACAGAATAGATAGGAACATCAATTGTCTTCTTTGAATTGTTTATACCATTTGTAAGTTCCAAGATATTCAATCTGAAACGTTTAAAATCGTTTTTCGCGAAATGTGCTAAATAGCACTTGTCATAAGATAGCACAACAGCGACGATATTTCAATTTTATTACTTTCGTTTCTCTTAGGCTTAAATTTGCCCAAAACAGCCCACTAAATCGGTACAATAATAGAAATATCACACGTTTACTCTCTTCACGGATGTGGTCGGACAATTGTCGGGTAGTCGTTGACCACCGGGTTGTCAAGCATAAATTAAGTTATTTGATGCCAACGAAACGTGCACATATTTTATGTGTTTGGATATATACAATCACACGTGAATTAATCTATAAAAAATCGAAAAAACAGCGTTATATTATACGAATATTTCAAACATTTTACATCGTTTGTCATCATATTAAAAGTATGTACAGTTTTTCCTCACATATATGAAAGCTAAAAACTACTTAGACAGTGCGAAACCACGCATATGATATGCATTCGTTAAAAAACTTATTTATTGCGTATTTAAACAATTGCTTTGAAACCTACTTTTGGTGAGTCGATAAGGTTCAACTTCGAGTTAAATTACAATATATTTCTTTCGTTTTGTTCACTTAAAATTAGCGAATATTTTAGTCACGCTTCGATTTTTGCTTTATCATTTCGATCAATGCATACCGTTTTAAACAACAGCCAGCAGGGCCGCAGAGAGAAACTACGGGCCCGGGAGGTCCAACGTACGGGGCCCCTACCACTTTGTATTGCCTGAGTACAAAAAAGTCAATGTTTGAAATCCATTTGGGTTCACTGATATTATGTATAGTACACTGAAATTTTATATTTATGTACCATTTTTTTGTTCTATTTGTTTGTAGTACCAATGAAGGTAAAAAAGGAGAATTTTTTATACTTTGGGAGTTTTTAATACCTCTTCGACAAAGCGCCATTTTTCTTAATAGTATTTATAAAAGTAAGGAAATGGCAAGATTAAAATGTAATAATAACAAAAATAAAAAATATCTAAACAGTGATCAACGGCAAAAGATAAAAAAACAATAGTAAAACTAAATATTAAAAGAATGTACAAAAGAGCTAAAAATAACAAAATCAACCAAATAAACATTAATTGTCAAAAAATGTTAAATCCAGAAAAACCGAAAAAAAACCTATAAAAAATTGATAAAGGAAAACAGGAAACTAGAAAAACATATTGCGAAGATTAGAAAAGTCCAACATTATTAAACAAATGAAAAATCGATAGGAAAGTAGGAATAAATTTTAGAATCAAAAATGAAAAAAAACTACTCAAAAGAATACAAACATTAATATAAAAAATGCATAAAACTGAAGAACTTGAAAAATCAAGAATAATACAATTTATTTAACAATTAAAATAAGACATATTTAAAGCAATAGAAAAATAAATAAAATGTTAAGAATGCATAAAACTAGGGTAGTATATATAAAAGACAAAAATAAAATAACCATAGTGAAATAAAAAAAAATGGACGAACCAGAAAATTTAAAAAAACTGTAAAATTTGAATGATGAAAAGACGAAAAAGTAAAGAAAATTGGAAGTATTGAACAAAAACGGAGCAAACAGGCAAAATGGAAAACAAAAAATAGTAGAAAAAAGACATACTATAGAAACACAAAAATGAAGAAATTAACACGAAAAAAATGAATAAAATGGATATTATTTAAAGAATAGAAAAAGTACTAGACATGAAATTTGAAATAAATTCAAGTAACGAACTAAATGTAAAATTTAGAAAAAGTGTGCTGAGCGTTTTTTTTATTTCGATTATAGAGGTTTTAACCTTTAGGTCATTCCCCTCTTCGGGTTAGAAAAATCTCTGATGAAAATTTCTAACCCTATGTGCGGGGTCAGGGCTCGAACCCAGGTGCGCTGCGTACAAGGCAATCGATTTACCAACTACGCTACGCCTACCCCCCGCGCGCTGAGTGTCAAGAAAAGATAAATCAAATGTTTTTTAGGAATAAAAAAAATCAATATTAACGTATAGGAAAATGGTCAACTGAAAAAATATTTTGAAACTAGGTTAAATGGAAAATATGAACAAATAACAATAACGAATTAAAAGGGCAACGGGCAACGCAAAATTGCAAAATAATCCAATGGCTTCTTCCGGGCGAATTCGGATTTACCTGAACGATGACATGGAATTCCAAAACCGGTGTGGCAACCCTAAGCAGGGCTTGTTTCTTTCAATAATTACTTTCGATACTAATTCAGCGTTTTCGGAGATTGGAAATTAAATAAATAAAAAAAAATCGATTTCAAATTGGCGAAATTTGAAGACAACCTCATGACTTCCAATCAAACCATTTAATTGTTTAACCCTTACAAGTCTGATCAAATTTTTGTTTCGATTATAGACATTTCAACCTTAAGGTCATTCGCTTCTTCATTCAGGTTAGGAATTTTTCTATAACAAATCTCTATTCCTGTGTGCGGGGTTGGGATTCGAACCCAGGTGAGCTGCATACATGACATTCAATGTACAAATTCCGCTATGCCCGCTCGAGTCTGATCTTATTTCGATGCGAGTTTTACGTTGGTATAAACATAGTTGATATCAAATATGAAGTAGTTTTGAATTTTTGCCAGTCTAGTTACACAAGATATTAAATTTTTAATTGCATTCTCAAATTAATTTTTGTCGAAAAAATATTTGTCAAAATTTTAGTTTCTGTTAAAAATCCGGACCCCCTTTTAAACTCCGGGCCCGGGGGAAACACCCCGGTCCCCCTCCTCTCTCTGCGGCCCTGACAGTCAGTAATTTATGGACGGCCCCAATAAGTATGGTTACGATGTGGGTCGATCTAATTAGGGCTCAACATTTTCGATACGCATAAATTTTAATCTTTTATGCGAAACGAGTACCTAAATAAATCGAAATGAGCAAGAGAGTGTACCGCTGTAAATACATTAAGTAGATCTGTCGGCTACTGCTATCGTCTCCGCTCCGACGTTCGACCAGAGAATGAGCTCGCCCGAGCAATGCTGAAAGTTATATATCCGATGATGACGTCATCGGCAAAATCAATACAGCCAATCAGAGGCATGGAAAGGCGACATCACGAGCAGTTTTGCTACATTTTATTCTGTACCTGTACTGAAAAAATCCTTTCCATCCGCACTATTTTTTGAGAAAATATGTATCGAAATCTGTATTAATTAAAAAGTTAATAGACTCGTTTACCCTTGCCTAAAGTATATTCTTTTCCTGTATTTCTTCGCTGATGCCAACTAAGCTGAGACACTGAACTCTTTTGTAAATTCTGTACCCACCTTCTCAACATTACTTAACTGTTTGCCAAACAAAAATTTCAAAGCATCGTTTTAAAGTTTTAGCTCCAAAAATCTGTACCATTCTATTCTTTTTCACAAAATTCAGTAATCTGTACCGTCCAGAATCTGTACCAATAAAAATCGAAATATCTGTACTTTTGTAGATAAATCTGTACTTGTGGTAACACTGATCACGAGCGCTTGGCCGCTGTATGCCTAGACCTGTCGTCGTCCCCACCCTCAGCGGTAGCAGTGCTCAAATGCAGCACTCATCGTAGCGCATTATCAACATGCCTGATTGCTACTGCTGTTCTTTACGGCCCGACGTTCGACGGGAGAATGAACTCGCTCGAGGAATGATATTCTTTAAATAGTCGAGGATGACGTCATTCATAGAAGCGTTGTGTGCTGGGTGCTCAAATCTGTCGTACGAGATGCTGTAGGCACGATGTTACTTGTCTGGCAAAAGAGCGACAACTGATTCAAACAGTCACGCGGCACATTTATCTATAACTTTTCGTGTTCGTTTGAGTCACTAAGGTGCTCCCTATTGACGGCTCTGCCGGGAATAGATTGACTGATGTATGGGAGTTTTCACGTTTTCCGAGATCTATTCATTTGTGCTTGTTTTTCAATAGTGTGCTATTGAAATACAAAAATACTATAGCAATAAAACATAATTTCAGTTAATTCTGAATTGTTTGGTGATAACCAGACAGAAATCCGTTTATAAATAACAAAGTTATTAGCGTTCAAAATAGTGACGCAAAACGTGACATCGTTTGATTTTAGATTTTAGATAGTGCAGTAAGACATTTTTAATGTCAAAATAAGCAAAATTAGGATTTTTGTGGGCCAATGGCAGTTTACATGCACGAGGCATTCAGCGTGGATTTGTCATGCCATTGGGTAGATTCATAGTTGCTGTCTGTGCTGAAGATTAATTTGGGCTATTCGAACCATGGCCGATCAGAGCATTTCACTTATTGTACAGCTATTAGAAGATACCAAACACTTTGGCTTATAATCGCCTATAGCGAACCCCGAAGTGGGCATTAGTTACAGGAACATAATTTGAATCTCACGATTTGCGAAGAACCCACTGTGTAACAGATTCGCTTAACACAGCAAGGACAATACCCTCCGTGCACGACTGGCACATTGTAATCATGCTAATTCTATTCAGTTCTCGACATTAAGAAACACTTCGACTCGGGGACTCCTGTTTTCAGTCGCCTCTTACGACATGGGATCTGGAACCCAGTGAATCAATTCTTGGCTGAGATACTTCAACCCGCCGGATGCCACACGGTGGCTGGTTTATTCAGGAGATATTATCTTTCTGCTATTAACCAGCTAGTTGACCACAGCCACGTGGCACACTTGGAACAAGTAAAAATATAGTATTTAAACAGGTTAATCAGCGCGAGTTCAATGCTGTCTTCCTGTTAACATATTTTATAATGCGGGTTGGTGGGGGAGGGTATGGGGATAAGTAGTGGGAGGGGAGGATGCGTTGGGAACAACCTAACATATTTTGGTACACGGGTGGGTGAAGGGAATGCGGGCATCAGGTAGGTCTAAAATGAAGGGGTGGGATAGGAAGAAGGGGTGAATGGGGAGTCAGACAATCAACTTCATACTATGCGTTCCATTTGAGACCAGGCCAGTAAAAATTGGTTCAGATACCACCGAAGTTTAGTTTTGATAATGTCCGAAACCCGGGACTTCCGGAATAATCTATAGTGGACAATTTATTCCAAGAGCAATCGGTTCACCATCAGTGATCTAGATCAGCGAATCGAAGTAATTTGATGTTCATTTCACTAGATTTTTAATCTATGAGGTTTTACGATTGTACCGGTTTATATGAGTTTATATGACCGCAATAACCAAGCTGTAACTCCGGAACCAAAAGCCCTATTTGAATATGTATTACATTATTCGGATAGCATGGTGTTACCAATTTAGAAGGGAATTTGCCGTGTGACCGTACTCTTCAACCCGTAACTCCGGAACTGGAAGACGGATCAAGTAAAAATCCAATATTAGCTTATGGGAGCGTTATACCGTTCATTTGAAGTTCATCTAAGTTTGTGCAAATCGGTTCAGCCATCTCTAAGAAAATTGAGTGCCATTTTTTGACACATACACATACACACTTCCATACATACATACATAAACATATATACACATACATTTAGCAATCTCGACGAACTGAATCTAGTAGTATAAGAGACTCGGCACTAAGGGCCTCGATACCGGTTGAAATTCCGAGCGATTGCCTAACCTTTGTATATGAGAAAGTCAGAAAGGTGCGAAATCAGCAGTCCCAAAAAGTCAATTTTTCTCAAAAAAATGTTTCGGGCTTTCATTACATCTAGACGTTTCATTTTAAGGACATTTGGCATCAAAACTATGAATAAAAATTTTAGTTCCGGCTTTTATGGAAATTTCATTCTATATTTCTGGATCCGTATAATCGATCTGTACGAAATTTCATAGTAGTCTATAGAAATAATATATCTTTCATTTGTAAATAAATTGGTGAAATTCGACCCAGCCATCTCCGAGAGACTGATGTGAGTTTCTTAATTTTAACCGTTATGTCTCCAAAAAACACCTCTAACAGGCCGACGTGGGTACCCGGGTACCCACAAAACTGAAATGTTGAGCGTTTTTTCAAAACGTCATATCTGCAATGAGTTACTCTCTTTGTTTACTTTCTCTTCTGTTAATAATTCGGTCACTTTAACATTTATCCCTCAGCTCTTTGCATAATATGCTAGTTAAAACCACCGTCTTTCGATCTGTACTGTAAAATAAGTGAAAAGTGTTATAGTGACGCCGTAAAAATCGAAAGAGAATGTATAAACAGAGAGTAACTCATTGCAGATATGACGTTTTGAAAAAACGCTTAAGAAATGCCAATAACTAAGGTAATTTCCAACCGATTTTGATGCCAACCGATGATGTTACAGGAGCCCCTCTTAACTCCTTAGTGAAGTTCTAAGATGTCACAAAGTTTCAATTTTCTATGGATAAAACATAGGAATGTCATTAATTGAAACCTAAAAAGGTACCGCGTCGGACACATAACGGTTATTTTAGTATACGGGGTGGATGAAGAGAATGCAGGTATGAGATTGGTCTGAGAGAGTCGCCCCCCGGCGAGAGATCGGGGAGGGGGTAAAAGAGTGGGAAGGGGGCAGCGTTAAAAATCATCGAAGCTCTTTTTGACGGCTGAAAACGGACCATATGCGACTTGTGGTGAATAAGAAAAATATTCATTCAAAAATCATGTTATTCATTTAGTTGAATATTGTACAACAATATTCGTTTCACCAATTATCTGCTTAAATATTTTCATATGTTGGTAAATCATATAAAATAATAACTATCATCGCTTATATTGCGCCAGGGTCTACTTTGATGCGTTTGATTCGTTGCTGCATGTTCACTTTGTGCAATAATCGGAGACGAATTAAAATCTGCATGGATGAGTGGGCGGTTTGTTCGTTTGACGTTTTCATTTACGTCACTGAATATTGAAAATGAATGCGGATGAATATGATCAATTTTCATTCAATGAATTTGAATATTTGTAACTCTGGAAGGGGGTGGAACAGGAAGGTGGGGGAAGGGCAGATGGGGGTCCAACACCGAACTGCATATTATACCTTCCATTCGAGACTAGGTTAGTGAAAATTGCTTCAGTCATCACCGATGTAGCTTTAGTTCTGGAATATGTCTGGAACCCAGCACTTCCGGAATTATCGGTAATGGACAGTATACTCCAATAATCTTTTATTCGATATCAATGATCTAGGTCTGCGAATCGAAGTAAATTGATGTTCATTTCATGGCTCCGGGTACGTTTAAACCTCGTCTCCATTTGGTTGGTGGTAGTAGATTCGGTTGGAGCATTCCCGATTTTACACCATTTTTGTTGGAACACTACTCTCCATGAAGGATAGTGTCAACCGACCGGCATGACTTCCCTGCTTCATATATAATTATGCCCGGAGTTGGGACCCAATAAAGTGGAGAAAAACATTGAAAATCACACATACGGAGCAGGAGCTATAAATCCGGCTAGGTCACCAACACCAGGAGCAGGTGAAGTTATTCAGCAAGAACAAAAGAAGGAGAAGCAGCAGCAGCAACAACAACAACAGCCACAGCAGAACGGGATGAATTACACCCTATAGAAGTCAAAAGTAATAGTAGCAAAGTACCTGGTAGAGAAGCTCCACAAGTTTGTGGATGCGAGAAACAATGTCGATAAGGACATTACGGAAATAGTTTTCAGAATCCGAATGGCGTTATTGTCTGCCGTTAATAAGTATGACACGGCAACACGGAGGGCTGATGTAGATGAGCGAGCATTGGCATTGGCTAAGGCTACTATCTTCCTAGCACACCCCCCCCCCCCCCCCACCACGCAACAATGGAAGGAGAAGCGAATTGGAGAGGAGAACACGCCAGTTTCCGCGACTCCAAAGAGAACAAGAACCTCAACAGAAGACCAGGCGGGCCCAAGAGGCAGACACTCGAAGACTCTGTTATTGCTGACGGTAAGGACGTCACCCAGAGAGAAAGCTGGAGTTCAGAATAAGAAACACGGGAAACAGTGAAAGCAGATGGAAGAGCAAAAGGTAGAAGAAGAGGAAAGTAAAACCTCCAGCTCGTCAGAAGGCGCCAAAGGGAGAAGCCGTGCTCGTCAAAGCCAATAACGCGACGACGTATGCAGCGCTGCTCAAAAAGATCAGAGAGGACCCGGAGCTGAAGGATTTGGGGGAAAACGCGGTAAGAGTCAGAAAGGCGAGATGCTCCTCGAGCTGAAGAAGAATTCCACGACTAGTAGCTCGACCTTGCAGGAGACTATTACAAAATCGATGGGTGAAAAGGCAGAAGATAAAGGCTTAAACACAGAGATGGTGATTGTGTGCAGTGCATAGAAGATACACTGAGAGGCGCACTGAAGCAGCAATGTAACCTGTGCGAGGTGCATATGACGATCCAGTTAAAGAAGGGATACGAAGGAGCTCAGATAGCTATGATTAAATTACCGGTATCCGCTGCAGACAAGGCGCTGGAGGTAGGCAAAGTTACGGTTGGAGAGTCGAGATGCTCATTAAGAGATGACTCACGAGTAAATATGTAGTGTTTGGGATTTGGACGGGACAACGGGAGGGTGTCTATCATCGACGTCACATTCTGTAGTCCTTCATTGACGACGAACACGAATTGGAGACTATGCGAGACGCATAGCGACCACCAGGCGATTCGCTACTGTATCAGTCAACGGTACCCTGCTGTAGCACGGAGAAGGATGACCGGCGAGCGAAAGTGGAAGAAGCACTTCGGCCGAAGACCGTGGATGCGGCTGTCCTTACAAGAAGGATTGAAGCGGCTTTTGACGCTACAATGCCGCGAAAACTGGAACCACGCAATAGACGGCGAGAAGCTTACTGGTGGTTGTTTCAGAGCCAGAAGGCGGGCTCAGAGAGCCATAACGGAACCAGATAGAGGAGAGCGCAAGGCAGCGTTTCGGCAAGCTAGGGTCGCTTTAAAACGGGACTTAGCAAGGCACACTATCATAAGGTGCTGTGCCGAGAAGTAGACGCTGATCCTTGGGGCGACGCGTACCGAGTCGTGGTGGTGAAAATGAAGGGCTCGACGAAGCCAGCCGAAATGTGCCCGGGTAAGCTGAAAATAATCGTCGAGGGTCTTTTCCCGAAGAATGATCCAACTGTCTGGCCATCGAAGAACGGACGATCGGCAAGTGACAGAACACAGAAGCTAACAGAAGCGTTGAAGCGCCTGAAATCAAAGAAAGGCTCCGGTCCAGATGAAATACATGGTGCTGAAAGCTGGCATATCCATGATGGTGCTGCAGAAGTGTTTAAATGAAGGAAACTTCCGCGAAATGTGGAAGGTCCAGAGCTGTTGTTGCTACCAAAGCCAGAGAAGCCGCCTGGCGATCCGGCCTCGTACAGGCCCATATGCCTGCTGGATACACTCGGAAAACTCCTGGCAAGAACAAGCTTTTAAGTCCTTAACAGGTTGACAAAATGCACGGAAGGTGAGCACGGACTGTCCAATATGCAGCTCATATTCCGCAAAGGAGCATCGACAGTGGATGCAATTCGGACAGTGCTCGAGAGTGCTGAAAAGGCATCTAAACAGAAGCGAAGAGGAGATCGATACTGCGCTGTGGTTATGATAGATGTGAAGAATGCATTTAACAGCGCCAACTGGGAAGCCATCGCGACAGCGCTGCGCAGAATGTGGGTTCCCGACCATCTATGCCAGGTTCTGAAGAGCTATTTCCCCAAGACGAGCAAAGGGTGGAAGTCAATGCGAGTCACAGCGATCGTTCCTCAGTGTTCCATTCTAGGTCCAACACTTTGGAACGGGATGAACGATGGGGTCTTAACACTGCGGCTGTCCAGGAAAGTGAAAATTGTGGGTTTTGCGGACGACGTGTCACTAACAGTGATGGGTGAGACACTTGAAGAAGTGGAGGTGTCGGTGACGGAGACAATAGACATGATTGAGAGCTGGATGAACGGAGTCAAGTTGCAAATAGCTCAGCGCAAGACGGAAGTATTGTTGGTCAGCAACTGCAAAGCGGTTCAGCGGATGCAGATCGACGTTGGAGGGCACGTGATTGCATCGAAGCAGGCACTGACGCAATTGGGAGTGATAATCGACGACCGGTTGAGCTTGGTTATTGCACGTCGGCTACACCTGCGAGAAATCGGCGAAGGTAACGAACGCAATAGCGAGAACAATACCAACGTCGGCGGCTCGAGAAGCAGCAGGTTTCGTCATCGATACTCCGATATGGGGTTCCTGCCTGGGGTGTTGCGGGCAAATCGGGTCCGTTAAAATCTGAACAGGAGTGCTTACAGCACAATATCGCCGGAGGTAGTATGCGTTATAGTCGGGATGATCCTCATCTGCATCACTCTGACTGAGGACGTGGAATGCTACCAGCGGAGTAATGCACGTATCGCAAGGAGACTGATCCGAGCGGACTCGTTGGTTAAATGGCAGCAGTAGTCGGAGAAAGGGAGGTTGACCCACCGACTCATCCCAAATGTGAGATCGAGTAGATCGGGACGAAGCGAGGAGCTAAATGGTTCACGGAAATGAAGATCGGTATCGGGAGAAATCTACCGTTCGGTTTCGGGAGAACCTCTCTCGCTGGGTAATTCTTCGTTGGATTAGGCTAAATCCATCATAGGTGACTAGATCGAGTAGTTCGCGAACAAGATTTTTGTAATGTCGGGGCTGAATGGATCATCGGGAAAGGTGAACGAAATGGAACGAGAGGGGAACCATAAAGCCTAAACCAGTCGCGAGTCGTCGGGGCACCAGAGAACTGAACGCCCTGCTCCACCGAAATCGCCGAACTGGCCTCAACACCTGGCTGGTTAGCTCAGTTTCGATGGAACTTCTCTCGTCGAGGAAAACTCCCTAGCGTTTTTCCTGCAGTTTTTAATGCTCTATATCAAAACAGACACACAGCCATTTTTCGATCTCGGCGAACTGAAGTATATCATACTCGGCCCCCCGGACCGGTATTAGGTTGGCGATTTTCAGAGTGATTGCATAACCTTTCTATATGAGAAAAGCAAAAATTTTAAATGTAACGCTCCAACTTCCTAACCCTAGTAAAACGACGAAGACGAACGAAGTGTAAGTAATTTACAACAACAAAATGAAATAACTCATAATAATAACTTTTGGTTGAAATTCTGTTACCTTGAGAGACATTTCGAAATTGAATGTTGGTTGCCTTAAACTCATGTGATAATTGGCATTTAAATTGAGATTTCGCATTAATGCTTTACCTGAGAACCGAATATAATTAAGCTGAAACACCTCACCTCATCCGTTGTGTAGCCTCGGCTTTTGACATAAAATCCAAAAAAATCCGTCGACTGGTCCACAGTTGGAATGGAAACAAACTACGACCATTTAAACTTAAAAGCTTGCAATCGTGCCACAGTGAAAGATGGATTAAATTGAGCAATTTAGGTCATTTATCGGGGGCCCCTCTCCACAGCACCCTGATTTTGCATTGGCCCCATCGACCAGCAAAGTGTAACCCGGTTCGAATGGGAACAGCAAATTTTACGTCGCGCACCGAGAACCGGCGAGTGCTGATAACGTGAAATTAATAACAGTAATGATAAATGTCCGGAATTAATAAAACTTCCGATTTCAGCGTCATCGGCGGCGTCGTGCGTCGTTGCAGTGTGCGATGCCGACGTCTCAGCAATCCACCGTCCGGTATCCGTGGGCAAACACGTTGACGCCTCTCTGTTGTTTCGGGCTCGCCCTGGTAAGTGATTGCCGGTCAGTGATAACGCTGCATTTTATTATTTATTCACGATTTCTCCTCCTCTGGGCCAAACGCGCTCCGTGCACAAGGATAACAACCGCAGTCAATGTGCAGGCGAGGATGATTATTTATCAGCGGCGGGGTGAGGTGGATCAGGTGGGAAGAAGGGTTGCAGAACTACATGCACTGGTCAGATAAACGTGAAATGGATTAAAAAAATACTCTTCTCTGTCGGGTTCTGGAGCTACTTGCTTGTGGTTAAGGACGACCCTGGCTGTGGACTTGTTGTGGTCTTAGAGGTCTTATTTGAGGGATTTATTTAAAAGATTTTGCGCTTAACGTAAGTGGTCATCTGGGCTGCAGCCAGCGTGGCACGGCTTACCGTTGAATGGATCGAAAGAAGCCAGTAAACTTGTTGGAAAATACGAGGAAAAGATTATCTAAATTATATAATTGTAGGTTTGAGTAGTTCTTTTGAAGATCTTGCTAGTTGGGCTTGGCCGTTCGTTTGATGCAGTCGATGGGCGGCTAGAGGCCACTCGCATAAAGCAGAAGCAGTAGGAGTAGTTCAAGATGATCGAAACTTGACGGCTTTGGTTTTTATGGGCTTTGAGGATTTATTAAATTGCTGACTTGATGTCTTATTTTGCACAGCCGCGCTAAGAGGAGAAATCGATTTCGAGGGGTTGGGAAGCGAGGCAACCAGTTTATTAACTGGTACTCGTAACAGAGTGAATCCAATTATTTTGAAATAAGCACCTGGTAATGAGGCACAACATTTTGGAACTATAGCTATAAAAACGATGAGCTGGAATCAGTTTTTACGACATCCTATTAAAAAAGCTTTTCAAAGGTACCACACAACTTAATTATAGGTAGGTAGATCTGATTCTGATCTGATTTTATCTCTCTTTCTCAAGTAAACTATCACCTTGCTGGACCGACGAACCGATGTGGGAGCGTCTCATCCCAAAGGGTGACAAAAACAAAATTGCCGCATCATCCGGAACCCGTAATTTAGCGCTGAGTCAAGGGTCAGGCTCTGCTCTTCAGGTCAGCAATTTGGGCTATCGGCACGATCAATCGTCACGGTGCCGATATTTTTTCCGCTTTGTGCTCTTTCGTACGTGTTTTTGTTTTCACCGCCCCGGTTAGGCTCTTGTTAAATGATATGGCTTGATCAAGATGTCCGAATGTTTCAGCACCTAGCAATCTGCTCGTCGTTTGTTTTCGGAAGCAATCCATTTTCTGCGCTGTTTTGTGTTGCTATTGTTGGGTCTATTTCGTCTATTTATTGATACAGATAACCAAGATACGAAAACGAAAATTAGTTTCAATTCTTATAAAAGAATTGTTGCTCTGAGCTTAGCAGTAAATTTCAATGGTGGTAAAATAATTTTCTGGATAAAAATCTGATATACCTACGGTAGTGCGTATAGGAATTGTTTTAAATTGAGCGACCATTGTTTAAAGCTGGTATATTGATCAAAACAGTTTTGCTCTTTCAACAATACAGAATGTACAGAAAAGTGTGGTTGTTTCTTGTACTAACAATTTAAAATAATCATGTACATGGTTTTCGAATCCATTAAACATATTTAAACTCATACTGGAATCAAAACTAAGATATTTTTTTTCTGAATTAAAAGACACGCACAACACTTTCAAATGTAATTTGTTCTTTGCCATATCGCTTGACCAAAGGTGACATCGGTATGACCATCAAACAAACAAAAACAGAAATAATTCAACGAGCAACCTTTCTTCTTCGTCACATCTTTCCTGCCTATAATCCTATAATTCGATTGTCTGGCCTGAAATATGACCGGTGAGCTGTCAGGAATCCTGCTGTGGGTCTGTTGTTTTTTTTCCAACACCCTCCCTCAGCCGTCTACTGCCGACACGTCCGTCGTCGGCGGTCGGGTCGACCCAGTGAACGATTGATGCAACCAGCAGGTAGGATCCGAAATGCTTGACTGATATCCTGGTTTGTTTCAGCTTTTTGAAAGGCATCGAAATCGATTCGATCCTTTTTGTATGTTCTTAACAGAATATATTTTAGCATGATATGAGAAACGATACATGTTATGTTAAATACAAGGTCGAGAAAGGTTCATGATGTAGCAACATTTCAATTTATTTGAAATGCAAAATATGTTTTATTCAGAAATAATCAAAATGAAGAAACCTAAAAGAATACACTTTTTAAGTACTTCTTACCTTGTCCTGTTCTGCTAGGTGGATATGTACATTTTTTGTAGTTTTCATCAACAGGTGAAACAAATGGGTCACATTAGATAGAGTCATCCGCCTGAGGGTTCGCTCCGGGGTTTCCTTTTGTTTGGTGCTGTTGAAATTATTATGTAAGTGATAATGAAGACATCCTTCAAAATGAGGGCAAGGTGTAGTTTCTTCATAGGATAACATCGTACACACGGACAAAGGATTCTGATGAAGTGGTATGTTGCAGTAACTCGACAAGCTTCATTCGACTAAAGTCAAGGTTCATGGATGAGGTTCGATTCGTATTTCCTTTTGTATACGAAATCCAGTTTTGATGTATGATTTTTTGCGTTGGAATTTCTTGTTTTACATAGCATGTTTCAAAATTTTTGAAACCTGGGATGATATTTTTTCGATAGTTGTCCTACTAGAGCTGCAGAGCTACGTTCCCCGTCAGAATCACACATTACAATTGCAGACGAGACAATTGCCTGTCGCCCACTAAAACACTGCTTAAGGCCAATTGCAGCGGGCAATCATTCTGAATGTGATATTAATTGTACGGTTCAGATATGTGTTGGCGTTGAGACTTTGCAATCTCGTGTATCATCGCGAAGGAATCGAGCATTTATACGTTAACGTGCTTAATCGCGTGTGTGTTTCTATGTCGCGTGTACTAACGTGTATTTAATTTCGCGTGCATAAATTCTATTTTACAACCGTGTACCTTTCGCATATTCGCATGTGTTCTTGGATGATCGCGCGAGGACCGTGAATCTAATACTTAATTTTTTATGTACGGCTCAGATGCTAGAAGAAAGTGAGATCTTCCATATCACTATAGTTCCCGGTTATGTCAACATGAAAATGTTGTCTAGTGGACATGATAGCTTTCTTTTTCTAATTGGTCCCATTGAAGACATGGACCTAGTCTGTTGATACAAAGGATAGAAACTTCCGGAAGTAACCGATTTAAGATCGTGCGAGCGCGGGAGTTTTTAGACCGCGTTTAAAAATTTATAAGCGCTGAGACGTTCATCTTATCGCAGGGATGTCATCATGTTTGCGGGCGTCGGTGCCGTGGATGATCGCGAATGACTCAAGCATATGTATGTTAACGTGTACGTGACTTCGCGTGTATAATTTCGAATTTATAATCATGTGGCGTGTATTCTTGAATGAACGCGCGCGGACTGTGGATTTGATGTATAATTTTCAGTGCATGGTACAGATGATAGAAGAGAGTCAGTTTCCCCATATCACTAGGGTTCCCCGTCATGTCGCCATGGAACGTGTTGTCTAGTCATTTTTGATTGGTCCAACTGAAGGCATGAGTCTAGGCTGCTAGTACCGAGGTTACGTTTCCAGACGTGACCGTGTCATGATCGCGCGAGTGCACGATCGATCGAAGATTCCATACAAACTGGTGGCCAAAAATATTTTGTCTCATATTCTTTCGCGAAAAGCTTGTTTAAGTTGTTAATAATGTACGACACTCATAATGGACGTATCCAGGATTAAAAACCTTAAGGGGGAGGGGAAGGGAGAGAGGTGGGGGGTTTGGTGTAAAGTATTCAAAGGTGATTTTTTTCAAAAGAATAAAAAATGACGCACAAAGAGTTTTAGTCAGTTCAATCACTTTCCTTATAATGATGCATCATTTGAACAACATTTTCTTAAATTTTCATTGGTCAAGTGAGAGTGAACTTCCGAAGGCACCTCGAAAAAATACGGTGTGCATCGTAAGTCAAAATCTACTGGACCAATTGCTTCGAAATTTTCCACAGTTCTACTTCACATCATTTTTCAGGTAACTACAAGACGTTTCGATAAAATTGTTATTACAAGTTTAACAAAAAAATGTTAGTGGGTTTTTTTTAGAGAAAATGGGACTTTGGCTACAAAGTTTTACACAAAACTCAAAAATCGAAAAAAAAAAGGAAAAGCTCAGATAACATGTGCTTTCTAACCCTCAAACCAATAGTAACGGAGAAAGAATGCAGGTCGCAAAAGAGACAGATAAATATTTTAATTTATTTATTTAAATAGAAGTAAATAGAAAATAGTTTGAAGTGCTATTTAGTGATTATTTCAATGTGGAAATGACCATTATTATTAAAATTTAAATTAATAATAATGGTATTATTTAAAGGCAATGTCGCTCTTTCAGTTGATTGCTATGCCAATATATCTTCTTCATATTTATAGTTTGCGATTAATTGTTGTTTATTTTGGAAATGTTGTTCCGGAGATATAGTATAATGAATCATATATAAAAAAATATCACGAAAACGAAATGGTTAAAACTATCATAATAAGTATTTAAATGGCCTTAGAAAATTTTCTTGGTCACAAAAGCTGCTTTTGACGATTCCGATGCTCATTAATATAAGCATGTACATTTTTGAATTTACAAATCATGCTATTTAAAAATTTCAAATATTTGGTTACATTGATCGTGTTAACGGCAAGCTGGGAACTCCAGTACAACTCGGTACCATTTAATGCTACACAGTAAGGTTGTATGGTAAAAATGTAGTCAGATCAATTATCTTTTCAATACATAGACTCTAATTTTAATCCACGCTCATTTCGTTGTGGAATATGAAGCACTCAACCGAAACATTTACTGAAGTACCCTTTTCTGGTCGACTAGTTGAGACTGCCTTTAAACTTCAAGTAATGCATTCTCAGTTTAGGGCAAATTCGGGCAACTGTAATCTTCGCTATAAGTTAGAAGATATATTATTCTTGCATTCCTCATCGAGAATTCCGGGGGACATTTTTTTCCCGGATCCAATTTGTGGATATTTTAGGACTATGAATGGTTATTTTTCATATAACTCCATACCAATGCAATATATATGCATTTCCAATTATACAATCACAAAGCTGGCATTTTTAGCTTTAAAATGGAATATTTGAACATATGTTTCATGCAAAATTCGGCAAAGATACGAACAGTTGAGATAACGCACGTGATATTTCTATTTTTCATAATTTTTATCTTTAGGCATCCATATACACAGTTAAGTCAAATATATTTCCGAGATACTCTGGGAATTTCTTAGCTAGAGTATATATAAACATTCAGTATTTGATTGATTTGAATTGGAGTTGATGTAATTTTCGATTTTTGGCCACATGCCTCCCCATAGTGGAGTGGTGGGTTAATGCTTGATATCGTGTTTGTAATTTTATAGGTGTTACGTTTACTTAACTACCGGGGTGTTTCAATGTAGGCGAAATCGCAGGCGTAAGAATCTGTAAATGATTGCAATTGCATGGTCGCGTTTGTGACCAGGTATGTGTTATCGCGAATGCCACGAGCGTTTGGACGTTTGTACCTGTATGAGTATAGATAGAGTATAGTATAGAGATATAGTAATAAAAGGGATCACAACATGCCGAATAAAGAACAAGGATACAAAGTGATTGGTTAGAAGTGTATAAATTGACCGATACTATTTTGGTACACATGAGTAATGGAAAAGCAAACAAATAGAAGTACAAAAGAAACAAACTAATGAAGTAGAATAGAAAAACACATGTAACATGAAATCTAACTACTTTAACTCTATGCTATATTTCACCCTAAGGAGGAAAATTTGGTAAAAACCAAAATTTCTCACTAGGGTGAAAATTTGTTGGTAAAAACCAGTCTTTGTACAGGAGGGCACAAATCCTTATTTCATACTATGTTGCGTTTCGGCTTCGCCTCTTCAGAAACCGACACTAACGTATTGTCGGAATAGATTAGCGCCGGCTTGACGCAAATCCCTTAAAACTAAAACACACTATGTGTTTCAATCAAACGACTGATCAAACGTGATGTCCCGTTCGAGCAGAAGTTCTGTTTATGCCGATGAGACACAAGTGAAGCCGAAACTTGTCTTGGCTTAGCAGGCCTATGCGAAAGCACTATGCTATATTTCACCCTAAGGAGGAAAATTTGGTAAAAACCAAAATTTCTCACTAGGGTGAAAATTTGTTGGTAAAAACCAGTCTTTGTACAGGAGGGCACAAATCCTTATTTCATACTATGTTGCGTTTCGGCTTCGCCTCATCAGAAACCAACACTAACTTATTGTCGGATTAGATTAGCGCCGGCTTGACGCAAATCCCTTAGAACTAAAACACACTTTGTGTTTCAATCGAACGACTGATCAAACGTGATGTCCCGGTCGAGCAGAAGTTCTGTTTATGCCGATGAGACACAGTGAAACCGAAACTTGTCTTGGCTTAGCAGGCCTATGCGAAAGCACTATGCTATATTTCACCCTAAGGAGGAAATTTGGTAAAAACCAAAATTTGTCGCTAGGGTGAAAATTTGTTGGTAAAAACTACAAGGGGCAGCCCTGAGGGGTTGCACGAACTGTAGACGTAGGACTATACTACTTAATGTAAAATATTTACCGGTGAAGAAAAATCAAATTTTAAACAATATAATCACATCTCATGTATAGAACAAGCTTTCTAGTTGCTCTCAAACAGATCCTAAAAGTTCAAACACCCATGAATAACCCCAAGTTTGTAGATGTGTTTCGATGCCACAGGATTGTAAAATGGTTAATATTACGTCATGAAAATTCAATTCTTCCGTGACAATTTTTTTTTGCCTGCAAAATGCCCTGTGTTTATGCAAAGCTCATGATTTGTTGGGATATTAGCATTGATCGGAAAATGCTTTCCAACGCTACGCATTGCATACATACAGGACATTTTGCAGGTCACCAGAATCTGTTCATTTTACCACCGCCACATGTTCATTTTACCCACTCGCTATAAACATTAGGGTGGGGCATTGTTATATGGAAAACGTAATCATAACCTAATACCAACAATTAGATAGAAGTGTAGTCCAGGATATGCTGAACAACTTTGCCGAAGGATGCATGGTGCTAGAATGTCTCTACAACAAGTTATAGCTGTTCAAAGTTCGATAGATCGAATTAATTGCCAAAAATCTTTTTTTTTGCCAACACTGCGGGTGTACCAATGACTTTTCATATAGCATACCAAAATAACATCATATACTTTAGATTTACCATATTGGTATGTATTATTCAAAAGCCTTAGCTCAATTTCATGGGCGCAGGTAGTTTCGCAATAGGGTGTAGTGAGGGGAGAGGGAGGGGGGGGGAGACTTCAACATATAGAAATTATAACTGAAATATCTGTAATCTTGTCGAGTTGAAATGTTCAGATGAATTATTTTAAAACATTTGCACAATGTCCCATACATAATAGTAACGATGAAACGAAACATATTGTATCCCTCTGCATTGACTTTATATCAATGGAAGTCATGTTGCAGACTGAATCAACTGATGTCGAGTTGATATATCAGAGGAATGCATTGATTATATTTCAGTTTAATACGCGCTATGATTTGATAGGATGCTCTTTTTCAAGTTGTTTGATCACCTGAAGTAAAAATTGTTGTTGAACTGGGGCTCTTGTGGATTGTGTAAATGTTGTAAAATAATTCATCTGAACATTTCAACTCGACAAGATTTCAGATATTTCAGTTAGAATTTCTATATGTTGAAGTCTCCCCCCCCACTTCCCACTCCCCTCACTTCGCCCTATTGTGAAACTACCTACGCCCATGAAATTGAGCTAAGGCTTTTGAATAATTCATCCAAACATACCAATGTGGTAAATCTAAAGTACATGATATTATTTTGGTATGCTATATGAAACATCATTGGTACACCCGCAGTGTAGGCAAAACAAATGATTTTTGGCAATTAATTCGATCTATCGAACATTGAACAGCTATAATTTGTTGTAGAGACATTCTAGCACCATGCATCCTTCGGAAAAGTTGTTCAGCATATCCTGGACTACACTTCTATCTAATTTTTGGTATACTGTAGGAAGAATTGTAGTCTGTAAGATCGAAAATGCAAAAAAGTAGGTTTTTCCATACTAATTTCCATACAAATTTCAAACGCAATGCGCTACGCCGGGTCAAATCCAATCGACCCCAAATTTTGCACAGTTGTTTGGGGCACCAAATGGAACCAAAAAAGTGCTGTGCTGAAAAAACGATCATTTTGCCCCACCCGAATAAACATGTTTCATTTTTGGACATGTTTAGAAATCAAGAATCATGTTTGAAAAAATGTGTTTATGACGAAGTATTTTTACCAGATATGTACAAAACATGTCTAACAAGAAACATAAGGTGTAATATCTCATTCACTTATTAGTTAGAAAATAATGACTTTGCTTAACCGTTGTGTGTCCAACGCGGTACCCGGGTACCTTTTTAAGTTTCAATTAATGAAATTCCTATGTTTTATCCATAGCTGGAAATTGAAACTTTGTGACATCTTAGAACTTCACTAAGTCAAGCTTTTGGGTTAATAATATTGTTGATATAGTAAGGGTGGGAGTGAGGAGGGGCTCCTGAAATTTTTTACTACATAACAGGCCGACGTGGGTACCCGGGTACCCACAAAACTAAAATGCCCATAACTAAGGTAATATCCAACCGATTTCGATACTTTTGGCCGTTTTGGATTCAGGAACTCATCCACTTTTGGACTTGGTAAAAATGAATCGGGTTACTTCATTCGGTTCCCGGGAATCCGGGTTTCCGGAAGCAGGTTCCTGTGCAGGAGTACTATTTGCGAACTTCAATGGAATACTAGCAATATGGGTATCAAAATTCTTGGAATTGCATCAGTAGGCTGTATCTCGTGGTTTTGGAACCATTTGGTGATTTGACCTCGGAACGGATATTCCGGAGCAGGTTCTCGTGGGGCCGTGAGTGGCCATTCCATTCCAATTCCATTTTTCAAATTGCCATAGGGACCCTAACAATAAAAAATAGACTTCCGAGACAATTTGAAGAGTTTTGATACTCATATTGCTAGTACATTATTAAAATTTACAAATCATATCCAAGTACTGGAACATTACTACGGAAAATCCGGATTACCGAAAACCAGATCCATTATTCCGGTTCTATTGTACATAATCAAAAAGTGAACGATTTCCTGAATCCAAAATATCTAAAAGTGTCCAAATCGGTTCAAAGAAGCCATAGTTATGAGCATTTCAATTTGTGGGTACCCGGGTACCCTCGTTGGCCTGTTAAAGGTGTTTTTTTTTGTTGGGCACATAACTGTTAACGTGTTCATTTTACCGCCAGTTCCCCTACCTACCAACACATTCGCCCCAAACATTGAACCCAAGCGTACAATGCAAAATGAGTCAACGCTGATGATGATGGGTAGAGCGAAAGAGACAACTAGTACCACCACGACACTATTAGCGCGTTTCACCAAAATTCCACGCGGCCTTTCCCGATTGAAAGGAACGGCCGCGCTTAGCCCATCTGTCATAATTTCGTGATTTTGCATAGCGAAGGGCTGAATGATTTTGTTCCAAAAAACAGCCCTGCGTTATGCAACACTTTGTGCAGGTTGATTATACCAGTTGCAAGTGGGGCCAAATTCACCAAGTTCCGTAAAATTCCTTTTAAATTACAGAATTGATAAAATTGCTTAGATGAGCTAAACTAATTAATCAAATCCTGTTTTAAAAACTGTCCTTGCGTTTAAACCAAAATGGGAAGCTTATTACTACCACTACATTACTTAATTTCAAGCGCAAATGGCAAATACATGTGCTAGTTAAACTAAAAATTTACTGGCAACATTACAGCGGCATTAAGGAAGCAGTTGGAGCGGTCGCCTGTTGGACGACACAGGGTAGCGTCCCTCCACAGCCAGTGTAACGGACTTCTAGCTCAGCTACACTGGCTGTAAAAAACACAGCGCAGTGATCTGCTTCGCCAGCTGTTCAACAGGGAACTGAGCGTGACCGGCCAAGTTTAAAATTGGACCACTTTTCGTTACATACCATTTTTGTAGAATTTGCAGAGTGCACCCCCATATCGAAAACAAAGACGTAGTCCTACGTCAAAACCAGTCTTTGTACAGGAAGCATAGCATAGTAAGAAACGTTTCTAGAACATCTGCAGAAATATTTGATTGGTTCATCGAATGCACACTTCGTATAAGTTGTTTTACCGAAACTGTAATATCTGCTTTATCGTGAATTTTGCATAGCATAGCAAAAACGACCGCACTCATCATGGGTGGCTGATACAGTGAAATTTTTCTATACAATAGTATAGTTCACTGCACACCTGGCCATGTCCTTACGATCGCAAAAGGGAAGTGTTAGTATAATACCTACTTTAGAAGATGCGGAGAACCCACGCAATCCATAGGTATTACGGATATTGGATTTTGTTAGTAGGGTAGGAAATGGGGGCGGATTGGGGCAATATATATTTGTATTTGATGCATTTATTTGAATTTTATGTTGGGTGGACCTTACCAGATTGGTTGTCACGTCTTCCTCCTTTTGAATTATCTCTGTAGTTAATGAATACTTTTGCTTCCTCCACCTTTTGATTTTCGACTAGAATTATGATTTTCCTTCGCAGTATCCGGTATTCTTGATCCTTATGCTGCCTAACTGCCTAGTACCTATAGTGGATGTCGTTCTCATGTTCTGAGGACGGTGGGAACCACCGAACCGAGAAACGTTGTAGGGGAAGATGGGGTAAAACGCACCCCCGGGGCAAAATGCCCCCCTTGCTCATATCGAAAACTACTGAAAATTTATAGAAAAGGGTAACACCAGTCGGAAGTCCGCCAAAGTAAACATATTTTGTCAAAGTTTGATAACCGTACATCAATAGCAGCTCGAGAAATAAACAAAAGACAATAACGTGCTCTTCTCATGTCATTATCATGGCTCGTGCAACAAGGATTTTCAGCTCTTATAAATGCAATTTGTATTATTATATCAGTGCATTCCAGTTCTATTTATACCGTTGTTCATTATTCTGTCGCCCTATATATGACAAATCTACTAAAAAATCACTTTTTGCTAAATTTATATCTCTGCTCCATCGGGGGCAAAATGCCCTCTTCTTTGATTTGGATGATTTTGTAATCGAAAACAGAAAAATTGTTCTGAATACCTACAAATTGCATAACCTAAGGCTATTTAATGGCACACTTTTGTGAAATCTCGTTAGAAAACAAAACTACTTGCTTGTTCACCGAGCATTCTACCCCTTTGTTGCGGTGCATTCTGTCCCGTCGTTGTAGTGCATTATGCCCCGTTGTTGTGGTGCATTTTACCCCCGAACAGGTGCGTTTAGCTTATTTTTCGAAAGGCAATTTTTAATGATTTTGAAGAATCGAATATTTTTCATGTTCTTGATTAGTTTTCAAAGTGTTATGATTGTGATTACAGAGGAAAATGTTGGTAAAACGATATCATTAATTAAATTCTCCCGATTTGTGTTCTATAGCTGAGTTATGATCATATTTCCTTAGGGGGTGCGTTTTACCCCATTTTCCCCTATGTGATGCTGTTGTCGGAGGCATCGCACTAGTTTAATCATCACATAATGGTTTAACACGTAAACACCTGAGTTTGATTTTGGCTTCCATTTTCTCCTACTTATAAACCGATAATTTAAAATTCGAATTAGTTGCCAACGAACGGAACCGCAAATATTTTATTGCACTTTGTTGATTACAGACTGTTCAATCAACTGCGCTATACTATTTGATTAATTTCAGATTCTATTTTCTTCAGTAAATTTTGCACGAAAATTTGGCGTCCTTTTCGGTCAACGCCTACTTCACTTTTTTCATCTGCTTTATCGTGACATTCAAACTCTTTGAATGTCGCTTTCAAAGACGCACGCTGGGTTTTTGAAGGACCTTAAGATCAAGAAATTCAGATTCTGACAGATACTCGCTCGTAACAGGAAATCGATGGTAGACTTCACCCATGTCCATTATCTGCTTGATTTTGATTCATACTTACTTCAGAATTCAGCTCAATCATTTCATTCAAGATTACCAAAGAAGGTGCTTTGGATTGAGTTAACATTCCATCGAAATGTTCTGATACGCATTCCAATTTTGGACAGTAACTTCAGCAGCTGCGTTTAGTATATCGTCTCAATTAAAATCCTAATTACCAAAATTTAAGTTGTGCATATACCCAAGAAAAATCTTTAAAAGAAGTTGATGTTGTGTAAACTGAGTGACGAGTTATCAAATGGTTCAGTGATGTGTAGTCCACCTAATCGACATCTTCTGACAACTGCTTTTAAGACAGATATACATGCAATAAAACGGGTTTGAAAACTTTTCAATTATACCTTTTGTTTGCAAGAAAATGATCCACCTTTTTATTTTTTTTCCATATTTCCGGATCCCGGGAAATTTCATATTTATTTTCCGAATTCGGGGGAGCTGAAAACCGTCGGGAAATGGAAGCTCTACCCTTTGGTGTAGTTTTGCTTGACAACATGGGGGCAACGATAACACATATTTATTTATTTCCTTTAATAAACCAAAGCTGTAAAAAAATATTCAATATTATTCCGAAGACATAGCCTCATAATCCTGGCTGGCTGACGAAATCGGGTCAAAAAGCTAACAAAATTGGGAGCTGACAAAACGGGCTTTTCACTGTATTGATATAATAATCTTTTAAGAATTTAAACTGTAATAATCATCATAATATTAAAAATTAGATTCATTTTCTACCTTCTTGAATTTCATTAGAATTTTTTTCCAATTGTATTAAAGTATTTTATAGCGTTTGTATCACCAGGAATCGGTAATCATAATATATTGGTTCGATTGGCCCATTCTATTTGTTGTTTGAAGGTTTGTGTCGCGACATGCCATCTCATTTTACTGATGGCAGAGAAAAGGGGAAGGATTTGTAAGGAAAAGGTAGCGAAATGGAAAATGTCAACACAATGCAATAACGATGCAAAACAGTAAAAAACTGCTGTCTTCACTCCTGAGGAATAATAATCCCTACTTATGAAGCCTAAAACTCTTTACCATACTTGGTATCTTGCAATATAATTCGCAACTAAATATTAATTATGTATCAGAACTATCGACTTATCTCCAAACTGTATACACTGTGTATGCATACTATGCATACACGAGGCATTTCACGTGAATTTGTCATACCATTTTTGTTGAAAACTACGAAGACGAGGTTAAGAAGTTTTCTAACATAGAAGTTTCCTTTATGGAAATACGGTTCTTGAACCAAAGCTGTGGAAGCTTTTCCTTGCTGCATAAAAAGGACAGATTTATAGTTGCTGTATGTTTATGCTGAAGATTAATTTGTGCAACTCGAACCATACTCGATTCACAGCACTACACATTTCACCGTCAGCACTTATTGTACAGTAAGTAGAAGATACCGAATACGTTGGCTTACAATCGCCTACAGCGAGTCCGTAAGGGCTATTACAAACTTGACCATCATTTGAATCACACGACGCTCCACTGTGTCAGAGAATTCGCTTAACATACTCCGTTCGCGACTGGCAGATTTTACATCTGTCAGTGCTCGGCACCGATAAATACCTTGACTTGAGGACTCCTGTTTTCAGTCGCCTCTTACGACATGGGAGCAGAATCCTAGTGGATCGATTCTTGGTTAAGATACTGTAACCCACTGGATGCAATACGGCCACTAGGCTGTTTTTGTCCGGAGAAAGATGATAGACTGTTATCAACCTCCAAGTGGATCACAGCCACTCATCAACGCAAATTACCCCTAAAGAGCAAATAGTGTACTACTTAGAATGGGATATAGTACAGAAATGTGATTCTAAAAATTTACAAACAAAATTTAAGTTAAAAAAAGTTTTGTGCTTCATTCATCGTCCGCTAGTCGAATGAGAAGCATGTTGATGGGCGGTCAGACGATGATGTAAGAAGATAAAAACGTGTTTAATCCACCTAACAGTGTGATGAGACATTTCTTAAAACTCTTATCACTCTCTTCGGATATTATATCGTTTGAGAACATTTACAACTTAATGCTTCGCTATGTTTTTGATAACACTTACTACATGGCATAGTGGCAGGACTCAGAGAATCGCTCAAATCAGCATAGGACAACATCAGTGCTAGAAATCTCAAACCAAATCAATGGGAAAGCGAAAAAATGACCCATAAAATAGACATACCAACGAATTACGAATTATTGTTAATAAAATATCTATATTGTGGTGGGAAAACTGAATTTTCCTAAAATGGTTATATATTGTACTGAGCCAAAAAAATCGAATTTTTTTTTGAATCGATTTGAAGTTTATACTTTACTCAAATTTCCAACGCGACTGAGAACTAAGAAATCAACGCTTTTTATTGAAAAGGGCGATACTAGCAGTGGTACCATTCAAAGAAAATCGACAGTGAATATTTCCAGACTTGGTTTTATTTCCTACTTAAGAACAATTGTGTTTTTTTACATCCTAGATTGCATGATTCAGTGATCGAAACCCAAAACTTCATAAAGTATTTGAAATCATTAAATTAAAATTTGTTTTTGCTATTGAAATTGACATAATGATAATATAGCCCCTTTGGCGATTGTTTACTGTTTCGGTCCCACCTATCAGCATTGAAGTATCGCCCTTACGTTTTTTAAAATAACTACCGTTCTACACTACCGATTTCGTCCGTGTTTTTGTCGTGACTAACGACTTACCTTTCAATATAGGGGCCCCTTTTCAAAATTTCGGAAGAAAAATGATGTAAGATTTTGAACGCTTATATCTTTTGTTGTACTGAATGGATTTAATCAATTTCTTCGGCATTTTGTCGAAAATATTTGTACCAATGTTGTATTAAATTTTGGAATATGTAGGATATTCATTATCAACGGAAAAATAGTGTTTTCAAAAATCTTTCGAAAACGACTCGGAAAAGTGAAAATTTTCAGCCCATCCCGCACAGAGCCGTCAAAATGGTGCAGCAAATTAACAATAAAATAATGAAAAGTTTATATAAAGGTCGACTACATGTTTGTTCCTATGATTATTCGTATTGGGTTGCTTGACGAGAGCAGTTGGTGGGGGAAAGCCGGGATATTAATTTTGGTTAAGCCATTAGAAGTCGGACGGAAAGGAAAGGCTCATGCACGCCACGAGAACGAGCGAGAAAGCGATAGTAGTGCATATTAGCGAAAGCGTTACGTACATTTTGAACCTTATTAACTTTTCTTCTACAAAACGGATTGCCAATCTTGTTTCATAAATCGGAAGGAAAACGTTCAATGCTTGCTACCGATACGTTCTTTGCTATATAAAATTTGTTTAAATAGTTCAAAAACTACTTTAAATGAAATCAACATTAATGATAAAACCTATAAATAGGGGTGTCGCAGCTTTTCTCAAAGCCAGACGTGTGTAAGACGCAGTGCATAACAGACGTGCGTGGTCGTGAGAAGCTGCATCGGACGACCAATCAAATCAGCTACCATCGGAGAGAAGAAGAAAAACGTTGGTGGAGGTGGTGGCGGTGAGAAGTCCAAAAAGCCAAAGGCTAAGAAACGCAGTCACTGAAAAGGCGGTAGTAACTGCCACTAAAAATGCCACCAAAACATCGAAGGCTGCAAAGCGTACTCATTCGGTGTGAGCTGCGAAAGGGGAAAGATCGTATGGATGTACGCAGTAAAAACAATCGTCGGCAAGGTTTGAATTGTTTTAAAAGATTCCCGTCTTGTATCAACATAGTTATCCACAAACCGTCCTTATTAGGACGAAGGCAAAATGGAAAAAGAATTTAATTAGAAAGTTTCTTTTATTAACTAGTATTAAGTTTGCGCTTGGTAATTCTGTACTTTTACCAGTGAATCAGAAAATGTTTTTCTAATCTACAAACCCGAAGGTTTTTGCAAATCCTTCCAAGAAAATCAGTGAATGTGGCAACTCTACCACTAAGCGAAAGCTACACCAAAACGAATGATGAAAATATTTTCATTTATCGAACAAAAGGACGTCCTTCCATCTGCATTGTAAAGTCAATAAATAGGAACACCATGATGAAAACCGTGCTCATTCGGTGTGAGCTGCGAAAGGGGAAAGATCGTATGGATGTACGCAGTAAAAACAATCGTCGGCAAGGTTTGAATTGTTTTAAAAGATTCCCGTCTTGAATCAACATAGTTATCCACAAACCGTCCTTATTAGGACAAAGGCAAAATGGAAAAAGATGGGTTGGTAATGTATATGACATAACAGGGGTGTCGTGACCACACTTCGAAGTTATTTCAAATCTTGCAAAGCATAAATTGACATAATTTCAATGATTGTTCCTTTATGAATGAAATGACAAATTTTCAGGTCAACGCGGCAATAACTTTGCAATTTATAGAACAATTTTATATTTTTAGTTATCATATATTAACTGTCATCTCTTCCAAACAACTTAACCCTCTGCTGCCAACCACGTGGTTTTGCAGGGTTAAGGAGAATCATTGTAAAATGTCCAATACATGATTTTATGTTGTTACCTCCACTAAAACCACTTCAGAACACTCCCACCTGTCATACATGTACATTGTCTGCATGTTGAAATCATTATATGAAATTATTGACCTGTATTCAACGCGGAGAACTCGGTAATAAAATTGTTTTGCTGAATATACTAACGAACGGGATCCCCAGGAAAATTTCGCTGAGCCCGGTGAATCGAACTTAATGCGCAAAATTTAGCCATTTGAAGGCGATACAAGCAGAATTTTAAGAATATGAGCATCGCGGTTATGTCCCGGACATTACCCGCCCCTAGTTTTTCGCTAAGCGTGTTCATTTCTGTACGGAAAAGATTCCGATGGTTGTTTCGAGAGATTTTAACATTGATATTTCAAAGCAAGAAAATTGTTCATTTCATGAATGAATGTCTCAACGAGCTTAGAATCCAGCGCATCCCCTATCAACGCAGACGCCAACAACAAAGGTTCTTTTCAGAACCACCATAATTATTATAAAGAATAACTTGAAACATTCCCACATATTTCATTGAGTATCATTCGATTTGAATTACAAGTCAAACGAGTAGTCACGACACTCCGGTTATGTCCTAGACATTACCCACCCATCTTTTTCAATAGAGATCATTGTTACTATTTACAGCTGGTATCAGCTTGATAATCCTAAAAAAAAATACGAAAATAGCACTTTCGCCTCTAAATTGCCAGCAAAAAAAGTATCGCCCTGTTTGTTTGCATGGAGCGTGGAGGGCGAAACTTTAAATAAACAAACAAAAATACAGTTTCACCCGTTGTATTTTTTGCTGTAGTTTAAGAAAGCAATATCGTAGAATTAAAATTTTTAGGTTAATTTGTTGCGTTTCAAAGCCCTCATTCGCATGTATGAAAAAAGCCCTATGTTTACATTTGTAAGTATCGCCCTTTTCACAAAAAAGCGTTGAAATGAAATCGCAGCTCCTGATATCACGTTATCTCTGAAGTGCATGCGTGCATAGTTCCAAATTTTACTTCGACATCGACTTTTTCTAAAGGTGACTTCCCAGTAGTATCCTTGATTTGAATTATTATCGCTAATCCTAATGCCAAATAACAAATAAAAACCTCTCGAAAACGAACCGTTTGGGAAAATCATCATCATTACTGGAATTTTCATTTTCACGAATTTTTTCGATAACCTTACGTCACTTGCTTTAATGCACTGGGTACACAGTGCTCTGAAAATCTAGCGAAATCGTGTTAAGGCACCAGCGGGTCTAATTCAGAGCCATCTGCGCGGCTGTAACTAATCTGTAAAAAATACTAAAAATTAATTTCTATTCCATAATTTTCAGTTCAGCAATTCGAGAGATCGTGCTCATCGCAAGTCATGAAAAATAGACTACGTTGTGAAGCGATGGTCACTATTTATTAAAAATCACGGTTAAATAAAAAATAAAACTGTTAAAAAATTTCAAATAGTTTATGATTTTTACAAACTTATTTGGAAAAATTGTTTAATAAGCTTTCGTAATATTGTGTAGGAAAAAAGCTGAAAATTTCAGTATTTTCTCTATCTGCAACATATAAACCCTTAAGTATACCAATTAATTGGTATACGAATTGGAATAGATTCGCCAAATTTTGGAAGAAGTCTATAAAATAACCCCTTGAAAACTACCTAAAAATTGTTGTAGTTCGATGCAATAAAAAATCTCCAAAAAAGAAATGTACCTATTAATGTGAAACACAGCGAATAATACATACAATAAAGACCCATTTTTATCAGTCTCATGGTGTATTTTAGGGTGACAAACTAAATCGACTAAATCGGGCAATTTTTTCCTCTATAATAAACTGAAGCTGTTAAAATATTCTTCTCGTCCCTTGATGTAGTCTGATAACTATTTCTGATTATGATGAACTTTTTATTTTCGCATATTTCGCATATCTTCATGATAAGGAAAACATGCTCAAGAAAGGATTTATTCGAATTCTGTCTTGTTCGTCTGCTAGAGCGCATCAAACATATGTTCATATTTGGCTGATAAAATCGGGGTTTCAATGTGTTATAATAGATATTCAGCATTCGAAGAAGTTTCTTTTGAACGAGTGTAGAACGACTTTGTTTCTCCTTACTTGAAATCAGCGGCGTAGCCAGAAATTCGGTTTGGTGGGGGTTTGGTGAAAATCGATCATACTCTCCAAACGGCATAATTCCGAATCCGTAATTTTTGAAGTTTTAAAATTATGCAGAATTAATTTTTCAGAAAATAGTAACAGAGTTCGTGTCTTTGGCGAATTTGTTGAACCTTTTTTGTAGTCATGAATATCAACCTGAGAAAATTCACCATAAATACTTTTTGGACGATATACCGTCAAAATTATTTTATCAAATGATGCGCTGTTTAACGTTTGTAAAACTCATCGTAGATACTAAACCTCCGAAATTGGCGGTTTCAAAATGATGCTATCTTGACCTTAAATTACTGTTTTTGAGCATTTGACCTATACATATAATTGGTCATACAACAAAAATCAAATGCTCATCAAAAGCGATCAGAACCTGCTAGAATCGAATGGAAATCATCATTTTTCATAAATTTCTCTCTACATTCGGAAAGTGTTATCCTCGTTATTAATCATATTACGTTTTCGTCTCAACTCGACGCATTCCCAAAATATAAACCTGTTTTAATCCACCTAATGGTGCAATTGTGCTTGTCTCATTTGTCCAGACTACGATTCTATGGCTGGTTATGTTCAATACAATGGTGGAAATGAATATTACATGTTCAGTACGATTCGCACATACATACAACGGATCGACAGCCACGATCTTGAGATACTATGTGATACTGAAACATCGCTTGAAACCAGCGGCGGATCATGGAGAAAGATCCGGGAGGTCCAGGTCCTGCCGAAAATTTTCTAGTTTTAGTTTTAAAGTAGCAACCCCTCACTGCATACTCCCTCCGGGCCGGTATGATTGACGATTTTTAGAGTGATTGCATAACCTTTCTATATGAGAAAGGCAAAAATGTGCCAAAGTCCAAAGAAGTCAATTTTTGTCAAACATCTCAAAATTTCATGCATTTTAAAGTCATTTGGCATCAAAAATACAAATTTGATTTTGAATTTTTTTCATTTCAGTTTATATGAGAATTTGCTGTGTGATTGCACTCTTCAACTCGTAACTCCGGAACCGGAAGTCCAATCAATAAAAAAATCAATAGCAGCCGAAGGGAAGGTTGTACCTTTTATTTGAGACTAACTTTTTGCAAATCGGTTCAGCCATCTCTGAGAAACAGAGGTCACATTTTTTCCACATACACACATACACACACTTACATACACACAGACATTTTCCAATATCGACGAACTCAGTCGATTGGTATATGACACACGGCTCTCCGGGTCGGGATTAGATTGACGAATTTTAGAGTGAATGAGAAAGGCAAAAACATTTTTAGCCAATGTTGAAAGTTGTGCATTTTTTTGGTGAGCAGTTCTATGTTTCATATACATTAAATCAATTTTAACTTCGCTTCCTATTAAATAAAGACCCTTATTACAGTACATCTCTACAAAAAAGAGCTCAATTTGAAAATAAATCTGAGGATTATGATTGATTACAGAACTCTGGAATTTTCTATTGGAATGTTTTCAGGCAGGAATTTGGTATTGATGCAATTAGACAACTGTGAAAACAAGACCAATAGATCAGTTACATATCAGGACCCCATTCCGACAATTTATCAAAAGTCCTCATGATGTTTACAACAACAGGTTATCAATCCACGGATCAGATAATTGTTATTGTAAAATTTAATTAAATCAGTCTGCATCAATAAATTTTCAACTTCAATCCAATATTTTTTTGGGTGTTATAGGGGGGGGGGGGGGTTGTATGGTGTTAAACCCCAAAACCTTCTCTTGGCTACGCCGTTGCTTGGAGTTATTTATTTCGCTTTTCATTTTCCGATATGTTTCAGATCGATCCGATGGTCATGAGTTAGAAAAATTGCAGTCAGAAGGTTCGCACAAATGAACATTTTTGCACTGATAAGTTATCAAGTTCCTTCCAGACAACTTGGAAGTGTTCGGTGATTATTCTAGCGGTTGTAGGTGATAGAAAAATGAAATACAAAATTCGATTTATCGAAATAATGTTTGGCTTATTTCAATGGATTATAAAATAAATAGGCGACAAAGAGTAATCAACAAACAACAAGCCATAACTTTTAAAGTATTCCAAATAGATATTTAAAGTCTTTAGTAAAGTTATTCGCAAAAGTAAGAGCTACAAATTTGTTGAAGGCATCATTTCGATATAATCACTTCCAAGAAAATTTGTGAAAATATCTCACTCATAGGGGGATTAATCAGAAAAAGCACAATACCAAAAGAAAGGGTATATTATCTCCATTAAATTCTCCGAAGATACTATTGATCTAAAATAAGCCGTTTTGGCGTTAATAATTGATTACATGTTTTTGGTCATATTTCTGGCAATGGGAAATGATAAAAATCTTTCGTCCGCATTTAATGTTAAATATCTCTTTTGATAATAGTCCGATTTCAACAATCTATGGTTTGTTCGAAAGGTATTCGTTAAACCTGTCTAAAAACATATAAACTGTTAATCTATATTGTCAATTTCGGCAGATAATTTAAAAAAACTGCAAAAAACGCCATTTTTACGCATTCAAACATTCATATCTTGGAAACTAAACATCAGAATCAAAAACAAATTAATAGCGTTCATACTGTTTTTAGTTCTTTCATTTAAAATTGGTTTGGATAAGATCGGTTCAGCCTTTGCTGAGAAACACGAATGAGAATTTGTCCGTTACATACACACACACACACACACACAGACATTGTCCCAAATCGTCGAGCTGAGTCGATTGGTACATAAGACTCGGCCCTCCGGGCCTCGGAAAAAATCTTGAAAGTTTGAGCGAATTCTATACATTTCTTTTATAAGAAATGTAAAAAGACAAAGAAACGCACAGAAAAAAATATTTTGTAATTTTAAATTTATTTTCATGCATATATTTGGAGGATGAATATAAATGTAAAATTAAGTTAACCCACAAATATACACGACTTGTCGTGCTTTCTTCAACGAATTTTATTATAATTTTTCACGTGGATTGAAAATTACAGTTTCATTAAACGGAAAAACAATGCACTTCAATGTATTTTTATTCGAATATTGCTGTAAAATGAATGACATGTAATATTACACGAATGGGAGCGTAAAATGGTATGCTCTTTGATGCTCCTATTGAGTAGAGGAGTGCGCCGTGCCGCGCCGGCGATTGCAGGTAAAAATAGTACGCGCGCCGACTGTTTTTACCTAAAATCGGCTGCGCGGCCTCTGCTATTGACTTCATTGTTTTTAACGCAATATTCAATGAAATTTTTGATTCAAGCTTTGTATGTTTAAGTTTAAGTTTCATTATTTTTTGGTGTGCAGGCTACGTCCCATTCTAGCCTACTTAAATGAGTTAGGTAAGCAGACTTAAGGTAGAGTATTGCTTAATTGAAAATGCTAAAACAAATATCACTAATTTATAAATTACATAGTTCTTATCGTACAAATCCAAAACTTTGGCAATATTACAATAAAAACGCGTCCAGTATGAAACTTAAGTGCCAGCTTTGGTACTAGTTTAGATTTATTGTCTAACTAGCCCAAAGTTTGCTGCTGGTTACCGATGAGGAGAATCCGAAACGCAAAACATTTCAACTATAAACATCCAAAGTTGCCAGTTTCGAAATAATGTGATCGCGACCGATTTTTTTTCTTAAGCATTAAATACTTTTCTTTTATTAAAGCTGACATATCAAGAACGTGTCCTCGTATAAAACATTTCAGTATATCATTCAATTCAATCCTCAAATATATACTATTAATAGCCGCTAACTTGAAATATTTTAAAAATTTTATTATTTCCAATCCTACCGAGAGGCTATTCATATAATTGATAATACAACAAAAATCAAATGTTCATAAAAACCGATCCTGACCTGCTAGAGACAAACGGAAAACTTCATTTTTCATCATTTTGCTTATACTTTCAAAAAATATTATTGTCGTTGAGTTTTTGTCTCAACTCTACGCATTTTCAAAAAATATATTTTTGGAAAATATTGAAATGCATGTAATTTTTCGATGAGCAAGTTTAAGTTTAATCAACCTAATCAAACTTCGCTTCCCATTTGAAGGATTGTCCCTAATCCATATTTCGGAGCATCTCTTCAAAAAAAGCTCATGAGAAACTGACTAGTATAGGACCCAGATAAGAGATCACCTACAAGATCCACTTCGCACAATTTTCCAAAAATCCTCATGATGCTCAAAACAATAGGTTCTCAATGAAGTGAACAGACAATATACCTCCAAAATTATTATTGCACAATATTTAATTAAATTATTCAGCATAATTTTTTTGAATTCAATAAATTTTGATTTAGGGAAGGTTATATCCCATAACCCCCCATCCCCCCCCCTAGCTACGCCACTGTACAGTTGGTCTCGGAAGTTGTTGAAGTTATTTACGTTGGCTCGACGAGTCATCGGGCCAACTGCTAGCGGTTTCAAGCTATTCTACACCCCTTGTCTTGAGGGATGTTCCTAATTTTGTTTATTCCTCTGTTCCGGAGCACACAGTTTGAAACACGGTTGATAACTCTGCTTTTCAAACTTGGGCAATGTCTTTAACGGGGGTAAAGAGCGAGGATCCGCTATTTACGTACGACGATTTCACCGCTTCTAATCTCTTTTGGCAGCACAGCATACTAGTTACTCAGCAGGAGATTATTCCTCGCATCGTGTGTAGATACGTCCGGCTGCTTGCGGCGCTTCTTATTTGTGCCAACACCTTCGTTTTGACGATCACATCCTATCTTCTTTTCCTTCGCTAGCTCAAACAGACCCACTAATGCACTCGAAACTGACGGTTCGTCCACGGCGTGTGTATACGAGCGAACGAGGTAAGAACTGAATCAAACAAGAGCGAAAAAATAACACGTTTTAGCAGCGCGAGCAAAAACTGACGAATGATACAAACCGAGACGTAATACCTCTATAAATAAACTTCCCGTATCTGACTTAGTCACTTGGGTGTTTCCTATTGACGGCTCTGCCCGGAGTAAATTGATTTATGTACGGTAGTTTTCACGTTTTCCAAGATCTTTTAATTTTTGCTTGTTTTTTAATAGTGTGTTATTCAAATACAAAACAATATAACAATAAAATACAATTTCAGTTGATAAATGGATCAAATTAAACCAATGAACACGACAGTATATTATTAATTCTTCATGCTACAACAAATTCATAACCGGTTTTCAAGCTTTCTCGCAAACTGTCAATTCTCAACCCTTATACATGATTCAACAGTCATCATTCCACTTAGACAAAACCATGCGTATTCTCCACGCATATTAATTGCTTTGTAGATTAGGTCCCAAGCTGGTCAAAAAATACTATAGGACGACATTGAACCGTGATAACAATAGATATCAAAAACCGCATGCAAACGCGCATGTTGGGAAACTGTTGCATGTTGCTCCATTACTGCACAAAGCCAGGGGCTCTAGATAACTGTGCAGAATTTTGAGGAATTATTACAAGGATCAGGTTCTGGTTTTCGATATAGTTATTAGAAAGATATTGGTTAAAATTACGATATTAGTCCTACAAGGCATTATATTGGACATTGACCTCTAAGCACCACTGTTATACGATTTGCACCTTACCTGGGATCTGAATATCTCATAAGGCATTAGCCTTGAGAGAAATTCAACTACCGCGAAGCTCTCAGCAGGAGTAGTATAGATTCACCGCCGGATATCGCAGTAGATCAAACCAAAACCGAAAACTGAGTAATTCAAAACAAAAGATACCAGTTTTGTGACAAAATCCAACACCCGAAAACCACAGAACACATTGAAAATAGGCCAGCAAGTTAGCTACACCAACTGACAGCAAAGTAGAAACGAATTGCACAACGTCGAAGAAGAAACCTTAAAGGAGGACAGTGAAGAGATGCAAGCCAAGTTGGTCGGCAATATACAATATTTGTTAAACCAACTTTAAGCCAATTTTATTCTTAGGGAGAATATTTAATTGGTACTTAACTTACTTGCTAAGTATCGGAGCAAGAATCCGACACAGCCAGCAGCACTATCTGTGCCTTATGAAGTTTTATTCAACTACTTTGTTTAAATAGTAACACTAGTAAGATCTAAATGTTAGTATTCTTTTCAAAGTGCCTGATATTCATCAAAATGAATTTAGAGTGAGAATCATTTTCTTCGCTTTTGTGTAGACATTTTGTTTTTTTTCTGTCCGTCAACTCAAGTTGAGCATAATTTGTCAAGTCAGTAAACTGTAAACATACATCATCCTCTCGCTGCCTCTACCGAAACACTTGGTCTAATGCCTGTCACGTCACATCCACTGACTCGAACATCAACACGACAAGCATTCCTGCTGCCAGGACAAACCCGTGTCGCGATTACCAGCGATCCTGAGACTGGCTCACTCCATCACTCAGCTGCAGTGGAAGCCCGCCAGCAAGCTGCAGAGGGAAACATTAATAAAAACCAGAGCATGAATTATTGCCGACGCGTGCCTAGAGTAATTTAATCATTTTCATTAGTCCTGAACCACCCAACGAACCGACAACAAAGGTTCACTGAAACCAGTTAGCAGACTTTGGCCTGTTTCCATCAGCGGATGGCGAAAAATTTCCCCACGCGTGTGGTTCCGTTCTGTACCGTGTGTATGTCCTAAGGGAGAAAGTTATATTGAATTTTTACAGCTCTATTAGTGTGGTCGGGTTGTCTGGGAATCACGCAGAAACCACTCCCGAACGGCGCGCGCGGTGGCGCTCGGTGGAGATGAGTAATGCTTCAGCGATATTAAACGCTGCTACCACCAGCCAGCACTGAAGGGTCGAAAACACGCGTCAACAGTTTAGAGTACTTACACCACCGCCCGCCGCCGTCGTTGTTGGTCTGGTAGAGGATAGCACCAATAGAAGAACAAACCGAGTCCCTAAAATGTATGCGGTTTGTAGCAGCTCCGTTCCAAACCAAAGTAACAAGTAAAGCGAAGGCGAGGATGCGCTTTTGCAATTGCAGACGCATGCTTTTGCCTGTGCACAATTAAGCTGCCTATTGGCGAGTAATTGCAGAAGGCATGTGCGGTTAATGAAGCTGTTGGCAGGATTCATGAGACTTTGGGGAGATGTTTCGGATGCGTGCATTTGTCGGTTGACACGTGAACCGGAATTCAATTTATTTCGTTTGATTTTTAAAATGTCGCATTTGAATGACTCATCAGTAGTCTTATCAATCTTCAGAATATCTAGTTATTATTGCTATAATATCAATCAATGTGATCTTCTCATGCGAAACTATCTGATTAAAATCAGCTACGAGATTATAAAGTAATATGAAACTAAAACTAGAAAATTATTCTTAAGAAACTTCAAAACGTATCATTTCTGTTATCAGTTTCGTATACTTTCACGAGGAAATCCGTACTGAGTGAACAAAATACTTCTAAAATGCATCCATCTTGTATCGACAATGAAGTTTACTTCAACTATTATACCGAATGCTTCAATCTTCCAGTATCGTAATAAATATTTCTACTTCTTTCAACTAGAGAAATTGATTATCCTGCACCCGCAGCCACAAAAGTGTTCGTTCATTTTCAATTCAATGAATGTTTGATTTGCCTTCAATAGTCCAAACACATCACTCATTCTCTCCGGAGACGACGTACCTCGAGCGTCTCGCTGCTGCATGGACCTTCTTGTGACTTCAGACTCCCATTTGGTTCGTCATACATGTGATCACTTCATACGAGTCCGCCGTGGCCGGACTCTTTTTAAATGTGTCAATCTCGGTAATGACGCCCTAACACGCTCTTTGTTGCGGTTTAAGCTTTGGGGATTTCAGTCACCATTATCGGCCGCCACGTCAATCCAACACCGGCCGAGCAATCGACGGAATGAATAACAACCAGGACCGTAGGAATCTTGCTGCTTATTGGTGTGATGGAAATCGTGGAGGCTTCGATAATGAACTTTTAGTTCTAGTCCTAGCGAACGAACGAACGAACGGGTGTACCATCTGTGCTGGTACCGCTGACTCCGCTGCCACCATCGACGCAGCTGCGATAGAATGAAACACGCATAAATGGAGAAAATGTATGCATGAAATTCCGATAAATATTCAATAGAGATGTACATACGTATATACCGGGACCAATACGCATTCGTTCTTCCCGCTTTGCAACACGTTCTGGGTACTAACTGGACCCAAAGAACTAAACCGGTGCGCCTTTCTGGCTGGTATGTACCCACAAACGGGTGCGTGATTGAAGATTCATTCCAGAAGCTGCTCACACAGACATGGTTTGCCGACTCGGCAGATGATGATGATGATGATGATGATGATGAGAATTTCAAAATATTTACATATTATCTTGTGACGAGCGAAACGAATCACTCCAAATTGTTCCGTTTTATAGATAGATTCGATTGGATTTCGAACGGCCCGCAATGGGTCCGGTAATGTGCGATAGATTCCGTCCGGCCTTTGTGTGTACGGATTTCGCACGCTCGCTCTGGGGTTGAACGTTCATCATCAGCTAAAACGATTCGATAAGGACCAGTATGTGTGTTGATTTTTAATTAGGAGAGCGTATCGCTCTCTTCTATCTAGAAGAAGAGTTGCTATCGAATCTCGATGGGGTTTTTGGATGATATCGGTTGTCTATCGTTCCCAAAATAGGTACGATAGTTAGTCAACATTGGTACGAGTTTATTAATTTATGCTGACCGTTGCGTTCTTTATGAATAAGCAGTAAAACCAAGAGTATCGGAGTTAGAATATCTGAAAACGAAGTGATTGTATAATTGTTTAAAATTAGTTATAACGCCGAATAAACTAGTTGTATACTTGTCGGCTCTAGAAAGGAGGAATTATGCGAGTATGTCCCGCACCCTGTTCAGCCAGAGGTCTTAGAAAAAAGTTGTTTGTCTTTCGCATCCGCTGTGCTTCTATGAGTTCTGAGTGAATAGGCCTAATTTTTAAAAATGATCCACAAGTTGTTAAGTTTAGCCGTTACATTATATCAATTTATTTAACAAATTGTATTGAGAGAAAAATTCAGTTTCAGTTTTAAACTGGAAATATTGCATATTTGGCAACACAGGAACCAAAATTACTATTTTCTTGAAGGAATTTCCAATTCCCTACAAAAAGTATCCAACCGATTGTTACTTGATCAAATTGGGCCGAAGATATGAAAAAAAGATGTTTTTGCCTTTCTCATATAAATAAAGGCTATGCAATCACTGTAAAAATCGACTTTTTAACGGAGGCCCGGAGGGCCGAGTGTCATACACCATTCGATTCAGTTCGTCGAGATCGGCAAATGTCTGTGTGTGTATGTATGTGTGCGTGTATGTGTGTGTGTCATTTAAACTCACACAATTTTCTCAGAGATGGCTGAACCGATTTTCGCAAACTTAGTTTCATATGAAAGGTATAACGCTCCCATAAGCTGCTATTGAATTTTTAGTTGATCCGACTTCCGGTTCCGGAGTTACGGGTTGAAGAGTGCGGTCACACAGCAAATTCCCATATAAACTGGTACCACCATAATGTTCAAATGATGTAAAACATATTAAAATTGATGTAACATTACTCTAGTTTGCGGGTCTGGATCACTAATGATCAATCAAAGCAGCTTTGACCACATTGGCCACCTATGACAGTTCATGACGCCCCCGGGGAACCCGCCAAGTTCCTAAGCTAATATCACACCCATTCTCCAACGAATTCTCTACCGATTTTCACAAACTTGATTTCAAATGAAAGATACAGTAATGCCATTGACTGCTGCTGAATTTCATTCTGTTCTGACTCTTGCTTCCGGAGTCACAGGGGTGATGGTAAGGATACACTGAAATTTTCCACATAAATCGGTACAATCGTAATACCTCAGAGGCTAAAAACTATTGAAGTGGTCATCAAATTACTTCTAATCGCAGATCTAGATCACTGATTGCCAATCAAACTTTCTTTGAATATATTGTCCACTATCGGAAGTCCGGAATTCCGGGCATATTCCACAAATAAAGTCACATCGGTTCTTCGGTGATGACTGAACGGATTTTATCAAACCAAGTCTCAAATAAAAGGCAAAATATGCAGCTGAGTATTGCATCAGAGCCCCTCCCCCCCACGCCTTGCCCTTACATCTTCCTCCTTCATCACTACCGTCCCCTTGGACCACCCTCACGCCCGCATTTCCTTCATCCACCCCGTATACCAAAATAAGATGAAGGATTTCTGACGCACCCTCCACTCCCACTCTACTAACCCCCCATTCTCTCCACTTTTAAACCCATTCCACCAACATTTCAAAATATAATCACATGAAGATAACATTGAACTCATGCTGATTAAGCTAATTAAATACTATTCTTTTGCCTTTCTCATATAGAAAGGTTACGCAATTGCTCCAAAAACCGACTTTCTAACCGAGGCCCGGAGGGCCGAGTCTCATATAACATTCGACTCAGTTCGCTGAGATCTCAAAATATCTGTGTGTATGTATGTGTGTATGTGTGTATGTATGTATGTATGTATGTGTGTATGTATGTATGTATGTATGTATGTATGTATGTGGGTATGTGCGGATTTGTTAACAAAATGTCGGTTTTTTGGAGATGGCTGAACCGATTTTTACAAACTAAGATTCAAATGAAAGGTATACTATTCCCATTGGTTGCTATTGAATTTGATTTTCAACCGACATCTTGTCCCGGATTACGAGTTGAAGAGTATGGTTACAAAACAAAATTTGTTGATTTGTCCACATCGGTTTCTCGGAATTTTCTGAACCGATTTTGACAAACTTGATTTTAAATGGAAGGTCCATCAGCTGCTGTTGAATTTTGTGTGGATCCGAGTTCTGGTTCCTGAATTACAGGGTGATACGTACGATCACGCAGCAAATCTCGATTCTAACGAATTCTGCGATGAATGTAAAAAGGTGAAATTTTTGCCTTTCTCAATAGAAAGGTATTGCAATTGCTCCGAAAACCGACTTTTTAACGGAGGCCTGGAGGGCCGAGTGACATATACCATTCGATTCAGTTCGTCGAGTTCGGCAAATGTCTGTGTGTGTATGTATGTGTGTATGTATGTATGTGTGTGTATGTTACCAAAAATATCACTCATTTTTCTCAGAGATGGCTGAACAGATTTTGACAAACTTAGTCTCAAATAAAAGGTGCAACGTTTCCATAGGCTGCTATTGAATTTCTAATGGATCCGACTTCCGGTTCCGGAATTACAGGGTGATGAGTACGAACACGCAGAAAATGTCGATTTTAATGAATTCTGCAATGAATGCATAGAGGTGAATTTTTTTGAGAATATGACCACAACTGCTTCGATTTGTAGTATTAGGTCACTACCATCCATTCAAAGTCTATTTGGCCACATTGGCCACCATCATCGGTTCCGGAAGCCCCGGCGGAAGTATCTAAATTCAGAATAACAGTCACATCGGTTTCTCGGAGATGGCTAGACCGATTCGACTAAACTTGGCCTCAAATGAAAAGTATTGCGTTCCCGTAAATTGCTATTTAATTTCATCCCGATCCGACTTCCGGTTCCGGAGTTATAGGTTGTGGCGTGCGATCACATAGCAAATTGATATTCAAACCGATACTCCGATGAAAGCAAAAAAGGTAAAAATTTCGCTAAAATGTCTCTCAAACAACTAAAATTTGCTGTTCTAGGTCACCGACGGCCAACCAAACTTTCGTTCACTACATTGACCACCATAGACGGTTCCGGAAGTGCTCGGGAAAAGCGGCCATCTTTAAAATTTTACGAACTCACATCAGTTTCCCGGAAATGGTTGGGCCGATTTTCCCCATCTTAGTCCCAAATGATAGTTATAATATCCCCAAAGATGTTTATAAAATTTCGTACGGATCGCTTATATGGGGCCGGAAATATAGACTAAATCGTCCGGTCACATATGAAATTCCCATATAAGCCGGAGCTCAAATTTTTTTTTCAAAGGGGGGACCCCATGAAATTTCAGAAATCGAATTCGTATTTTTGATGCCAAACATCTTTAAAATGCATGAAACGTCGAGATTTTATGTTATCCCGAAAAAAATTTTTTTTGTAAAGATTGACTTTTTGGGACTTTGCCGATTTCGCACCTTTTTTCAGTTCAATATTACCGTGGCTGTTTTTTCTTCTTCAAAATTTTAGAACTCGAATAATGATTTATTTTCCTGTATATAGTTGTCATGTGATGTACAATAATAAAATGTAATATATGCATTTAAAAGCTTTTAATGAATATAAACAACGCACACATTCTCGTGATTCATGATTGAGAAAGGCACAATTGCACCGCTAGGTGGATTAAAATAGGCTTTTTTTGTTGAAAACATTTCCGTGCACAATTGTGACACATCATACATATTTTGTCATCCCGACATACTTATAGTACGTCTGAGTGCGACTTTTGTTTACATTTATAGCATAAATTCATAATATAATCAAAAGATTTTTGCAATTATTGAGAGATTGATACAGAATACATGGAGGCATCGATTGTCATCTGTATCTGTGTTCACCCATATTAAGATCTTGATATCAATGTCTTTCATTCGAATGTTTGTTTAAGCTAATTTTGCATAGCTATTTATTGTTAAATAGACGTTAATCGAGAATAAAAGAATCTTAAAACTTCGGGATAAATACGAAGATTGATCAAACTAATTTGAGTGTGTACATAAATCTGTTTTATCGACATAGTTGAATTCTGCGTCGATAAAGCAGATTTTTATACACTTAACTTATATTGATTCAGCTTCGTAACCATATTGAAAACCATAGCTGAATCATACCAGAAATGATTATATATTAAGATTTATTTTAACGGCTTTGTCAGTCTTTTGATAAATAATGGAACGAATTTTAATATTTGTCCGACGTTTCGATGCTTTTTGGCATCATCTTCAGGGGAAACTAGTTTATAATGTCATGATTAGTCTGGTTTTGGGTTGATACATAGTTCTTGTACTTACAATATAGTTCGTCCTTTGTCTAAATGCTTTGATAAGCTGAATGTCTGAGATATTGTTTGTTGTTCGTACATCTGTGCGTATCTGGATGGACAATGATATAAATCTTACGTAATATGTGCCATAAGTTGTAAAAAATAAAATAAAAATATAAATTTTGAAATATTGCTTACAAGTCGCCTAATATCAATTTTGGTTGAACCTATTATTTCGATTATTTGCGCCCTGTTGTATCTACTCCTTGCGCCCTGTTGTATATAGATACTGTGTGTGCAATGGCGGTCATAGTTTTGGGCATCGATAAATAGTCGATATTGTTGACATTTGGCTCTTTAGATGGAAAGAGAAAGCAAGAGATTGTTCAACGTTACGTTATTTTTTGGTGTGTGTTTTCAACGAGTGTAGTATACCAGCGTAGGGATGTCCGATTTTTCCAATTAATCGATTAGTAGCTAATCGATTATTTTTTACATTTCTATTAATCGTAATCGATTAAAACCAAGAAATAATCGATTAATCGAAGTAATCGATTAGTTTAAAAGTTTTTCTGAGAGCAGTAACAGAAAATACAAAACGTCCATCTCAATCTGATTATGATGATCGTTCACTTCGGTATACAGTAGAATTTCGGCGAATGGCTAATACTGGCTTCACAATCTTCTACACAGGGCCGTCTTTAGACTACTCGGGGCACCTTGGCACTATTGAGCTAAGGGCCCTTTTAATTGAATTGGTATAAACAGCTGTCGAGAATGAGCATGATCCAAAACTGATTCCCAGCATCAAAGAATCACTTTTACCTCATGCCATGCTGAGACACTCTTTCATATTTGAGCCAAATCAGTCAACCGTGTCGAACATATTCAACAAAATATAAAGTGGGATTCAAAGTTTATGGAGAACAAAGACTATTCCAGATTTTCACAACCTGATGTCCAAATATTGTCGAAAAAGAAAGATAATCTGAGTGCATCTTAAAAAGTTATTTGTTTTCCTGACCGATCTGACCTGTAGTAGCAAACGGCCTAACACACTATTTGCGGCGGTGGGAGTTCGAACTCAGGTGAGCTGCGTACAGTGTAGCTGACCTACCAACTACGCTATAGTCTTCCCAGCTGGTGTAATCTGACCACCCAACCAGTATTCTACTTTGCTTACAGATGGCCGAATTTAATATAATAATAACAGAATCCCTATTGAACAAACTGTTGTGTCGAAGACAGCCATAACACGATCTTTATATACGTGGTGTACCAAACGTTGCACTGTTATTAAAAATAAATTAAAACTTGAATGGAAATGTTGGATTGACGTTTGAATTGGTTCAATAGTGATGAAATGCTTCGTTTCCTGCCGCTCTGATGCTTTTTAAAAATTTTGATCACACGGGATACGGTGCAATGCGTGATTTCGAGCTGCTACTGATCTGAGTGAAGCAATTTTTAAAAATATAGTCTTTAGAATTATTTTATATTCATGCTAAATTTGGGCCCCCAAAATCTCGGGGCCCCTGGCCTTGGCCCAGTCTTCCCATGCATAAAGACGGAATTGCTTCTACCAAGTTTAATTTAAAGGATCCTTTATCAGAATTCATAGAACTTCTCATGGATCTAGTATCTGTTGGAGAGACGCATGTAGTGTACCTAAACCTCTCCTTCTCTTCAGACAGTTTGTGGCCGGTACTGTTTTAAGCCTTTTCTTGCTTGAACTCAAGACAATCTAAAAGTATTTATAGAGCGAATCCGGCACGAATGACAACGTTTAATTCGTAATCCCGCGGTTGATCTAATCTTTCCAACTGATCTGTTCAAATTATTCAAAGATATGATCGTGAATGTAAGACTTCCAAAAACGTAAGTTAATGGTGTTTCAACACCCCCTAGAAGTGAATTTCAAAGTTACAATTGGCAGCACAATATATTGTTGCTCTTTGACCTATGAATTTCAATGCTAATTAGTATTTTTGGTTAAGTTGTAGTTTGAAGCCGCTTGTCGCCAAAATGGAATAAATAAATTAAAATTAAAATTTTACGCGCATTAAAAAAATTAATCGACCAATAATCGACGCTATCTAATCGATTATCCGATAATCGTTAAATTCGTTAATCGATTAAAAATTAATCGATTAGTTTCCATAATAATCGATTAGTTCGATTAATCGAGAACTAATCGGACATCCCTATACCAGCGTAAGTTGTGTTGAGACCTTCAACATCTTTACGGCGGTTGACAGTGTTGGGGGTGTTGTAAATATGACACATCTCTAAGAATGGGAGTGTGGCGGTGTGGAAAGTGCGGTCTATTACAGTTGTGTTTTCTAGATTGAACCTGTGCTCCATATCAATACTATGTTCTATCAGTGCTGTTTTGCCTTTCAAATTTTCTATCTCGTCAATGTGCGCGTTTGATTGAATCAGCTGGTCTAGTTTGTTTACATTCGTTTTGTGGCCTGCTAGTCTTGTTCTTAATTTGTTCTTTGTCATACCAATATAGCAAAAGCAGCAGCTATTGCATGGTATTTTGTAGATAACATTATGTTGATCTTTGGTTTCGATTTTGTCTTTAACGTTTGAGTGGAATATGCTCACGGTTTGTTGTTGTCTGGTGCTTATTTTAATCTGCTGTTGTTCGTGGTCTTGGGAAAGTGTTTTGATGATGAGTTCGGTTAGTTTAGGAATGTATACAATCGACCGGTATACTATGTTGGCAGTAGAATTCGTTTGCGTGCTGTGATGTTCGTCGGTATCCTGGTTGAGCTGCTGTGCATGGTGATTAAATGTCGAACAACCTGGTGTCTGGTGAATGGTGGGATGATCATTTGGTGCATGTATTGATGTTTCGTCCTGTCTGATGTTGCTTTTGTTTTTGTATTTCTGTATCAGCCGGTTGATTAGGGTTCTCGGGTAATTGTTGTTTTGAAGATGCCTATGGATGATTTTGGTGGTGTTGTGTTTATTATTACTGTCACTGCTGGTAAGAGATGTAACCCGGTGGATGAAGTTGTTTGCAACGTTAATTTTGTGCTTCATTTGGTGGAATGAATAAAAGTTTAGCATTCTGCCCGACGCGATGGGTTTGGAGTACCATTGGGACGATATTGTCTGATCTGCATTCCGTGTTAAAAGCATATCCAAGAACGGTAGCTTATGTTCGTATTCGCATTCCATTGTGAATTGTAAACGGTTGTCTTGCTGGTTGAAAATGGCTAGTACTGTGTCCTTCGAATCTTTGGGTACTGCTAGGAACAAATCGTCTACGTATTTCCGGAGAATGGGTACGGCAATAGGTAACGATGTTAGGGCTTTTGATATGATTGATTCAAGAACTATATCCGCTAATATAGGAGAGAGCGGGCTGCCCATAGCTGTTCCGTAAGTTTGATAGTAGAATTTGTTTTTATAGCGGAAATAGCTTGCTTGCATACAATACTCTACTATTTCTAGGAACAGGTCCAAATTTATTTCCGTTTGAATTTCGCTCCATCGCTCTATAATGTTCTTGATAACGGATTGTCTTGGTACGTTTGTGAATAGAGAGGTTACATCCAGTGATATTAGAATGTAACCTTCGGGTAGGTGGACCTCTTTGATTTCTTCGCAGAACTCAAAGGAGTTCTTGATATTGTATTGGCTTTTTAGTGACTGTTGCAGGATTTGTGCGATGTATTTGGCTAGGTGGTACGTCGGAGCGGAGGTAGTCGGTATAACGGGGCGTAGCGGTAGATTGGTTTTGTGTGCCTTTGGTTGTCCATATATTCTCGGACAGGTTGCGTTGTATGTGGTTAGATTTCTTGCTGTCTTGTAATCTATAAGTTTCAGGTTTTTTAATCTTTTTACAAAATCGTTATTCTTGGTCTGTATGCCGTTTGTTGGGTCTTTAGAGACGCATTTGTATGTCGTTCCATCGGTAACCAGAGATATCATTTTTTCCTCGTAATCTTTGGTGTACATTATTACGGTACGGTTTCCCTTGTCAGCTGAAAGAACGCATATCTCGGGGTGTGCATGTAGAAACGTATTTGTTGTGTTTTTTGCTTTGGCACAGAAATTGACTACTGGGTCGTGCGTAGATGATTTTGTGTGGTAGTTATGAATGTAATTTTGCACTATGTTTGTTGCTTTGCACCTGCTGGCGTCGCGTATTCTTTGGTCGCTATGCGTTTGAACAATACCTTCGATGTCTGCTAAAAGATGGTAGAGCATTTTTTGGTTTATGTTGGTCTGTGGTAGAGAAAACTTTGGACCCATGCTAAGTAATGCAACCGCGTCTGGAGGAACTGTCAGTGTAGTTGCATTTAATAATGATTTATCATTTCCTTCTATGGGGTTGCGTGTACTATAGCCGTTAAAATAAATCTTATATACACCGTAACAGTCGAAATCTTCATTTGCATTATATATTAATCAATTTTTGCCTTTCTCATACAAAGAAAGACTATGCAATCACTGAAAAAATCGACTTATCAACCGAGGCCTGGAGGGTCAGGTGTCACATACCATTCGATTCAATTCGTCGAGATCGGTAAATGTCTATGTGTGTATGTATGTGTTTTTGCCTTTCTCAATAGAAAGGTATTGCAATTGCTCTGAAAACCGACTTTTTAACGGAGGCCCGGAGGGCCGAGTGACATATACCATTCGATTCAGTTCGTCGAGTTCGGCAAATGTCTGTGTGTGTATGTATGTGTGTATGTATGTATGTGTGTGTATGTGTGTGTGTATGTGACCAAAAATGTCACTCATTTTTCTCAGAGATGGCTGAACCGATTTTGACAAACTTAGTCTCAAATGAAAGGTGCAACGTTCCCATAGGCTGCTATTGAATTTCTAATGGATCCGACTTCCGGTTCCGGATTTACAGGGTGATAAGTACGAACACGCAGAAAATGTTGATTTTAATAAATTCTGCAATGAATGTATAAAGGTGAAATTTTTTCCAAAATATGACCACAACTGCTTCGATTTGTAGTATTAGGTCACTAACATCCATTCAAAGTCTATTTGGCCACATTGGCCACCATCCTCGATTCCGGAAGCCCCGGCGGAAGTATCTAAATTCAGAATAACAGTCACATCGGTTTCTCGGAGATGGCTAGACCGATTCGACTAAACTTGGCCTCAAATGAAAGGTATTGCGTCCCCGTAAATGGCTATTTAATTTCATCCCGATCCGACTTCCGGTTCCGGAGTTACAGGTTGTGGCGTGCGATCACATAGCAAATTGTGATTCAAGCCGATACTCCGATGAAAGCAAAAAAGGTAAAAATTTCGCTAAAATGTCTCTCAAACAACTTAAATTTGCTGTTCTAGGTCACCGACGGCCAACCAAACTTTCGTTGACTACATTGACCACCATAAACGGTTCCGGAAGTGCCCGGGAAAAGCGGCCATCTTTCAAAATTTACGAACTCACATCAGTTTCCCGGAAATGGTTGGGCCGATTTTCACAAACTTAGTCCCAAATGATAGCTATAATATCCCCATAGATGTCTATAAAATTTCGTACGGATCGCTTATATGGTTCCGGAAATATAGACTAAACCGTCCGGTCACATATGAAATTCCCATATAAGCCAGAACTCAAATTTTTTTTTTTCAAAGGGGGGACCCCATGCAATTTCAGAAATCGAATTCGTATTTTTGATGCCAAACATCTTTAAAATGCATGAAACGTCGAGATTTTATGTTACCTCGAAAAAATTTTTTTTTATAAAAATCGACTTTTTGGGACTTTGCCGATTTCGCACCTTTTTTCAGTTCAATATTACCGTGGCTGTTTTTTTTTTTCAAAATTTTAGAACTCGAACTCTTTTAATGAATATAAACAACGCACACATTCTCGTGATTCATGATTGAGAAAGGCACAATTGCACCGCTAGGTGGATTAAAATAGGTTTTTTATAGTAAGGTTAAAATAGCTTCAAAACCCTGGCCTGTAGTGTATTGGTACTGTGTGGAACTCACGTTCGTGCCTAACCACTAAAAACATTCCTTACTTTTTACGCCCTTCTTCCCCACGGAACTACGTCATCGTATTACTACGTGCGGGGCTCGTTGCGCTTTCGTCGCACCTCTTTCTGCTGCTCTATCTCGGAGCCTCGCTTGATTCATGGAGTGGCACGACCTATGAGCTTTGATTTAACTCTCGATTCCATTCCTGCTTCTTGTCTCCATCCATTACGTCGCCGTGTATGTCTCGTCCCTGTAGTGAGCCGTTTAGGTGCTGATTCCCTGAACCATTCAGCTCATGTTACCGTGAGTCATTCAGCTCCCGGCCTTATCACGATTCGCTTGGATAGTGCTCAACGGTGAACTCATCCTACTCCGACCGATAGTTCCCCGACGGAGGAATTTCCCCCGACACCGATACCCGCTTTCTTGAGCCATTCAGCTCTACTAAAATCTTCCAGCTTTACCGCTTATCCTACTCCGATTGAGAGTTCCCCGACAACGGAATTTCTTTCGTTATCGGTGTTTGTTTCGTGAGCCAATTAGCTTCCCTTTTCGTCACGATTCTGTCAGGTAGTCCACGGCGCCGAATCTATCCTATCGTGAATTTCCCGGCGGCAGACCACTCCCGATACCGATGTACGTTTCTGTGAGCCATTAAGCTCCCCGCCTCGTCTACTCGGTCTAGTCCCCGGCGGTGGACCTAGCCTACTCAACGGCCAGCCAGCAGATGCTGAGGTCCATCCAGCGATTCCGGGCGGAGCGTAGCTTCCGGTTCACTGGCGCCCCAATAACCCACTTCTATCTATTCGACGCGGTCTACTCGGTCTAATCCCCGACGGTGGATCTAGCCTACTCACGAGCTACCCGGTAGAATGTCGAGGTCGGTCCGGCGATTCCGGTGAAGCCTGACGTCCGGTTCGCTGGCGCCCCGACGACCCGAGCCCGGTGCTACATCGCGTACTACTCAACTGGTCCTCGGCGGTGGACCCAGTCTACACCGTCGGTGAGTTTCCCGGCGGCGGAATTTCTCCCCCTATTTGTGGTTCCACTGCGGCGTTCTAACCAATGTCGTTACTTTGTTGGTCCCTTCGCCACTTCCTTTGCAGCTCGGAGAGTATACTCGTAACAACTCTGTTGACAGCGTCCCAGATATGCTCGTCGCGGCACATCTCTTGGACGATATTGTCCACTGTTATATCAGGCATACCCCTTCGGACTTCTTCGAATCTGGGGCATTCGAAGACCACGTGTTCCGGTGTCTCTTGCACGTTCACACACTCCGGGTGAAGGGGTGACGAAGCGTGACCAAACCGATGTAGGTATTTCCGGAAGCATCCATGCCCGGACAAAAACTGCGTCAGATGGAAATTCACCTCCATGCTTCCTATGTACCCAAGTAGACACATTTGGGATGAGTCGGTGGGTCCACCTTCCTTTCTCCGCGTTATTCCACTCTTGCATCCACTTAGCAAACGAGTCCACTCGAACCAGTCTCCTTGCATTACGTTTATTTCTCTGCTGGTAGCAGCCAGTGTGATGCAGATGGGAATCATCCCGGCAATTACGCATACCGCCTCCGACGATATCGTTCTGTACGCACTCGCGATGTGTATGTATGTGTGTATGGGTGTGTCATTTAAACTCACACAATTTTCTCAGAGATGGCTGCACCAATTTTCACAAACTTAGTTTCATCTGAAAGGAATAACGCTCCCATAAGCTGCTATTGAATTTTTAGTTGATCCGACTTCCTGTTCCGGAGTTACGGGTTGAAGAGTGCGGTCACACTGCAAATTCCCATATAAACTGGTACAACCATGATGTCCAAATGACGTGAAACATATTAAAATGGGTTCAACATTACTCTAGTTTGCGGGTCTGGATCACTAATGATAAATCAAAGCAACTTTGACCACATATGACGGTTCATGATGCCTCTGGGGAACTCGCCAAGTTCCTAAGCAAATATCACACATATTACTCAGCGAATTCTCTACCGATTTTTACAAACTTGATTTCAGATGAAAGATACAGTAATGCCATTGACTGTTGCTGAATTTCATTCGGTTTTGACTCTTGGTTCCGAAAATACAGGTTGGTTAGTAAGGTTACACTGGAATTTTCCATATAAATCAGTACAATCGTAACACCGCAGAGGCTAAAAACTATTGACATGGCCACCAAATTACTTCGATTCACACGTCCAGATCACTGATTGCCAATCATACATTCTTTGGATATATTGTCCACTATCGACGATTCCGGAAGTCCCGGATTTCGGGCATATTCCGCAATTTAAGTCACATCGGTTCTTCGGTGATGACTGAACCGATGTTCTCAAACCAAGTCTGAAATGAAAGGCAACATTTGCGGTTGAGTATTGTGTCGCAACTAAGCGAACCCACCCCCCCCCCCCCCCTCACCCTTGCCCTCACACATCGCTCCTTCATCACTCCTCTCTCTTTGGACCACCCTCACATCCGCATTTCCTTCATCCACACCGCATACCGAAATAAGATGAAGGATTTCTGAAACATCCTCCACTCCCCCTCTACTAAACCCCTATTCGCTCCGCTTCCAAACCCATTCCACCAATATAATCACATGAAGATAAGATTGAACTCATGTTAAGTTAATTAAATATTAGGGGAGCCCAGGGCTAGTTGGTGGTTGGGGTAAGTTGGCGAAATTCCTTTGTCTTTGTTTCTATTAGACAGACAACGCTGCCTCTCATTATGTACCTCAAGTTATGTGAAACCCATTAACCAATGTGTTTTTGTTAAAAAGCATTTTGTTTTGTAAAAGTTGTGGGCGATATTGTGTTTTCGAGCATACCAAGTAATTTTTTTTAAATTTTAAACACTTTGTGTTATTTAGGGTGATTTTAAATCTATTTCCCCTATTTTTATTTTTCGATAATGCGTAAAAAAAGCTTTCAGTATCCGTATAGATATTAAATCTATCCATGAATTAAAGTTATTTTATAAATAGTTTTTTGTAAAATAGGCGGTTGAAGTAAGTTGGCGGTGACGCACGCGGGGCAAGTTGGCGTTACTATTTACAGTGCAAATATAGTCATCAAATATTTTTATTTTTGGAATTCACTCCAAAGTAAAACTTTGTATATCTCGTCAATGCAGGGGATATTTACTTCGGCCAATCGCCTGAAGAATTTCGAAAATATGCTTTTGAATATGGAATACGCATCAAAGTAAATCGCCGTAGTATTGAGACTGAAATATATTGGCAATTGTCGGTTAATGTACAATTTTATTGAAAAGACATTCAGCACGAACCTTTGATATAATTGAATCTCTTCATTTTCTGGCGTATTCATACATATCGCCAACTTACCCTGGGGCCGGGGTAAATTGGCGGGATTTCGCGTCACACATTTTTGATTTGATTTTTCTGCTCCGTGATGCAAATCTTACATATTTTGTAGTTTTTCTAATGTAAAAAAGTCTTAGAAATCGAACGGAACCCTTTTGACCTTAGTCCGAATACGAGAAGTTGGGGTTAAATGGCCTTTTGTCATTCATATTAAACTTCATCATTTTCTCGTGAATATATCTCTATTATTCTTCACTCAATTTTCATAAACTATACCTTGTTGAAGTGGAAAATCCTTAGGATTATAACAAAAATAGATTCGTTACCGGTAAAATTCAGGAACATCAAATTATCTGACATATAGTGTCGATTTCACCTTTTTATCATAAAATCGCACATATTAACTCCATTTAACAACAAAATTCTTATTTAATTTACTACTTTTAGTGTAAAATATGCTTAGGGATCACATGAGAAAAGTTTCATTCCTGGAAAAATAGGGGAAGTTGAGGTATTAGGACAAATAATGAAAAAAATGAGATTTGTAGAGTAAATATCAAAAAATTTGATGTTCCTGAATTTTACTTTTAACGTTTTTATTTTTGTTTTATTTCTCAGAATTTTACACGTTCAATAAGTTACATTTTATGAAAATTGATTGAAGAATAATAGAGATATATGCATGAGAAAATAATAAAATTTAATATGACTGACAAAAAGCCCTATAACCCCAACTTCTCGAATTCGGACTAAGGTCAAAAGGGTTCCGTTCGATTTCTGAGATTTTTTTACATTAGAAAAACTACAAAATGTGTATGATTTGCATCACGGAGCAGAAAAATCATTTGAAATAGGGGATTTTGGGGCCAAAATGACCCAGTACCCCACTTTCCCGTATTTTTCTAGAAACAAATACATCTTTATTCAAATACTAAAATTATTTCCTTTCAAAAGAGAATTGTAATTTTCTGATTGCTACTTCAAAAGTTGTTGCATTTAATGTATTTTTCCTCCATATTTTCTTATAGTACCAATTTCAAAAAATTTCAAGCGAAGTGGGCGGGGGTCTAAAATTGTCCAAATGATGTGAAATTTGGCATCTGAGCTTAATTTGACATTTGTCACAATATGAGAGGGGGGGGCCTTTGAGAATTCAAAAAAAATTTTGTTTTGCGATGCCCTATTGTATGTTGTCATCCGCACTACTAATTCTTCCCAACGCTCACACCTTTCATACAAACACATTGTTTGAATAATCGTAGCTTTCTGTTAAAGGCAATTGAAGCTCAAAGTTGAAAATTCGATGAAAACGTGGAAAAAAACTATTTTGTGTTTAGTGGTAATCTTCATTAAACAAATTTTAACTATTTTTGGAAATTTTGATAACTAAAAAAATATTTTTGAGTAGCCTGTCAGTGGCATTTTACTGCAGATGTGAATTGGTTTAGTGGAATAATTCGGAAGTTTAGCTTTTTTGGAAAAACACTTTGCCCGCCTAAAGGCGGTGTTGGGCACCTGAGCGAAAAAAATTTTTAGTCTTTAGTGATTACTTATCGTACCGAAAGTAGCATTATGTGCTATTTTAACTGGAAAGAAGAATGTTTTAAAAACTTTGGGTGAATGCAGCTGTTAGAATATGGATATTCTTGTCATTTGATAATATTTAGAGGAGTCTGGGGCTAGTTGGCGGAATCTTTTTTTCTCCTTTTGTATTAGATATATAGCGCTGCCTCTAGTTGTGCACTTCAAGTACTATATTATATATTTCCAATGTGGTTATGTTGCATTACACTCTGTTTCGTGCACGTTGTAAGCGATAGATATTAGAGTTAAGAGCCTATTTTAGTCGTATTAGGGAGGGTGCCTCACCATTTCATTAATTACTCGGAATACAATTGATGCAATGTGTATGAATTGGCACCAGTATCTTAGCTTTCCAATGCGTTGAACAAAGATGGCTAATGCTGCTCTAATCACCGGCTTCACATGGCTATGGCGAAAATATGCTCATTACCCTAGGTGAAGTTTTTAAATTTCAGCATTTTTGTTATTTAGAGCTAGTTCAAAGCTATTCCACGAATGACTAGATTTTTCGATAGCGCGCGAAAAGAGCTTTCCGTGGCCGTATATACAATATACGTAACCACAAACAAAATTTGTTCTTTTTTATTTGTTTACTTCGGAATTTCACCTGAAGAATCTCGAATATTCTCTTTTACACTATCTCCTTAAATTAAAAAAATAAAACATGATAAGTGAAACCATCGCCAGGTCTCCCCTACTATAAATTAGAAGTCAATAATTAAATAACCAAAGCACTAGAGAACTAGCTTGGGTAATTTGCGTTCTGATGGAGTCCAAAATATAAACCAGCTGAATTCGCTTATGTTCAAGTAACTAGAAGAAAAAAAAGTTTTTGTTTTTTATTCGCCCAGGTGCCCAACACCGCCTCTAGGCGGCCTACTTATTTTAAGGCTTTAATGAAAAATCCACTGCTTACATGAATTATCGACATTATTTTCGTTTTTCTCATCACGAAACCCACCTACAAAAGTTTTTTCAGGCCAAATAAAAATTTGGGCACTAGAGGGTTAACTTCATTCGTGAAAGAACCAGCTCGCTAAAAATGGTCGTAATTTGAAATCTAGTGCTGCGATCTGGATCAAATTTTGCAGAGATACTTTCAAAAACATGTACTTTCAGAATATTCAATAATTTCTCTCTCTCTCTCTCTCTCTCTCTCTCTCTCTCTCTTCTAATAATTTTTCGATTTTTTGAGTTTCAACTTTGTATATAACCCGTTAAAAAGCATCTTGAGAGGAACAATGAAGGAAAAACAACACAATAAAGTCAGGATGGTATTGAACAAATGCATGCGTCAGTCCAGTATTTCGATTCAAGCTTCAATTTATTTTGACCAGCATTAATCAAACCTAAGTGTAAAAATTCGAAAGGCACCCAATCGTAACGACAAACAACTATGCGGCAAGCTGAAGGAAAAGTTAATAAAATTGGTAAAAATTCCTTGCTTTGCAAGCGATTTGCGGATGTGGCCCAATGAATCGGCTTCATATCACACCTGGGATCGTCAATGGGCAAATCCACAAGGACAAATTCCTCCAAAATCATTTTTTCTTTTGAGGCCTGATGAACTCTGGCATTGTTATTACCGGTGTAGCATCTTCCACCATACCAGATCGTTTTAGACTGTTACAGAATCAAAAATTTGTTTTTGTACTAAAAGAAGTCATGCCAATGATTTCATAGTACTTAATTTCCAGAAAGTCAGAAGTGATGTACTTGAGAAAAACTTGTTTTAATCCATCTAGTGGTGCAATTGTGCCTTTCTCATTTGTCCAAACTACGATTGCATGGCTCATTATGTTAAATACAATATTGGAAATGTATATTATATATTCAGTACGATTTGCACATAGTACATACAATGGATCGAGAGCCACGATTTTGAGATACTATGTGTCGACACTGAAACATCGCTTGAAACCAGCGGCGAATCAAGGAGGAAGATCCGTTAAGAAATTTTAAACTAGTTCTAATTTTAAAGTAGCAACCCCTTACTAGCTGGTCCGTTGAGCAGGCTAGATCTGCCGGGGATTAGATCGAGTAGATCGGGACGAAGCGGGTAGCTAAATGGCTTACGGAAACGACCATCGGTATTGGGATAAATCAACCGCCGGGGAATACACAGTAGGGTAGATTCGCAGCTGTGGACTATTCGACCATATCGTATCAACAATAGGAGCTAATTGGCTCACGAAACAGACGTCAATACCTAAAAAAATCCGTACCCGGGTTAGGGTAGTTCACTGCCGGATAAAATCAGAGTATATCTCGATAAATCTGGGAGCTAAATGGCTCAAGGAAACAGGAATCGCTGTCGGGAGAAATTCCTCCGTCGGGAGAAATTCCTCCGTCGGGGAGCTCTCAGTCGGAGTAGAGTGAGTTCGCCGTCGGGGACTGTCCGAGTAGATCGTGATAAGTCTGGGAGCTGAATGACTCACCTGAACAGGAACCAAACGGCTGATGGTATCAGCATCTAAACGGATCACTGGAACGAGAGCTAAATGGTAACGCAATAGATGGAGAAGCAATAGAAGAGACGAGAGTTAAATCAAAGCTCAATGGTCGAGCCGTTTCATGGACCAAGTGAAGCTCCGAGATAGAGCAGAAGAAAGAGGTGCAACGAAAGCACAACGAGCCCCACGAAGTAATACCTTGATACAGTTCTGTGGGAACAAGAGCGAAAAAAGAGTAAGGAGTGTTTCAGTGGTTAAGCACGAAAGTGAGTCCCACACAGTGCCAATACTCTACAGGCCAGGCTTTCCAGGTTACTGGTGTTACTTTCTATGACATGGAAACACGAGCCCTGTGACAGAAGTACTTCAAACTGTCAGATATCATGTTCATGTTGGCAGATTTTGTACAGAGAGAAAAAATAGATTGTTGTCAACACACGACTATCTTTATAATCTTCATCCCTACAATGAAATACTAGTGCAATTATTTTTCATATGATTGCGAGCTATGTTATGAGAAAACCCGAAAGCGGGACCAGTTCTTCCATCGGAAATATTTCTCAATGTGACCCATCTAGTTCCCAGTCGATGACCGCAATCAAATAACTTCTACCGCCTCCCCCTTTCAACGCCATTCGATAGGCGACCGAAACGATCGCGTGAGGAAATCCCACTTCCACCCCGATCGGGTTCGGATGAAGAAATATCGTTATTAGTTATTCAACCGAGCTATCTACTGCTTCATCGGTCAGATCGCATCGCATCTATCTATCATCCTGCTGCTGGACCTGTGCCGGAATAATGGCGCGCCGCGTCACGTCGGTGATCGAGGTCCGTTTCGCCATTTATGGACCCGAGGAGGAGGACTCCAAGCAACGCCACGCTGGCAGGCTGGATCATTAAAACGGGTACCGAAATCCCGTCCTCACGGCCGTGGTCGGCAGTGTGGAACATGCCATCCATCCGTAGCGTCCACCCAGTGCCTAGGAGTGAAGAGAGGTGACGGGTAATAAAAATTTTCTAGCCAACAGTAACAATCACTTCATTAAATGATAAATTAGTTTCAGAATGGTATGTAATAAATCTCCGCGAGAAGAAGTCGAGTGGTACAACAGGTCGATCCCCGCGGCGGGTTCATGACTTGATCGAGCACTCTGATGACGATGTTTGTTTGCCATTGTCTCTGCTCTGTGTTGGGCTGATTTCGGAGATGCTGAGTCGCGATCGAAAGCAACAAAACGGGATGGATCTGGATGGATTGATGCCGGAATTCATCAGCTCGCACCCCGGGTGATGATGTGAGATCGGCGGGAGAAAGTGTGCTCCCGAAGCGTGTTGAGGGAGCCAGCGGCGTCTAGCTAATGAACCTGGAGATGACTAGCATAACACAGAAACAGAAACAGTCGGAATGATATTTGCGAAAGTTTTTGTGATGTGGTTCTATTTTTTTATTCCCTACAAGCTGGAAAGGGAACACACAAATAACGTGTTTAACAGTCATAAAACACAGACCATGAAGTTCCGCTACTAAACGTGCAGCTGATGGGCAGACAGCCTAGAAAAAAATGAACGCGTAAGCTGGCATCACGCACGTGTGTCACAACAGCGACGTTCGGTAGAAACCAGAACGGATATGCGGGGTTGAAACAGGAGAAATCAAATATAGGGGTGCAAAACGCCCTCCGGTCAGCTAACAGACTCCGGGCAACCGAAAATCGTAACGAATGTGGAGGGCGGCGAGTAATAATTGTTAATAAATATCTTTATGATTATTTTCTTTCCGTCGATTCACTCTCATTCAGCACAAGGACCTTCGGTGCTGCCGTTACAATTTATAGCGTTTATTTCAATTCAATAAGCACTTAGTGGAGCGTTTCATGCAGCCTGCAGACTGACGGAGAAGACGGCGGTGGCGGTCGGTTCGTTGTTGGTTGGTAATTGTTTTTCCACCCAAGACGATGCTGAACAACGCGTCGGGGTGAAAGGTCGTACATCTTCCAGGGTGGCTAACAACAAGAGCCACCACCTAGGGGCGATCCCGGCAGCACTGGAACAGGGCAGACGCAACGTCTTGTTGAGATCCTCACCAGGGTTAAGGGGCGGCTTACTTAACGTAATTATTTCCCTTTTGCACTGCCTGCACTGCACAAGCAAACGCCTTTCTCGTCGGTCGAAGGAAATCGGAAGGGTGGGTACACAAGAAGTGTAGGTTACATGAATGAATGGGCACTTAGTTTTCCGAGCACATCTTTAGCATTTACTACAGAGGCAAACAAACAGATTGAATGCGTCGGCTGATTGCTTCCATTCATTGTACGTGTGGCGGAGGACTCCGGTTGCATTCAGATCCTTTCCTGGTTGGCGTGTGTGCCCTGCGGAATCGGAATCAGAGTCAAGTGGTAAACCGGAACGAATTTCAAGGATTTAAATGAATCTCCTATGACGATTTGGGATGGTTTGTATCTTGCACATGTTGACCATGGCGTACGTTATGGAATAAATTTGAATATATATGTAGAAATTATTAGTTCGCATTCGTTTGTTCGGGGTGAACCCTTGCAAGTCTATTGCGTATCGACTGGCGGGGAAGTCACTGGTTGTGTTTGAACACTGGGACTACTGAATAGTCTGGATCGTCGCCAGCAGGGATAATATTACTTGATTTAATAGTGAGCAAATCAGTTCTAGACAATCTCACAAGTAAGGTTGCTACAACCACTGCGCTACAACTTTCAATTAAATTGCGTTTCTGCTAGTTTCTCTAAGCACTTCACGAAGCTAGCCTTTGATATAGGTATTTCTGACTCAAAAGTGAGGGCTCATAATGAGATAGGAATTACTTTATTGATTTGGCGTTGTTTGTTATTCCCAGTAGTATCCTTATATAGCTCACTGAAAAATGGCATCATGTAAAAGTTGTAAAAAAGAATTTGGTCGACAATTCTAACAACATTTTGATGAAACTGTTGCATTCTGGATAATAATACTTACAATATATCTAGAGGACAAACTAAAAAAAACATAATTGAAAACCGAATTAATTGCATTAGATTGCGTTGTTTTGTTTACAAAATGCAACCTAAAAATTGCGCCCGACAAATAACAATCCCCCTTCAGAAATCTGTTGCCAACTGGCATTTCTGATGAACTGCAATTATTTGCTGAGCTGTTTGTATTGGAAGCAAATATTTATTGCACGCACGTTCGTTTTCGTTTATTCCCTGAAGCTTAGGTTTCGATCCTGCCATAGCCCACTACGGTGTGGGAAACCATGGAACGGAATGGGATGGCGGCACGGCTGCGGCGTATAGAATTTACCAGCATAGGGCGAAACTAACTGCTTAAGAGTGCAGGCATAAAGCAAAACGATTAATGTTTGCCATTGGTCATAAATATTAATTAGGTTGCCGAAAATAGAGAGCGAAAGTGGAAATCCGTCGTGTTGAAAAGAGTAATCCAGACATCGGTTGGACGACACCTTTACTGACCGGGTGAGTAATTTTTTTTATTAGTTCTGGGTAGGGGTTACTGTGAAATTATTATTGCTGACAGGCTCTCGGTTGTGGTGCAGAGCAGATAAATGAAATACATGTGGGGCATTTTTTCTGCCAGATGAACTTTAGTAGGGGAGGACTATCTATATTTGAAAAAAGTAGCAGAACAAGGCCTAAGTATACAACGATAGAAAACTATGATCGCGAGAATTATTTTAGACGTTGTTTATAGTGAGGATTCACTGAAGAAATCTCAAATTTTAACAACTTGTGATTTGGTTTTGATAATATAAAGGTGGAAACGAAAAACGTTGGTAGCGTCCTAAGCAGATACAGATGGGAAAATGTAGTGAAAATTTACCCTAGAGAGATACGCTTGAGTTACTGCATTTGACTAAAGTCTAAAAGATCACGGGTCAAATCCTATCTGTGAGACGTTCCAGCCACAATCTTTATTTTTCCAATTCACTCATTATTTTTAGGATCTCATTTTTCGCTGGACACAGCCAAAAATCTTGATAATAAAATTTAAGTTTTAACTTGAAGGTACCTCGTAACGCCCTTTAGGTACCAATTGTATTGAGCATGTTTTTGTCGAAACCACTTCTTCGGCTGGCAGGAACTTAAAGAAATCATTTACGATTGGTGTGAAATTCACACAGCACAGTATATTTGAAATTTTTTTTTCACTGCGACGTATATAGATTGTTCTACATTTAATTTTTATTAAATAACTTAAGTGTGTTACGATATTGATCAAATAAGAATCTGTATAAATCGGTAATACTTTTTTTTATTAAAAAATCAAATCAGATAGAAAATTCCTTTTTAGCGAATTCGAATTGCCGAGTCTTTCGTTTGACTCCTTCCATCAAGTTTTGCACAGCCTCCGTGGCCACTTTGCTCGCTGCAGAATGCCAGTTGTGCTTGAACTGCATCTGATAACTGTATTTTACGGTTCTTTGAAATCGCTTGACGATTACCCATTGATTTTCTATTGAGCAGAAGACTGGCGTGTTGGGAGAGTTCCTGTCATTGGGCACCTACTGGACGTTGTTCGTGGCGTACTACGCCATGTCCTTTTCCGTAATGGCAACGGACCTTTTGCCAGGCATTCCGGCAAATAATTTTTTTAGTCTGATGGCCTAGGTTCCGATAATAATGTCACTTTTCAAACCACAAGAACAGATGTCCTGCCACACGAGATATTTTTTAGCGAATTTCGATAGCTTAATGTGTTTGAAAATCTCTGCCATCTTTTCTCTTCCAGTCAATGTATAATATTCCTGCACAGGAACCTGTTTAACCTTTGTCTTGTAGTTGGTTGGGTCATCCTGTACCAACCATCCAATCAAAATTAGTCAACATTTTCATGTACAGCTTCCTCGATCGTTCTCTGGCCGACCTATTTTGCTTATCGTCATGATTTGGAATCACCACCTTGGGTTCCGTGGCTGTACATAATTCCCGTGTTTACTGTGTTCTAATTGCAATTTTATGATGCACATTGCTTTAATTATATTTTATGAACATTGAAATAAAATTAAAAATCATTGCTGGCGTAAATAAAAACGGGATTGGTTATTAGAATTTTCCTAGGGAAACGAAAGTCGCTACTAGACTTTTCCACAGTTCAGGCACGTATACGATACATAACACAAGAACTATATCAAAACGTGGATGAAAATAATAAACTACGATAGTAAAATTAAATGTGATTGCTTTCAACCAAGAAACTGTGTTAGTGCTCATGAAGCCGGACGACAAGAGATCACTTCTTCTAATCGTTTTCGTACAATTGTACGAAGAACGGAATTTGTCTATATTGTTTTATTTCGTATGTAGGCAGTAAAAACAACGGTTTAGGAGACATAGGTTTATTTTACTAAAAGAAAACGATTTATTTCTACTCTATTAACATCGGAAGAATACATTTTTAAAACCTCCTCAACTATGCCTTGCTTTTGAAGTTAGAAAAATAAATAAATTTTTGTTTTCCAAATGACGTCAATTATGAATTTCCGATGTCTGCTGTCCCCCCGATTTCACATGACATCCATATTGCTGATGGTTTGCACTGTTTTGTGGTAACCGGAAGTCACTGTCTTGGATTTCAAAAAGTTGATCATCGATTTCCGATGTCTACTGAGCACCCGTTTTCAAACGACAGCTATATCGATGATGGATTCCACTGTTTTGTGGTTACCGGAGGTCGCCATCTTGAATTTTAAAATGGGGCTAATCGTCGATTTCCGAAGTCTGCTCACCACCCGCTTTTAGATAACACCTATATTGACGATGGTTCTTTCTATTTTCTGGTCACCGGAAGTTGCAATCTCTGATTTCAAAATATCGACGATCTGTTTCCGATGTCTACTTACGTTTCCCTTTTCGGTGACACCCTAGTGATTATGGTTTTTACTGTTTTGTGGTAACCGGGTCTCGCTATCTTGGATTTCGAAATGGCGTTAATCATCAGTTAAGCCTGAACATCATGCACAGAATTCGGTGTGTTGCCGTTTCGCAAGTGTGTTCCAAAAAAACTGCAATATTTTTTGAAAAATTCTGGAATTGTCTGGATGGTTTTAATTTTTTGGAAGAGCTTCATAGATCTTCTATTAGTTGTATTTGTTGCAATTTACCAATGAAACGTATGTTAACAAATATAACTCGGCCTTCTGAAAATCCGGTGATTGCTCTGCCAATATAATCATTTCAAATGTTTAACTTTCAACATAGAGCATAGGGGAACCCGGGGCTATTAAGACAGTGGGGGTAATTCGGACCCCCTTGATTTCTCAGAAAATAGCAAGACTTTCTGACTATCGTACAAATTCGTGGAACCGCTATTCTGAAACATTAATTTTGAGAGCTGAAGTTGATTCTTTGTTCTTTGTAGAACGTGTTTTGCCATTCATGTTTTGCCATTCTCAAAACAAAAATCATTATGATGGAAAAACCATGATTAAAGCAACAAATAAAAGTGAAAAAATAAAAGGTAAGTGTTTTGGAAAGCGGCTCCTATTTTATGGAATGATGTTTGTTTGGGTGAAAACAGATATTTTCGAGACGCTCACCACTTTTGTGCGAATGAGCGTACGGGGCTATTCAGACCCCCTATTCCGTCAACCAACGTTCAGCGCCTTGCGGCTGCGCACACCATTGCACACGCCAAAGCAAAGAAAATACTTGGGCCGTCAATCGACAGCTGTGACATACCAGATTAAGTTTTTGCAATGCAGTTTTTTGCTTCTTGTAACTAATTCATAGGTTAACATAATTCCGTTGTCAACAAATTAAAGAAAAATGGTCTGAATTGCCCCATAGGGAGGTCCGAATTACATTGTAAAAGGATGGAAAAACGTAGAGGTTGGCAAATCGTCCTTAGCGCTGCCATTGAGTGGTGCAAATGAACTTTTCATGGTACCAAAATGTAGCTGAGGTTTCAAACTAACAATTAGGATTTTTGACCGGTAACTTTTTTCCCATCTATCCACCTAAAGGGGCGATTTGCTTAAGTTCTTCAATGTCAGCTTCTTTCACCGAACAGCCTAGATAAGCCGTGTAGTGTCGGTAGTGGTTGCTTCAACCGGCTAAGAATTACACTACGGACTACCTGTTTCAGTGGTAAAAATCTACCAAACAGGGAACCCCAATTCCATAGTGTCATGCGACCCGTGCTATGGGTAAAATTGTTGAGGGGGTTTAAAACATTCTCAATGACGAACGGAGCCTGGGAAGAGTTGGGCGAACTCCCCAGTATGCTGCATTACGCAGCGGAATGTTCACTCTACACACCGATTTTTTTTTTCACCGATGATCCTCTTAATTTTGCCGAATTTTTGTTGGCTGGGGGTTTGCTGAGACTCTTGGCTGATGGTAGTTCGGTGAAGTTTTGTTGAGTTTCGATTATCAAATTTCGATGTGTACAGATGAACCTGCCCAGAGGCCGTGTGGTATCCGGCCTAGAATTGAGCCACTGGAGTCCTGCTCCCATGTCGTAGGAGGCGACTGAAAGTAGGAGACCCTAAGTCAAGGTGTAGTTCCGTGCCGAGGACTTAATGACTGGAGGGTCTAAAATATGCCAGTCGTGCACGGAGCATTTTGGGTTTTGCCCTTACTGTGTTATGCGAATCTCTGACACAGTGGACCATTATTTTCTTCGCAAATCGTGGAAATTAAATGATCATGTCCCATTTAAACCTGATATGGCTCGCTATATGCGTTAACATCCCAACTCGCTTGGTGTCCTCTAGTTGTTGTGCAATTTGTGTTGGAGATGAAATGTACAGTTCTCTAATCAACAATGGTTAGAATAGCACAAATCAATCTCCAACATAAACGTACAGCAACTATGAATTTATCTCGACTCATGCAGGAAGGTAAAGCTTCCATAGCATTGGTTCAAGAACCGTATTTCCATAAAGGAAGCTTCTATTTTGGAAAGTTACTTAATACTGCCTTCATTGCTTACAACAAGACAGGCATGACTGACCCACGTGAAATGCCTCGTGCTTGCATTCTTGCAAATAAGGCTATTGACGCGTGTCTCATATCGGAGCTCACAACTCGCGATATCTGTGTTGTCACAGTTACACTGACTGTCGGAAACGTAGACAAAAAATATATATATTGTTCAGCATACCTACCGCATAACGAATCATCTCCTTCTGATGATTTCAAAAGCGTTGTATCATATTGTAGCAGAAATGGGCTTCCGCTCATTATCGGCAGTGATGCGAATGCTCATCACATCATTTGGGGCAGCTCGGACATCAATCTGAGAGGCTCTTAACTGATGGAGTACATAAGTAGTACAAATCTCCATATTCTGAATGTGGGAAACCGACCAACTTTTGCGAGGTCTGGGAGGTAGGAGGTGTTAGACATAACACTTTGCTCTGATAGAATTTTGCATTAACTGGGAAATTGGCAGGTTCCAAATGAAACTGAACCGTCTCTATCCGATCATAAATATATATTTTTCGATCATTTTGATGTCACCTTCAATGTGGTGACATATCGTAATCCTAAATCTACAAACTGGGACCTCTTTTTGGAAAACTTGGCGACTAAATTTCATGGATATTTTCCAACAATTAGTCAACTAGACGACTTAGATGACGTCGTGGATACGACAAACTCATTCATATTAGCACCCTACGAAGAAGCTTGTCCACTTCGTACTGTTAAATCGACTAGGGGAACCCCTTGGTGGAGGGCTGAGCTTGAAAGAATGAAGAGCTTGGAACCGGCGTCAGCGTGATGACTCCAGGGCTTTCAGGTCAGCTCGTAGTGCATATAAGAAATGTCTTAGATCTGCAGAACGGGCTGGATGACAAAGCCTATGCACTAATGTCTCTAGTCTGAACGAGGCTAGCAGATTAAATAAAATTCTCTCCAAATCGAATGATTTTCAGATGAACTCCTTAAAAACCAGAGATGGTGTTTATGTGACGGACAAAAAAGATGTTCTTAATTGTCTCTTCGACACACACTTTCCAGGTTGTATCGATCCGGAGTTGAACAATGTTCACAGATCTCATTCTGGTGATTCGGACTCGTGGGCGGTAGCACGCACATTGGTCTCCACTGAATCGGTCAAGTGGGCAGTTGACAGCTTTGCTCCATACAAATCACCGGGAAAAGATGGAATACTTCCCGTGCTACTGCAAAAGGGATTTGATATTCTTAAACATATCTTGAAAAAGATTTTGCTTTCCAGTCTTTCTACCGGGTATATCTCGAAAGCATGACGAGAAATAACTGTTAGATTTATTCCCAAAGGGGGGCGCTCAAGCTATGAAGAAGCCAAGAGTTTTAGGCCTATCAGCTTAAGTTCTTTTCTTCTGAAAGCTTTGGAACGGATAATCGATCAACACATCAGGAACGTTAGTTTAGTTGAATATCCACTGCACAAAATGCAACATGCATATCAGTGTGGGAAATCCACGATCACTCTGCTTCACGATGTTGTTTACAACATTGAGAAAGCCTTCTCGCTCAAGCAATCTAGCTTGGGTGTATTCCTAGATATTGAGGGTGCTTTTGACAATGTGTCCTTCCAGTCTATTCTGGAAGCGACGCGCGGTCATGGGATACTTGCATGTATCTCAGGTTGGATAAACGCAATGCTTAGTAACCGCATACTTTGCTCGTCACTGCGACAGGCTGAGATACGGAAGTTGAGTATTTGCGGTTGTCCTCAGGGCGGCGTTCTGTCACCTTTGTTATGGAACTTAGTAGCTGACGGCTTGTTGAAGAAACTCAATGAGCTTGGATTTCCAACCTACGGGTTTGCTGACGATTACCAAATACTACTTACTGGATTTTGCATCGGAACAATCTTTGACTTAATGCAACAGGCATTAAGAGCCGTCGAACAGTGGTGTCGACAAGTTAAACTATCAGTTAACCCAAGCAAAACTTCAATGGTTCTTTTCACGAAGAAGCGAATAACAACCGGGGTTCGTCCCTTGCAGTTCTTTGATTCTGAGCTACTGTGTGCAGATCAAGTCAAATACGTTGGAGTCATATTGGATTCCAAACTGAATTGGTCTGCTCACATTGAGTTCAGAGTCAAGAAAGCGTGCATGGCTTTCGGGCAGTGCAGATGAACTTTTGGAAAGACCAGGGGTCTCAAACCTAAATACATCTATTGGATTTACACGACAATTGTACGTCCAATACTGTCATACGGATGCCTTGTGTGGTGGCAGAGGGGAGAGGTGGTGACAGTCCAGTCAAAGCTAAACCATCTGCAAAGAATGGCGCTCATGGCGTTGACTGGTGCTTTCACCACGACTCCAACTGCTGCTCTTCAGGCACTTCTAAACATCAAACCATTACACATACACCTCAAACAAGAGGCACTATCATGTGCATACAGACTGCAGGTTACTGGGCTTTGGAATAGTAACCATGTTGATCTTGCTACCAGTCATACACGATTGTGGTCACAAATGGTTACATGGGGTGAAGATATTCTTGCTCCCAGCGATATTACACTCACTTGTAGTTTTCCTTACAGGACATTCCATGTGAAGATTCCCTCTCGAGAGGAGTGGTTGTCTGGCTTTATGGAAAGACAACAACAAACGCAAGTAGTCTGTTACACTGACGGTTCTCTGATGGAGGGACGTGCTGGTGCTGGTGTCTACTGTCGTGAAATGAGATTGGAACAATCTCACTCACTAGGTAGATACTGTACTGTATTCCAAGCAGAAATCTTTACGATTATGTGCGGGGTACAATCGGCCCTTCAACTGAGTTTGTCCGGCAGAGTTATAAACTTCTGCTCCGATAGTCAGGCTGCAATCAAGGCCCTTAGCTCAGACAAATCCCGGTCCAAGCTAGTGATTGCGTGCCGAACCCAAATCGAAGAACTAAGCATTGTCAACACTATCTACCTTGTCTGGGTGCCCGGACATTGCGGTATTACTGGAAATGAATGGGCTGACGAATTGGCCAGGGCAGGTTCAGCGATTGACTTCGTTGGTCCTGAGCCCGCGCTGCCAATTTCGACAAGTTGGATACGGGAAATAATACGGTCCTGGCCTTCGTCCGAGCACCGCAATTATTGGAGAAATCTACAAACGTGTCGCTAAACAAAGGCGTTTCTAGAACAACCATGCCCAGTGGTTTCGAAAAATCTCTTACATTTTTCGAAGCTCCACTGCGGCTTGCTGACCAGGGCTTTAACCGGCCACTGCAAACTCAATTATCACATGGCAACTATTCAGCGCGCTGAGTCTTTTTCATGTGATCTTTGTGAATCCGACTACGGAACCTCATATCATCTGATATGCAACTGTCCGGCGGTAGCGCAATTGCGATTTCGAGTCTTCAGCCGTCCTTATATAGACGAAACCATGTTTGGTCGACTGAAGCTCAGAGACATACTAAAGTTTCTTATCCAATGTGGTAAAGAGCTTTAGGCTTATTCGCAGACAAGTTGAACTACTTGTGAGTTTAACTTACCTGTTGTTTATTTTTGTTTTGTGCTGTTATTTTTCCCACCCTTCCAATTCAACTTCCCCACACCTCCTTGTCTTTTCCTTCCGCTCAGGAAATGATGAAAACACACGGCAAGGCACAAATCCCCGACTATGTACGGGGAACGTGCCATTTGAGCCAATATATTCTGATTCCTGATTCCTGAACTAATTCATAGGTAAACATAATTCCGTTGTAAACAAATTAAAGAAAAATGGTCTGAATTACCCCATAGGGAGGTCCGAATTACATTGTAAAAGGATGGAAAAACGTAGAGGTTGGCAAATCGTCGCTTGGCGCTGCCATTGAGTGGTGCAAATGAACTTTTTATGGTACCAAAATGTAGCTGAGGTTTCAAACTAACAATTAGGACTTTTGACCGGTAACTTTTTTCCCATCTATTCACCTGAAGGGGCGATTTGCTTAAGTAGGTCCGAATAGCCCCGGGTTCCTCTCTAGATTAAACTTGAGTCTCTGAGCTGTCAGCATCTTGGATAGCTGTTTCCATCTAGAATTTTTTTTAACACACTTTGTTATTTTTCAAATTGTCTGGATATATCTGGACAAGTTCTCTGAAATCTGGATCAGACAAAAATAAATCTCTATGTCTGTGTGACGATTGAAACACTGGAAGAATCCAGATAAATCTGGAAGCTTGGCGGCTATGTTAGGAAAGTGTCTCGATATTTGAAGCCACAGCTGGAAATCTGACACTAAGCGATCAGGAAGTCTGCTTTTTTGTAGCATTTCATTGCGAGTCCGAGGAGGACCACCAATGAAGTCGGAAATCCATTTCAGTTTAGTTTTCTTGACATAACCTCGGCGACCATAAAAATGGTGACAGCGCACAATCTTGAGGACATCCGCAGTGATCAGTTTCTAGTAACTTAATTCAAAACATGCTCGAAAGTGCCCATAACCTTTTTGGAGTAGATCTAAAATGATTCCGTCTTCTACCAATGATTTATACGGAGCGAAACGTACTAGCATCCATTTCATCGATTCCACCAACCGACATGGTTCTACGAACTAATCCCCAAAAATCAGAACAACTAGAAAATAACTCAGAGAAAGTCGTTGGTTGTAGCTTCGTATGGTCTCGAAAATGTGTGCCAATTAGATAGTTGAGTATTTCAACATAATTTGAAAAAATATTCATCATTTTTGTTTTTGTAGAAGTTGTACTATACTCTTTCGATTTCGAGAGTATTTGCTTGCAACTAAAAGTAGACAAGCCTGTTGTATCCACGACGTTGTTCAGACCGTTGGAAAGTACCAGTGAAATCTAGACGCTAAGCCCTCTTCGCAGAGGTCCAAATACGATATCCAAAATAACACTCAAATGATTAAAGAAGTTGATTTTGCTATCACATAAGCATAGTGCGAGTTCCGTGGAAATAAGCCAATTTGCCAACTCATGATAATTTCTGTCTTAGTGGAGAACTACATCATACAGTGCAAATGTTGAGCAATTCATCATTATGACTATGTGCAGATTCGTGCTACTTATGCATTGCATAAGTTCCGAGCATCTCAAATTGAAATCTGGGCTGTCCCAAATGATGCAATTAGTGTTTACCTCAGTGCGGACTGTAATTGAAAGCCCACGTTGGTTAAGGTTCTAGTAATTAGCGTAAAAACCGCGCATATGTCATCGGTTTTATAGCTGACATACAAAGTTAGTCGTTTCAGGTATTTCGTTTGGGTTTATTTTATACCGTTTAAAATGTGTCTTAGATAGCCTAACAAAGCGCGTGGATAATTATAACATAAGAACCAATCATCCGGAGAGAAAAAATCCGATGCATAATTGTCATTAATAGTAATACCAAAGTTTATACACGATAAAATAATGCTTGTGTTACGAAATCTTAAATTACATAGACACTAAAAGTAATCGCTTTTCATTATATTGTATTCTTTTTTGAGCTCGTGCTGCTTATTAAAAGTTTTTCCTCTTTTTCAGAGAGAAAAGTGATTGTGGCCGTCTTAAGAGGAACTTTCTGAAGAGAAGCAAACAGTGTAGTGGATTTCCTCATCAGGACAGCTCTCTATCTGAGGGTAGCAGAGAAGCTTCACTTTTCAAGTGATTCAAATAAGGAGGACCGATATCCTACCTGATAGCGACACAGCAGCGAAGTAATTTGGAAGCAAAGCAGGAAGTAGGGCGGTAACTCAAGAGGAGACGAGAAGCTATTTTGAAATTAATTTGAGGATCGTCATAGCTAAACTATAAGTATCATTTTCCCATTATTTTTAATCTTATATTTGTGTTTTAATTTTGTTGCTTTTTTGATTTATTTAAAATGGATGGTGATCCAGGAGATCCTTCTGATCTTTCCATTATTGAAAATGATACTCAATTTTCTATACCGAATGGTCAAAATTTAGAATCTAGAATTAGAAAATATCCTTTATCAGCCAAAGGTCCTTTTTCTGTTTATTTCAGGAAAAAGGAAAAACCAATTAATATTCTCCTTATTTCTGCTGAAATTTATAAACAATTTAAATCAGTAAAAGAAATTAAAAAAATTTCTTTGAACAAATTAAGAATTATTTTTTCCGATTGTGATGAAGCTAATTTATTAGTCACATCAAAACTTTTTGCTAATATATACCGCGTTTATATTCCATGCGATCTCGTTGAGATTGATGGGGTAATTTTTGATGAAACTATTGATTGTAATGATATTATTAATTTTGGTACAGGAGTTTTTAAAAACAAAAACATTTCTTCCGTTCAAATATTACAAAGTGAACGTCTATATAAAAAATCGAACGAAGATATTAATCAAAATTTTATTCCTTCTAATGCAGTACGTGTCACTTTTGAAGGTTCTGCCCTTCCTGATTTCCTGTATGTAAATAATGTAATTTTTAATGTTCGAATTTTCACTCCTAAGGTAATGCATTGCGAACGCTGTCAACTTTTTGGACATACAGAAAAATTTTGTTCTAATAAAATCAAATGTGGTAGATGTAATGGTGATCATAGCACATCTTCGTGTAAAAAAATCACAGAAAATTGTATTTATTGTCAGGGTAAACATACCAGACTAAATGAATGTCCTTCATACAAAGATTGCAAAACCAAACTTCACCAAAAAACATTAAATAGAAGTAAATATTCATATGCTGAATTATTAAAATCTTCTGCATCAATAATTACAACAGAAAATTCATTCGATATTCTTGAAGACATTGAAGATTTAACTGTTTCTTCTGACTCCCAACCTGGTTGTAGTTATCATCCTCCTCCAATTAAAAGAAGAAGGAGTAATTTTCGATATAAAACAAAAGAAAATTCTGAAACTCCAAGACCTAACGTTAATAATCGAAATGAATTCCCTTCTCTCAAACCAACTTCTGAAATTCCAGGTTTTCAAAAAATTAATGCCAAGGAAAAATCTACTGATTCATCACACAACCCTTCAAAATCTATTATTAGTGAAATTATTGAAAGCATTTCTAATTTTTTAGGTTTAAGTGACTTTTGGAAAAACTTAGTTATAAAAGTTGTTCCCTTTATAACATCTCTTCTTAGTAAAATTAATTCATTTATGCCCCTCCTTGTTCAAATATTTTCAAACGTTTAATGGCTGGCAACTTATCAAAAAATAATTTGAAATTTCTTCAATGGAATAGTAGAAGCATCTTACCAAAGATTGATAGACTGAAAGCATTAATTATAAATAATAATATAGATATATTTTGTATCTGTGAAACTTGGTTAAACGAATCGAATTTTTTTCGTATTCCTAATTTCAATATTTTTAGGAAAGACCGGAATGATTCATATGGTGGTGTTATGATTGGAATTCGTCAAAATATTGAGTATTGTACTTTAAATCTTCCTACATCAAATTCCATTGAATGTGTTGGCTTATCAATTAAATTAAATAAAACAAAATATTCCATTTTATCTATTTATATCCCACCAAATGGTAATCTTTCATCTTCTGAATTTAATAGAATAATAGCCAATGTTCCTGAACCATATTTTATCCTCGGCGATTTTAATGCTCATAGCTCTTCCTGGGGATGTGAAAGAGACAATGGTAGAGGTGTTCTTCTTTTAGATATTATTGATGAGTTCAATTTAGCTATATTAAATGATGGTTCACCAACTAGAATTGCAGTCCCTCCAGCAACAAATTCGGCTGTTGATTTAACCTTATGTTCAAGAAACTTGAGTCTAAATTGTTCTTGGACTGTAGTTGAAGATTTGAATGCTAGTGACCATTTACCAATTCTAATCAATTTTCAATTTTCTTCTATTTTATACAATTCTGTAGAATACATATCAACAGATTTAACTAAAAATATCGATTGGTCGAAATTTTCAAATTTAATATCTATAGATATCAAGCAATTTGATAGACCGTTAAGTACTCTTGATAATTACAAATGGTTTTGCGACACTATACTACAATGTTTACTACAAGCTCAAACCAAAAAAGTTATACACAAAAAAAATATAAAAAATCCTACATTTTGGTGGGATACAGAATGTTCCACCCTTCTAGAATCTAAATCTTTGGCTTACAAACAATTTCGTTCAACTGGTTTACAAAAAGATTATCTACACTATCGCAAAATGGAAGCTATGTTTACACGGAAAACAAAATTAAAGAAACGTTTTTATTGGAGAAATTTTATTAAAAATTTAGATAAGAACAGTTCAATGTCTACATTATGGTCCACTGCTAGGAGACTTCGTAATTATAACCCTTCTGATACATCAAATTCTGAATATTCTGAAAATTGGGTTGATCAATTTGCTTCAAAGATTTGTCCCGATTTCGTTCCTAACAATTGTCAAACATTTTCGCAAACATCTTCCAGTCCTTTTCCCCACCTGGGTTCTCCTCTTTCACTAGAGGAAATAAATTTTGCTTTGAATTCTTGTAAAAACACATCCCCTGGTTTAGATAAAATCAAATTTATCGTTCTATCTAACTTACCTGATATAGGTAAAATTCATTTAATAAATTTATTTAATCATTTCATATCACAAAATATTCTTCCATATGAGTGGCGCGAAATTAAGGTTGTGAGCATTCTAAAACCAGGCAAGAATCCATCATTAGTTGATAGTAGACGACCCATTAGTTTAATATCATGTACACGCAAATTATTAGAAAGAGCTATTCTCAATCGATTAGAAATATGGGCAGAACGGGAGAACATATTATCTAATTCCCAATATGGTTTCAGAAAAGGAAGAAGTACTAGAGATTGCACAGCTCTTCTGGCATCCCAAATTCAATTATGTTTCAATCAAAAACAAGACATGATTACAACATTTTTAGACATTTCAGGAGCTTATGATTCAGTATTGATTAATATACTTTCCCAGAAAATGTTTCAATTAGGAATTCCTGCTATACTTGTTAATTTTCTAAACAATCTTTTTTCTTTCAAAATTATGCATTTTTATTTAAATGATTCAATCAAATTATCCCGACATAGTCATTTTGGTATACCTCAAGGATCTTGTTTAAGTCCATTTTTATACAATATTTACACTAGTGATATTATGCAAATTATTCCTAATGGCTGCATCTTTTATCAATTTGCTGATGATAAGGTCCTTTCAGTTGTTGGAAAAGATAGACACGCTATTCAAAATTCCATACAATCTGCCTTATATAGATTAGAAAATTGGTCTCTAGAGAATGGATTCACTTTTTCGATTTCTAAAACTCAGTATATAATTTTTACACGTAAAAGATCAATTTGGAATTTTCATCTTTATCTTAATAATCAGGAAATCATGAAAGTTAATGAATATAAATATTTGGGTATTTGGTTTGATAGTAAACTTACTTGGAAAAAACATATTGATTACCTTATTAAAATTTGCAATACGCGAATCAATTTTCTAAGAAGTATCACTGGCACGTGGTGGGGTGCTTCTCCTTCTGATTTAATAACACTTTATAAAACGACTATTTCTTCAGTTTTAGAATATGGTTGTTATACTTTTGGATCAGCTACAAATTCTCATCTTTTAAAATTGGAGAAAATTCAAAATCGCTGTTTAAGAATATGTTTGGGTTTAATGCATTCAACACATACTAAATCTATTGAAGTTATTTCTTCTGTTCTTCCTTTAAAACTTAGATATCATGAACTAAATTATAGGTTTTTAGCACAATGTTTTTCTACTGCTCATCCAATAGTTCATATTCTTGATTCATTATTTGAAATCAATCCTTCAAGTAGAATTTTAATACCTTACATATCATGTATCACAGAAGAAATAGTTAAATCTCCTACCCATGTTTACTGTTCTTTCAATATTAATGTTCATTGTACAAAACCCATGATAGATACTTCTTTAATTACTCAGTTAAACAATATTCCTTCACATCATCTGTTACAATTTGCCAAGCTAATTTTTCATCAAAAATTTGTTAATATTGATGAAAAATATTTCTTTTTTACTGATGGTTCGATGATTGATGATAAGTCCGGTTTTGGTATTTACAACAAGGAAATCACTTATTTTTTTCGTTTACATTTACCATGTTCGATTTTTGTAGCAGAATTAACGGCTTTATTCTTTGTATGCACAATAATAAGAACATTAGAACCCCAATCTTATTATATTTTTTCTGATAGTCTAAGTTCTCTATTAGCATTGGAGTCACAAAATTCGAACAACAAAACTCATCATTTAATATGGTTAATTCAAGATGTAATAAATAAACTGAACACAGAAGGTTTCTCAATTACTTTTATTTGGGTACCCGCTCATTGTGATATATATGGAAATGAACAAGCAGATAGGTTGGCAAAATTGGGAGCATTAAGAGGTGTTTTATATGAACGTGGTATTCAAAGTAATGAGTATTTTCCTTTGATACGTCGAAAAATCAATTTACATTGGCAGCGATCCTGGGATTCGAGTGAAATGGGGCGTTTATGTCACTCTATTTTACCAAAGATCAGTCGTAAACCTTGGTTTTATAAACTAAACGTAGGAAGATTATTTATACAAACTTTTTCTCGCATAATGTCAAACCATTATTTATGCAGAAGTCACCTTTATCGCATTAATATTATTGAAACAAATATATGCGAATGCTCAGAATCTTATGAAGATATTGATCACATAATTTTACGTTGTCCTCGATATTCTGAAACTAGACACCATTTTCTTTCTTCTCTTTCTTCTTTGGGGAAACCTATTTTCCATTCCATAAGAGATGTATTAAGTAATAGAGACTTAGCTATCCTCAAAATTATATTTGAATTTCTTTTAAAATCAAATATCAAACTTTGATTCTTCATACATTCTATTGTCTTTACAGGTACGCAATGGATAACCGATGATAACTAAATCAAGATGAAGCACAGCTCCGTTATGGTTTAATTTTTAACCGAGGGAGCTAAAATAGTTTAAGAATTTATTGTATATACATATTTTGGAAAAGATAAGTAGGTTTTTTATGCCTTTTTGAGAAGAGATTGAAATGAAATTTTCACTCAAAGGGGCTTTTCCCTACTTCTAAAAAAAAAAATTAAAACGTAATAATAAATAAATAAATAAAAATAAAATTATATTGTATTGTTTTTGGAATGTCATTTTTCGCCGAAAAGAAGAAGCAATGAATAACAAAATTGTTCACCTGCTGTTCGATTCAATTAAACATAAGTAACACTCCGGATAGTCGGCTGTCCGGAGTTGGAGGTGCTTTCTTTATAAATCGAGCATTTCCAAATTAATTCAACAAACGATAAATCTATCATTATTTCTCGGCAGCCGGCTGCCCACTGCAATAAACATTTCTGAGAGTTGCATAGATCGTATCACTTATCAAGGTGAATCCAGATTTGTGTAACTTTTTACTCCATCCAACTGCCAAAAACTCCTCCCCGTGGCAAACGTAGAGATGCAGAGGTATACCCGTGCTCTATAAAAACGTTTGTTACACTAAAATTCCATTCCTTCCTCGATGACTGTAGAGACGTGTCCGGTGCCGGTATTGGAATTGCAAAGTATAGAACACTTGAAGCGTGCACAGCTACTCCCATTCGTCGATTCTCTATGTAATTTCGCGTGTTCTGGTCAAACAAGATATAGCAACTACGAGTCACTACTTTCTTGTATTTAGCCTACTAGTTTTTAGCCTGGTTGTAGATGACAGCTCCCAGGGTCTGGGCCAAGGGTCCCTGGGTTTAAGGGGGCCGCACTGAGAATGCATATAAATCCATTCTAATGCCTGCATTCGAAAAATGTTATTTCGATTAATTCTACCTCTTCAGTGAGTTGCTAAAATGGTAGAATTTGAACAGAAAGTCGTTTATAGTTCAAAGGAATTGTTTCGTCGCTATCCCAATTCCTCTTATCAATGAATCGATAGCAGAGCAGTTCGATATCGCACATTGATTCGTACCCTGTTCAAAGAGTATCAGACAACCATGGGGAACGATACTAGCAGCAGGAAACGCGTTATAGGAAGGCCTTGAAACAATTCAAGCATCGGTTAAACATTTCGATTAATGTTTCAATTAAATTTGATAAAAACTATGGTATATTTTGGACTACCCGAAGTTCGGAGGGGATAGACCGAGGGGAAACCACGAAATCTTCAATACGACGGAGTGTCAAAAGTAGTACTTATCAAAAGTTTCGTACATTATAGTGTATCGAATTTATCAAAAGTTTCGTACATTATAGTGTATCATTTCAACAACATCCTGTAATTTTTCTATAAAATATCGACAAACGACTCGGCGATGAAGATTTTTGTAGAACGTCTCCGGAAAAAAACATGATTTGCGGTGTTACCTGCCATTCAAACCTACTTAACCGATTTCTTTCAAACTTTGCATACACATTCTTTGTAAAATGTACCTAACCCCTATGTTGAGTTTTTGATATAATGTTTCAATTAAGGTTTATTCACAAATGGTGGAATTTTTCGTGAAAAAAATATTTTTTTAATTTAAAATGAAAAGAAGAGGGGGGGGTGGATGGTGGTGTAACACCCTACTTCATATTGTACCTTCCATTTGAGGCAAAATTAGTGAAAATTGGTTCAGTCGTCACCGAAGTGCCCGAAACCCGGCTATTCTGGAATTATCGATAGTAGATAATATATTTCAAGAATCTTTGATTCACCATCAGTAATCTAGAGAATCGATTTTATAGCTTCTCAGGTATTACGATTGTACCGGTTTATTTGAGAAATTCTTATGTACCAAAGGTACTGGATGAAATTCAATAACTGTCAATGGAAGTATTGTATCTTTTATTTGAAATCAAGTTTGTAAAAATCGGTTAAGAGTTCACTGGAAAATAGGTGTGACATTAGCTTAGGCACTTGATGTTTTCCCCGGGGGCATCATAGGTGGGCAATGTGGTCAAAGCAACTTCGGAGGGTCATTAATGATCTAGACACTCCAATCCAAGTGAATTTGCTCTGTGATCGTACTCTTCAACTCGTAACTCCAGAACCAGAAGTCCAATCAATAAAAAACCAATAGCGACCGATGGGAAGTTTCATTTGCGACTAAGTTTGTGCAAATTGGTCCAGCCTCTCTGAGACGCTTCAAGCAGACGCAGTTCAGCCGCGGCAGCAGTGGAGCTCTCTACAGATCGAGCCGTGAAATACGTTTTCGATACCTGTACACATGTACAGTGCAACGCGAAGCATTCTGGGAACGAGCAAAATGCCATGAAAAGATTTCTTCCTGAGGCGATCGTCTCGAGCCGAGAGCGTCCCATGATGGCCAGATGCCGCCTCGAACAATGGCCTGTAGAATCTTTTTTAATGTGCGTATAAACAAACCCGTTTAACAAAATAGTAGACACTTATACCTTTCAAAAAATGCAAAGAAAAAAATCTTATTTTTGAAAATTTTGGATGAGAACCTCCCCTTAAATCGGTTTCCAATGACGTAGAATAAAACACATTCGAACTATCTGAAAGTTATGGTACGAGTGAATTTAGAAATTTTGTTCGATGAAGCTGATTTTTTCTAGTTCATTTTGCACATATTACTGTGTATTACTTGTGCTTATATATTCACATTGAATTACATTATATTCAATACACTAGTTATATTCAATTCATGCATTATATTTCTATATTAGTGGTTTTCAGTGTGTTCGAAAGAGTGCGTTATTCGCTTTTTCTATTCAATCCTTTATATTTATTATATGCATTACATGAATAATATTCATTGAGTATTGTTTTATTCTGCATTTACTTATTTTAATTTTGTTCATAATGTTAATCTTTTCCATTTTATTTATTGTATTTGTTGTTATATTTTATGCATTTCACTTTTTGTTTTTTCAGAATTCATTGTATTCTATGTTGTTTTCATTAGTATTATTTTATTTTCAATGTAGGGGAGACCGGGGCTAGTTGGCGGTGTTCTCAGTTTTCATTTTTTATCGCTTTGATTTTGGTAGATCTTAGAAAACAGAACACATTGCATGAAAGGGTAGACTGTTGGCAACATCTCTGAATTTTAATAAAATGTTTGATACGTTGTCTTCATTTCTAGAGACAAATATATGTGACGCGGAAAAGCCGCCAATTTATCCCGGCCTGGGGGTAAGTTGGCCGTATGTATGGAATAAGTTGGAGGACTGCCAGAAAATAAGCAATCCAATGGAAATACAATTACATAAGTGGTCCATATTAAATGCGCCGATTGTCTTTTCAATTAAACTGTATAGTATATTTCAGTCTCAATACCCCGTCATTTTGACTTCGACGCGTACTCCATATTCAAAAGCAAATTTTCGAAATTCTTCAAGCGATTGGCTGAAATAATTGTCCCCTGCATTGACGAGAGACACAAGAAAAAGTTTCTTTTACTTTGGAGTGACCTCCAGAAATATAAATATATGATGACTATTTTTGCATTAAAGATGTACCGCCAGCTTGCCCCGTGTGCATTACCGCCAACTTACCCCAACCGCATATTTTATAAAAAAGGATTTAAAAAATTACTTTTGGGTATGAATAGGTATAATATCTATACGGATACTGAAAGCTCTTTTCACGCACTATCGAAAAATATAATCGTTCGGGGAATAGATTCAAAACCACCTTAAATAACACAAAATATTTAAAATTAAGAAAATTTACAAAGTATGTCCAAAAACACAATATCGCCCACAGCTTGTACAAAACATAATGTTTCGCAACAAAATCACATTGGATAATGCGTTTCACATTACTTGAGGTACACAACGAGAGACAGCGCTTTATATCTAATAGAAGCGGAGAAAAGGGGGTTCCGCCAACTTACCCCAACCGCCAACTAGCCCCAGGCTCCTCTATATATTGAACCCATTGTACGGCAGTATTTTTATTAAACTCTGTGTCTTCTTAATAATTGATTATTAATTTCGAAATTATATAAAAATCGTCCACCTTTTTGTTGATCTGGCTCGATTTCAGTATTTTAATTGAATAAAAAACGAACGGGATGAGGGTGAGTAGGGTAAAAGCTACTCTATGATCCAAATACACTGAAAAAGTTTCTTTTACAACTTTAAAACGATAAACCGTAGATTTTTAACATTTTATGATGGGGTAACACGAATAACTTTCAAAAAAGGCATAATCACACGAATCAACTGTTTATGTTGGAACAAAATTCCAAATATCTCGAAAACTGTCGCATTTTGGAAGATTTTTGTTAAACGCTTTTTAATTTAAAACGATACTTAGAATTATATTCTGTAATAAAATTACAGTTTTGTATCTCAATCAGTATGGAATTTAAAAACATTTATAAAGTTATTGTGAGAAAACTATTTTATCGATAAGTTCTCCATCAAACAATCATATTCAAAATGTTTCTTTTTTGTTTAGGTATTTTTGACGAAATGTAAAAAATTAGAAAAAATAGGTTTTTTTACAATTTAAATTTTTAACACCAATTTTGATTTGTATGCAAAATGACACAACATTTTTTTCAGCGCATATTTTTTTCGCACAGAAATATTCATTCCCTGTAACTCGTTCTCAGAAAGTTTTGCTGTATAAAATTCAGTAATCGAACAAAAAAAATTGAAATTTGTGGATGTAGAAATGTCTACGCCCTTTTAAAAAATTGTTCTTGTATCAAAACATTGCAAATGTCAGAGAAAATCAAGGAGATTCATAAACCGAACTCAACTTCAAAGTTTCGTTCGAATCGACGATGGTCATATTTTGTGGTCGGCCGGTTTCTCATGAAATCCCTCGGTAGTTAACATTCTTGTGGAATAAGATTTATGCACTCTTCTCACACAAAATATCAGGCAGAGCCTAAACAAGTACTGAAAGTTACGTTATTTATATGGTTGGATCTTAACGTAGGAAAGAGATTCTCAGCCACTTCGGATTGCGCATAAATGAATCTCTTTATGGATCCACTCCTGTTTGGTCTTTCGTACAGCGATAATGTGAATGTCGATTGATTCTTTATCTTCTACATGCATCTACATCGGTATATTATATGCACTGATGGTGGATTCCTATATAATAACATGTTTGTTATTATATTGCTTCTTTGGAATGGAGTAAAAATATTGATATCAACTTAAAGGCATATCATCTGTTTTGACTAGAGAACTCATCGAATTATTGCGGCACCCTTCCTATTAGGGCCATTTTCCTATAGTTGAATAAAACAAAACAAAACAAAAATAAAAAGGGCATACGACTAATTAATGAGTGTGGTTGAAATTTGGGTGTGTAGTAACGTAGAAATGCACAAAAGTAAATATGGTACCAATCGATTACAATTAATGACAGCTTCAATCTCTGCAAGAACAATTTTAAAGAAAACTAATTATTACAACACCTGCTTACTCTCTCTATTTATCGCTGATTTTTTGGGTTTTTCGTTGAATTCAACTGTTTCAATGCAGAAAAAACAACAAAGAAATATGATGTCGTCCTTATACCCATAATGTCCTCAACACCCGATATGTTTTGCGATTCTTAAGAAAGATTAACAAACCGCAAAGTGTTAATAAAGGGGAAATGTCTAGACTGCATTGCATGCATCGCAAAAACAACGAAACTTCGCAGCTAGCTTTTGGAGAGACTTGCTTCCGATCGTAGGGGCTAAGTGAAGTGGAATTTAGTTAGTGTATAACTATCGCTATGTAGGGGAATTATGGTTAAAACCGACACCTTAAGCTTAACACTTTTTCTAAGTTGCCACAAAACCAATAAAATTATAATTTTTAAGCAGAATTCTTCATCAGAAAATTCTTAACAAGACTTAATTTTTTCAGCGCTTCAAAAAATTAATTTCATTAAAAAATATTGGTTGTAAAACTTGGAAAACAAAGTGACTTTTTGTAAGCACTGCGGGTAAAACCGACACCCCATAGGGGTAAGATCGACACCCCCTTTAATTTATTTTCTCTCCACTTTATTAAAATCTTTATCTTTATTAAACATGAGATATATGCGTGATTAATAAAGTGTGAGTATGTATGATGCAAATATGTGCTTTTTATTGCTTCATCATGTAGTGAGGGGAAGAAAGTTCGAAAGCGTAGTACTATAAATAAGAGTATTTTATGCTATAGGATTATTTATAGATATGAGTATTTCCAAATAATCCTTGCGCACATCATTGTAACCTCCAGTGTCATTTTATTTCATAAGAGAAGATTTTCAGGTGTTCTACGTTCTGCTAATTGGATTCATTCACTTATAAGTGACACACACACTTCTTAGTAAAACTATCTTTTTCAGATTTGATTTTTCGGACTCTGATCATCAACGATCTATTGGAGTATACATAAGATCATTGTCTCATTGTGATAAAATTCGTCTATGACAAACCAAGAGAACACTATAAATTCGGTTTGATGACCTTTTTGCAGAAATAGCAAAAGCTTCGTTAGAATCAGATAAGCAAAAATTCCAATTTTTGATTTTTAAAGAGACTTACAAGAAATAAACACAATAAAAGTATTTCTGTGTATTTCTGCTAATACTATAGTGTTCTAATAGGCTAATTGAAGTGTCACAAAGATCCCCAGTATTTTGAAATGAATCGCAACTATACACAACCATCTTAACAGGGTGTCGCTTTTACCCTAACCATAGGGTGTCGGTTTTACCCCAACAGCGCACATTTTTTTATAAAAGCTATTAAAAATATTGAATTTTTCAAACTCGTCTTCAATGCACCTAGTTGATCATAGGACAGGCCAATAATAATAGGTACTGAAAAATGGGGTGATTTGAAAAGCTTTCGTTCGGTTAAAACCTTAAAATCTACCAACGAAATTTTACATCCAGACGAGTATGAACGCTGCTGTAGAATGTTTTGTTAATTTTTATGACATTCGGCGCACTAACGTAAATCCAATTTTTCTTCAAATGCTCTAAATAAACGTACCAATAATATTGTATCATTATGAAATGAATAAAAATTTGATTTCTAGGAAAAGTTGTGGGGTGTCGGTTTTACCCACAATTCCCCTACACCATTAAACATTATTCTACGGTCGCTCGCCGTCACTTGCTGCTGGAAAGTCTTTTCACACTTTCACTTCGGTTGGAAAAACTCTTGCTTTATGCTTGAATGTGGTTTGGTTTAGCTTCTACCACTTCAGACGCTCTGCTGGAACGACACGAGGGATTTTCGCAGGGGCGAAGAAGTTCCTCTGTCGCGGTATGTTCCATGAACGTGTTATTGTTAAAGTGTTCCATAAAGTTGTACATGTGATTTGTAGTAACCTAGTTAGACTGGCCAAAACACGCTGACAGTAGCAATCCATCGATTGTAGGTCGCGTAATTAATGATATAGTGCCCTCGCCAATTAAGCCAAAGTAGGCTCTTTTTCCCAATCTTAATTATTCGTTTGGAAAGTTAAATTTTAAGATGATTGAGAATCGAACCCAGGTAAGTTGCGTATAAGGCAATCGATTTAACAACTACGGTATGATCGCATTTTTTTACTAACTAGCTTTGCCAATCGTTAAATCAGATAGTTAAGCTGAGTCAATGCATAAATGTTAAGTCTACCTGTACCATTTTGTGGTTCAAAACACTGCAAACAGTCACCATATGTTTAATAGAATATTTTGAACACATCAAACTCTATCATGAAATCGTGGAAAAGTTATGCAACCATTTCGTACATCTGGAACACCGCGGCACAATTTCGCCCCAGAAGCATGTTATTTTCCATTGAGGTTTCCCGGGGTGTGAGCCAAAATAAAAAAGAAAAACGATGAGGTAGAAATTATTTCCCGTGTGCATCCCTCAAGAGTGATAAAAGCTCGGATGTGCTGCCTTGTAGCGCGAAGTTTTGGCTGTAAGAAGCAGGCAGCCGTGAGCTGTGTGTGTGTGGTGACTGGAAATTGCTAATGCTTTGGCGTTACTGTTTTGGAAGGATATTGGTGCTGCGTCCTGGGAAATGATCCGAGAAAGTTGTAGAAGCACAGCTCAGCACGACGACGGTATCGGCGAAGCGGGCTGAGCCCACACGCGCGATGTGTGGGTGTGTAGGCAGGTGTAATGGGTTAGGCACGTGAAATGTTATCGTCTGATGGTTAGCGTTTTGTGGTGCTTGTGGGTCACCGAAGCCTTCCAAATGCCGAGATATTCCCTGGCTTGTTTGGTCGTTGGCAGAAAAAAGCTGAATTATATTTCGGGGAATATTTTCAGAGGTTTTTTTGCACCTTTCTGGTTTAACTGTTTTCTGTAGAGACTACCCACAAGGACGTAAAATTCAATTGTTTATACCGGTACACATTCATATTTGATGCTATGTTATGGCGATGTTGACTACTGCGTCTCGCTTATTTCATGTATGTGAACAAGGGTTACCACGTTTGATCTTACATCCAATATATTTTTTAATGTGGGTATGTTCGAAGGATTGTCCGGACATTGAGAAACTCCTCGTAGCAGTCCCACGTTCAGTGCAGTAGCTCAAAGCTGTAATAAGTATGTATTTGCAAGAAACGTGGTATATAATAAAGTAGACTACTTACATCAAGTCTTCCCTTCTATTCTGACTATCCGAAACAATCAATTTTAATTCAGTCGATGTACGCAGGTAAGTATAAGTTATTAAATTTTCAGGTTAAAGTTACATGTAAGTATTTTGAACCTGAAAATTGTTTTGTTGTTATTTTTTAAAGTATTTTTAAGCATGGAGTAAGGTAAGTAATTCGCAAATTCAAAGTGTGCCTACCTTCAATCAAATTCAATAGTATCGTAATTATACCTTTTTACAGGTTTCCTACACTCGCTAGTAGGTAGTAATCTTTTAATTTGATTTTGGAAATTAACTGAACTGTCCACTTTAGGTTCCACGTGATAATGTCAGTTTTCAGGTTATCCCGCAATGACGTTCGCATAATTTTCACTGACGTTTCTCCACTCCGCTGAACAAGGGGTCGCCCATCAGGCCAATCCGTGTCGACTGTCGCAGTGATACCGGAACATCCCCCGCCCCGTGGGTCCTGATGCGGGCCATCGGACACCTCGCAGGATTCACCAGCAGTTACCTCCATAGCCGCTAGCTTGACGACCCACAGTGATCACCTTCCATACAAAAGTCGGACAAAACCTCAAAAGTGGCCCGAATTTGATGAAAACTTCACATTAGGGTAATTTTGTGACGCTGAATTCATATTTGATGTTTATTTTTTTGTTTTTTATTACCTCAAAATTTTGGCACTTAGGGTGGTTTGAAAATTCAACATTTACGAATATAAAGTGCAATATTTCCAAAAATTCATTTTCAAAAAAATAGGCGCGGTGAATTTTTTAGCAGAATACACATTTATTCAATTGTTGATAATGATAAGACACATCTATAAATTATATTGCGAACCCTGGGTAGTCAAAGGCTACCATGCGTCTCCTTCAGACGTATCATGAAAAATCACCTTTTTTCATACCTCGGGGCAGAAAGGGGCAAAACAAGATATCCATTTTCGGAAAGTGCACTAATTTTCGAGTATCGTGAACAACAACCGATCTTTCCGAACCGTTTCAAAAAAAGTACAGCCACTTTGAACATTATAACTTCAAACTATTGCTCGATTTATTATTTGTATTTCATATCTGAGCGAGAAGAAAGGTTTGTATCGACTAAATCGAATGGCAGCTATAAGTCCAGCGAATAACCTTTCACATGAAATCAGTTTGATCCCAATCGAAATCTTAACTAAAAAGATATATTCATTTGAATAACTTGTGTTTGAAAATAGTTTTCTTCAGAATTCATTATCTATTTCACCTTTGAAGTCATGTAAAAAATCGAACTATCGTCCTCGGTACTAAATATTTCGAGAAGACTCTATTCAACCTGTTAAGAAACAGAAAAAAAATGCTAAATCATGAAAAATCAAAAATAAAATTTTGAGGTTTTGTCCGGCTAGGCGACACTGTGCGACTCTCTACCGCCAGCTGTCCTCACGATCGCTTACCGTACTCTGCCATCATTTCCGGCAATTACCTGTTGTACTTTACCACGTACCCATGTGCGACGATCTCCTTCGGCTACGTAAACCAGGTCACCGACTCGCACCGACTTACTCTCCGTGAACCATTTCGAGCGCTTGTTCAATGTGAGGAATATTCCTTCAGCCAACGGTTCCAGACTGCATCTGAAAGAAACTGCGACCGTTGATAACTGCTTCTCAACGTCGCGGCCAAGTCAACTGTATTCCTGAATTGATCATGAGCACTGGAAGAGTTTCCAAGGATAAAGTGATTCGGTGTGATGGCTTCGCTACCCGCGGACTCTTGTGGCATATAGGTTAGTGGTCATTCAGTTTACGCCAGTCATCAAGCGCCCCCGCTTCATTGACACTCCTCACCATGCGTTCCCACACACCGCCCATGTGTGGCATCACAGTGGGGCCGGGCCGGCCAAAACCTCCAAAATTCATTGTCGATTTTCACACCTTTTATATTTTTTTTCTAAATGTACATTATCTAAAGTTGTGTTAGCCAAATTTTCGAGTCAATCGATTGAAAAATTTAAGTGCTGCATTTTTTTGAACCGTACAAGGTCTTGAAAATCTGTATGAATTCAAGTGACAAAAAGTTTTTGTTAATTCTAATTCATCTCGCTCTAATAGGTACTACAACGTTAATTTAACAACACATATAGGCGTTTCTAATAGAAAATTATCTCAGAAATTCAATGGTGTATTTCGATTTGAGAAATAATGAGTATTTAAAAAGTTACCAATAAAATCATTATAACTATGTTGTTTAACGCGGACTTACTTACATTCAGAGTGTCATCTCTTTATCGGTAAAACCGCGTTGAAGGATCTCATCTAGTACAACTGACGTAGAATTTTATCTAGTTTTCAAAAATAATAGTGCCATCTTGCGCCGAAGGTTGTTATTTGGACATTTGTAAAATTAGTTTTTTCATGGAGACGCACGGTATTTTTTGAATTCATGAAGTTTTGCATTATTATTCACCGGTGGATTTCTGTTGTGAACACTGCTTGTAAATTCAGGGTTTGGGGCGATTTCCTTAATACAAATATAAGTATGCCTTAACCGTCTAGCAACTATGACTCTTGTTTCTACATTTTCACAGTTATCTGCAGTATAGAAAAATTCAAATAAATACAAGCCAACGAGGCAAACTAACTGCAACTATTATTATATCTTTCCATGAATCCTATCTCTTTGGTAGGTATTGGTCGTTAGCTTTACTGGTGACCGATGTAAAGCAAACACGTGAGTGTGAGAAGTGTTCTTTTTTACCCGATTTTTAGTTATTGGCCACCAATGCAACATTTATTTTCAAGTGCAAACTCCCTATTGAATCTATCACAATCAACAATTAAATTCAAAATCTCCCTCAATAATTCACTTCCAAATTGGTGAGAGTTTCATGCAAAAACGCTCCCGCCTCTATTTCAAAGCATACACATACAGTGCAAAGTATAGGCAGGAATATGGTAAAAATGCTCAGGATGTTTTCGTACGCAAAACCAAGTCAGTACCCACAAGGAGAGATATTCATATCATCGTTGGAATTGAAAATCAATGGAAAAGTATTGAGCGGCTTAGCTGCAGTATGCATCGTATTAGCAACTGTGAATAGAGCATAGTAGAGCATGATTTGAGATCTTCATCAAAATCAAATAAACCTGTCATCTTTTAATAGCTTTGGCGATAACTATAAATAAATAAACCAATACAAATTTAAGGCATTCTATCAAACACCTTAAGATATGCTATCTTTTATAACTATTTTAAACGCATACGTTTATAAATAAGTAAAAAAGAGCTATGAAGGGATTATTTTTTTCTACGATGGTATTCAAATTGGACTGAAGATCTACAAACAAATTTATAAAATTACATCATTTTTCATTCACCAGATTTCGATAAATTGGAACCACCCTATCTAACCCGTTACTAAGGACTACCCAAGGAAATCAAAATGTTTATGTTCACTTACGAAGTATCTGTTTTGAGAAGTTAATAAAATTCACTTTCGCGAAATTTTAAAAAAGAACTTTTAGAACCACCTTAGGATATCTAATTTTCATTTTAGCGTCCTAATTTAATCAAAATCGAGTTCAGCGCACCAAAATTACCCTTAGATGATATTTTCAGACATTTTAAAATACTTTTTAGGTTTTGTCCAGCTTTTGTATGGAGTGGATCCACCGTGAGACGGCGGGTTGAATGTCCATTTAGTACGAGCATCAGTAAAAGTGTCAGCGCACTCGTTGTTGACGTTCTTGATCTGCTTGATCAACTCGTTGCTGGCTCCGACAAAATTGGTACCGTTGTCCGAGCATATTTCCGCCGGTGAATCTCGTTTGCGAACAAATCTTCTCACGGCCATGATACAGGAGTCTGTGGATAAACAATGGACCACCGAGACGGAATCTCGAGTAACTAGGCATGTAACCACGTAACATTTTTCATTCCAACGTCCAACTGTCACTTCAAGCGGGCCTAGGTAGTCCACGCCCACGTAACAGAATGGCCGGATAAATGGAGTTAATCGTTCTTTGGGGAGGGGCGCCATTCGCGGGTACTGTGGTTGGAACTTTGCAATCTTACAACGTTGACATTCTCTCATTACTTTGCCTACAGCCGCTCGCACGATGAAGATGTGAAATCGCTGACGAACCTCGTTGTCTACCGTCTCACGGTTGGCGTGGCCGTAGCGTCAGTGATAGTCGTTCAACATTAGTGTGGTAATCTGGTGACTTCTCGGTAGTATTACTGGAAATCGAGCGTCGAATGTAGCGTAACTCGCGTTGGCCGTCCGTCCTTCCACTCTTATGACACCAAACTGATCCGCAAAGGGAGACAACTTGTGCAGTGGGCTGGATTTCTCCAGGTTAGTCCATTCGTTTGGTTGCGGCTCATCTCGGTTGTTTAGCAGGATTCGTACTTCGTCTGGGTAAGAGTCATTTTGTGCCACTCGCCACAGATGCTGTTCAGCCTTTAGGTATTCGTGCTGGCGCAGAGGAACGATCTCGGCGGGGATTGTCCGCGATGAGAGCTTGTATTGGTTTTTGGTGGCCCTGATGGTCTCGATAGTGAGCTCCGCCATTTTCCGACGGCAGTTCGACACAAATCGATGTACCAGTGCCACAGTCCAAAGAAAAACGCTCCACTTTGAGAATCATCCGAAATCCATCAAACATTCGGGTACCGTGATGTGATGCAATAGGAGATGAGCTCTCAGCTCCTCGGTGGGTTCCGCTACCGGTTTCTGTTTTGCATGTCCTGATAGAGAAAGGAATTCCTACCATCGAGCCATCTTCCGTTCGAATCGGGTACAGTGTCCTTACCCCACTTCGTCAAGCAATCCGCTAGATCATCTTTGGAAGGTACATGTCGCCAATTCGCCGGATCGCTCGAGGACAGTATTTCTCCTACTCGGTACGCCACAAACTGTTTGTAGTTGCGGTACCGCGAGTTAATCCATCCTCGCTCCCAAAAGCGTTGCTTGTAGCTCCATCCGCGGAATGGATTGATACGTGAGCGGGGCCACTTTACTTCGAGCCATAACTAGCGCTACTATCGTTCCTTGGCTTGTTACGACACGGAAATAGGCAGCGAAACCATATCCCAGCTCGCTAGCATCAGTAAAGATGTGCAGCTGCAACGTTTCGTAACAGTCAGGACAAGTCTTTCTGAAATAGTACCGTAGGATCTCCAGACTACTGATAGCCGGAATCAAGTTGAGCCATTGTCGCCTCTTTTCATACTCCTTATCGCCTACTTTGGTGTCCCAGCCTAAGTTGAGCCGCCAGAAATCTTGGATCAACATTCGGCCATGCATTAAAAATGGTGCAAGTATTCCTAACGGGTCGAAGAAGCTCATGATGATACGTAGGGCTATTCGCTTCGTTGGTCTCTGATCCCGAAGTACATACGGAACTAGATCACTGTGTCAACTTGTAGAAAACACAAAAATGTCTTTTTCAGGATCCCAGGCTATTCCAAGAACCCTCTGCCGTTTTTCTTCTTTGCTGCAGTCGATATAAAGCAGCCTTTGCTCGGACGATTCTCCTAGACGTTGCAAGACCTCGGCGCTGTTGCTGACCCAATTCCGCATGTTGAACCCACCTCGTGAATGAATCAACTTCACCTGCAGCGCACGTTCTGATGCTTCTTCTGGTGTATCGGCGCTGTCAAAATAATCGTCCATGTAGGTTTTCTTCTTGATTGCTGCCGATGCTTCAGGAAATTCTTTACTACTTTCATCTGCGTTGCGGTGTATCACGTGCTATGCAGAGCATTGCGAGCAACTATCACCAAATGTCGCTACATCCATAAAATAAGCATCTGGCGTCTCACGTCGAAGCGGAACAGGAATCGTTGAGCATGAGTATCTTCAGGTTTGATTCGTATTTGATGAAATATCTTCTCAATGTCGCCTCCAAACCCGATACGTCTTTCGCGGAACTTACAAATTACGCCTGGCAGCAGCACAAACAAGTCTGGTCCCTTCAATAGTTGCGAATTCAGTGAAATGCCGTCTACTTTAGCTTTAGCTGCGTCCCAGACGAGCCTTTTTTGTGTGGATTTCTAGGGCGGTCCACTACGTTAAGCGGCAGATACCACACTCGTTTAGGACTGGCTATACTCAATTCCTCTTTGTGTGCGTAGCAGTTTTCGATATACTCGCGAATTTGCTGGTACATGTTGTGCATAAGCTCAGGGTTCTTCGCTAGCTTAAGCTCCAGGTTGTGGAGTCTTTTGGTCGCCATTCGCAACCTATCTGGGAAGTCTATCTTATCACTTTTCCACAGTAGTCCTGTGACAAATCTTCCATCCCTGCGGATCGTAGTTCTTTCCAGAATGTCTCTCGCTCGTTTCGTTTCCACTGACTCCGGCAGCCGCCCAGGCGATATGCCGACGTTTTCCAAGACGAATTTTTGTCGAATAATTTCATTCATCTTTTGTTCAATTTCAGACTTGTGCCCATGAGTTCCGAGGAAAGGACGCGTGTCATGGTTCAATCCGCAGGGTCCGAAAAACTGTCCAGCCAAGAGCACTTTTTACCGCGATAGGTTCGCCTGGTTTACCAATACGACTCTCGATGGGTGAGAAGAGGTCCCGGTTTCGCAGACCAATGAGTACCTTGGGCTCAGTGTTCTGAAATGACGGTATGGGAACGTTCTTCAGATGCTCGAAACGCATAGCTATATCGTTCATTGGCAGGCTCTGCTTCGGTAGGTTCAATGCACTAACTGTGCGCGCAGCCAGAAGATTATAGCGCTTTTGTCCTCATCTGGCGGAAATAATCAAGTCGACCCGTTCCGACGAGCTTTCCTTGCGGACGACGTTAGAGATCCATGTCCAACTCCAACGGCTCTAAAACTCCAACCACTCTGAGACTGCGTGTTACACTGGCATCAACGAGAGTGTGAGAAGAACCTTCGTCGAGGAATGCCTAGGTGTCGAAACTTCGAGTCCCGTAGAAGAACGTGATTGGAACAACACGGAATAAAACGACTGCCATAGAGATCTGATGTGTCTTGCAATCAGATTTCTCCACAGTCACCGTTGCATCTCGATGCAACAAGGAGTTGATGTCGCGCGCGGCAATTCAAGACGTTACAGTAGAATCTTGATTTACATGTCCAATTTCCATGACCGAATAGGCACACCTCGCAAAGTTTGTTTTCCTCCACCGCTCTCAAGCGCGCTTCAAGATTCATCTGCCTAAATTCATTGCAGTTCCTTACTCTATGGTCCAGCTTTGAGCAGATCGGACACGGCTTCCTGGGCGGAACGTACTCAACTGCAGCTACAGTGTCGTCGTGTGTGTGGATGTGAACCCTTTGGTTCTGTTTTAGTTTTTCCGAGCAACCACTTTCATATTTTGGGTATATGTTACCTCGCTGGCATGCACCACTAAGCTGTCCATAAGCTTACCGAACTCCTTTAGAGACGGATTCTCGAACGCACGTCTCTGTCGAACCCAATCGAGTTTGATTGTGGCCGGCAACTTTTCCACAAGTTCTTCCAATAGCGTTGGATTTGTCAAATGCCCACGAAGGTTTGCGGCTTCGAGACGGTCGCACAGCTGTTGCACTGCCATGCCAAAATTGATCAAACTATCAAGTCGTTCAGGCTTCGGTGTTTCTAAGCGTCGAACTTTACCAAGAAGGTTCTTCACGAGAAGTTCGGGCCGCCCGTACAGCCTTCGTAGTGTTTCCATTATCGACGGTGCAGCGTGCGGGAACATCAACTTTGTCACTACCGCGTCACGCGCCGCGCCCTTGAGACATTCCCTCAGTCGAATGATGTTTTCTACCGGTGTGAAACCACAGGCAGCGTTGGAGTCCAGGTAGCTACTATAGAATATTGGCCACTCTTCGGGATCGCCTGTAAACGTTGGCAACATTTTTGGCCATAGCTGCCGCGCGGCAATCTGATTTGCATTCAGTTGTGTAACGGGCACATCATAGTATTTGAATTTGTATTTAACAATTTACGTCCATCCGACAATGAGTCTTAATGAACTAAATTAAAAATAATTAACCTAAAGTGATAACAAACGATTTCTAAATTGCGCAGAACTGATGACGAAGTCGAAGTTGTCGGTAAAATCGTTGAAGCGACGGACCATTGCTAGTATCGGGCTGTTGGCAGCGTAGTTAGTGTTGCGCATTTCAGTCTGCAGCAGTGTTCGAGGACGAAGGACACGGGTTGGTGCGTAGAGGTTAATTTGTGATAGGAGATCGGGAACATCATATTCGGCGAGAACAAGCTTAGATACGAAGGTGGCTTGCGACGCGTGTCTACGATCTTCTAAATTATGCAGTCCTAGTAATCGACAACGGTCTTCGTATGGTGGCAAGCTCAGCGGATCATTCCAAGGCAATTGACGTAACGCATATCTTATGAATCTGCGCTGGACAGCTTCAATTCTTTGGCTCCAAATTGCATGGTAGGGGCACCAGACGACGTTTGCGAATTCCAACTGTGAGCGCACCAGTGAACAATACAACGCTTTGAAGCACAAAGGGTCCCGGAATTCGTTGGATATTTTGAACATAAAACCTAATAGACGGTTAGCTTTGTCAATGATCGCTGAGAAGTGATGAGTGCACGTTAGCCTTTCATCAAGGATGACGCCCAAATCTTTTACATGAGCGTTGCAGCTGAGTTCCACGCGATGTTGTAGTTGAACGTAAACATGTTCCTCGTTCGATGAAAGCTGATAACAAAGCATATAGCAACACTAAGAACCATCATGTTTCTACCAACTATAAAAGGTATCAACGAGATACTGTAGCTCTCGGAAATCGGTTTCTTTCCTTATAATTAGAAATATTTTCAAGTCGTCGGCGAAGAACAGTTTCCCTCCACGCATTAAGACGAAAACAACATCATTCACGAACAGTGAAAACAGTAGCGGACCAAGCGTACCACCTTGAGGAACTCCAGAATGGTTGGAAAAGTACTCAGATTCATTGTCACCAATTTGAACAACGATTTTACGGCGAACAAGGTATGATCGAAGCCAATGGCAGAATCGGGCAGTGCATCCAAGTTTATCAAGCTTCGTTAGCAGTATCTCATGGTTAACAGTATCGAAAGCCGCCTTAAGATCTGTGTAGATCGTGTCCACCTGCAGTTGTTTGGACATTTGTTCCGTACAAAAGGATGTGAAGGAGACTAGGTTCGTTTCCACCGATCGACCGGAAAAGAATCCGTGCTGACAAGTGCCTATGTAATGTTTACTAGCAGAGAACAGCACCTTGTTGATAGGCGATTCGAAAATTTTTGACTCGACTCTCAGCGAAGTGATTCCCCGGTAGTTCTCGATGTTACTTTTGTCACCTTTCTTGTGTACCGGAAACATGACTGAACAGTTCCAATCATCGGGAAATTTTTGCTGCTGAAGTGACACATTGAAAAGGTGCGTCAGTGGAATCGCTAAAATATCCGAACATTTTTTCAGAACAGCTGAAGGCATAGCAGTTAGTCCTGGAGCATACGACGATTTCGTTTTTTGTATTGCAGAGTGAACCGATTGTTCTGAAATGGTGAATACATCCATATCCACCGCACCAACGGGAACATCACGGCACGCGTTGTCGAGCTCGATGGTAGTTGGCGCATCAGTCATGAAGACACTCGAGAAGTAACTGGCAAATAGGGAGCACTTTGTCGACGTCGTAGTCGCTACTTCGCCATTGTAAACCATCCTAGACGGAAGACCCGTTTCCTTCCTCTTCGTATTAACAAAAGTCCAGAAGCCCTTCGGATTTCGTCGTAAGTTTTGTTGGATGCGGTTCACATATCCTTTGTACAGCAATTTATTATAACAGAGGTACTCATTACTGGCTATTGCGAAAAAGCGCTTGAGAATAGGGCATCGTCGATTTGTTTACGCACGTAGAGCTTTGGCACGGATGCGTTTCAGATTCCGAAGCATTGCGTTCGACCGGGGAGGCTTCCTGGGAGGTTGATAATTTGGAACAGATTTTTCAACACGTTCAAGGAGTAACCGATTATAGAGATCAACTGCAACATCTACATCCACTTGATCAAGTAGCATACTCCAGTCAATCAGCAACAGTGAGCGGCGTAGAGCTACTAGATCAGTTTTGCGAAAATTACGACGATTCACAGCTAAAGCTTCTTCATATAGAGGTGAACTAATGGTGGAAATGAATATTTCTAATGCGGGATGATAGTTATCCAAAGGAACGATCACACTGGAAGCTTCACTCACAGAACACTCAGGCAATGCATTCTCACTGACGAAGACATGGTCAAGAAAACGAGATTGATGGTTGAAAATCGTGCTTACTTGACTTAGTCCGTGAAAAGCCATCCCGTCCAGAAGTAAGCGGCTGGCAGGATTGGTTGTCGATGATAACGGGTTAGGGTAAGCGTACCCACGTCCAGAAGAAACCCACATGAGTCCTGGTTGGTTGAAATTGCCAAGGACTATCATCACATCATTTGTATCTGCCTGAGAAGAAGCGCGCTCTATGGAGTCTAGGTGGAACAATCAAGTCGTTTTTCTGGAGGAATGTAAACAGCTCCAATAAAGTAGTTCTTCGTTTGCGTAGTAATTTTCGTCCAAACTGTTTCAATGCTTGATGAACTATCCACACCAAACTCACAGGAGGCAAGTGCGGAAGAAACAGCAATTAAAACTCCCCCACCGCGACCATGGATACTGTTACGAGCACCTCGATCCGCACGACAAACCGCGTAAGAATCCCCGAAGAGCTGTAACGATGTAATACGATCATCAAGCCAAGTTTCCGTTAGAACGAAGATATCGTAGTCGCCGTCAAGAGCAGCCAAGTACAAGTCCTCGATTTTCGTCCTTAGCCCTCTGACGTTTTGGTAATGAGGGATTCCATGAGAAACCGACCGACCGGAAAATATGACCATCGTCGATTCGAACGAAACTTTGCAGGTGTGTTCGCTGTATGAATCTCCATGATATTCTCTGGCAATTGGAATATTTTGATACAAGAGTAATTTTTCAAAAGGGCGTAAACGTTTCTACGTGTATGAATTTCAAAAATTTTTTGTTCGATTACTGTATTTTATACAGCAAAACTATCTGAGAACAAGTTACAGGGAATGAATACTTCTGTCCGAAAAAAAAAATTAAAGGGTTGTGTACAGGACACGACCACGGTGACATTAAAAATGTAGCTTTTTTCAAGAGCGTGCAAATGTATTTTATCTATCACACATATCGACTCAAGTTCTTGCTCACTCGCCTGTTTTTTATGTTACAATTTGCTATATACCCTCCCCATTAAAACATAATTTATTGAAGGTCTTTTAACGGTAATCTATTAATTAATCAAGTATCTCACTAGGTGATTGGCATTATTTGGCTAATCCATCTAGTAAAAATAGGCTGGTCTGTCCAGAAAATATATTTAAAAGAAAAGTTCCATATTTAGAACCGTGACGAGGAAGCCCACGCCCAGCAACGGAAATATACAGATTCTTCATGAAATATGAAATTTCATTTTCCATTTAAATTTTCAATAATGTATTAATGACCTTAAGTAAACAATCTTAAGGTTAAGTATTTCTTGATCGATTAGTGGTGAAAAAAATGAAATTATTTGATAAATTACATTGTTATGCAACGTTCGCACTACCAGTTAAAACGGGTTTTATGCTATCTTGGTGACATTTTCTCTTGTTGCTAATTATTAAAACGTGTTATAACTCTGTAGTGTAAACATTGTATTATTAAACCAATTCTGCAGCGTTTTATGTTATATAGGTGTTTTATGTGGTAATAGGACTGACATAATTATATCTTCAGTACAGCGGTTTGTTGCATAATTTCAAACAGATATATTTTAAAATTTAAATTAGTATACCTAACCGTTCAATTTGTTGTATACTTTAAAACGCAATTAGAACTGTGTTTTAACTACATAGGGCAGGACAGATACTCTGACTGGATAAACTGGGAAAACAATTTTAAGTCCAGTAACGATTAAGACATGGCTTGAATTTGAATCGAAAAAGAACACCCGCCTAAACTGCTGCTGGGACGGTAAGTTCTGTTTTAAAATTTTCCGTTGTGTACAGTACGAAACAAAAGTGTTTGAAATTAGAAAACAAAAAGTTCTGCTGGGAATGTGATTGTTTCCGATGCAATTACACTCAGGTTTTTTTTACGCAGGGGATACAGGCCGTGCAAATGAAAACCGCCTAAATTTAAAAAAAAAACGCGTAAATGAAAACCGCGGAAATTTCAAAATTCGCGTAAAAAATACCGCGTAATAAAACCTGAGTGTACTCCCCTATATAAAATACTACGCTGCTGAACAGTGCAATAACTACAGAAGCACGTTGTCAGATGCCTTACTGATAAAAAACATATAACCAAAATATGAAACATATGAAAACCAATAGGCTCTTTACCCTAGGCAGCTACAATGCGCCGTAAACATGGATTAACAAGTTACAACGCACACGCATGCATAAAAATAAATATATTTTATTCAAACGCAACACTCTTAAGCAGGGTTGCCAAAATTAAATCTGTATTTTTATCCTAAAAAATCTTTTCATCTGTGTTTACTCTTTGAAAAATCTGTATCGATATCTGTATCGAATCAGTTGAGTCGTTTAACCTTTTGCTGAATTATCTATCGAAGATATTAATTCCTGTTGTTCAAATCAGTCAAGCAAGGACCTGTTTACATTTTCGTAAAAAACACTACAAATCGTTCTAATATTTTACATCCAGAAACTTGAACTTTACCGATGTACAAAATGGAAAAATAATTTTCTTCCTCATTTAATGACTTTTGTTGATATATAATGTTATATACATTAAGTCGACCAATGTAGCTGTCATATTTTCGGACAAAGAATTAAGACTTAACAAAGTCACAGAGCGTTTCTGGAAGTAGGCTTCAGCCAGGCGTTTGCTGGGTGCTAACCTGAATGTAGTACAAACCTTTACCTTTCAGAATGAGCGACCACTCTCGAATGTGATTAGGCTGTGCACGCAGACGAAGTAGACATAGGGTGATGAGCCTATTTGCACCATGTTTCTATTATCACCCTACCCATTTGAAGCCGTTGGTTAGATCAGTGTCTGCCACCTTTGTTCAACGCATTGAGTCAAATGGTAGCGCAACAATAGGGGCACTCGATTCGAGTTTTCATTGTGCTCAAACACGAGAATTTTACTGTTTTCAACGCATTTGTGTTATTATATTGGTTCTTAACAACGAAGCAAAGCGGTTCATGTCAATTTTTACGCATTCCATTGATTGTAAGGCAAGAAATTACCGAATTAGTGAGGCACCTTGCTTAGTATGGTGAAAATAGGCTCATCACCCCAAATAATGACTTACTGTGAGCCGTGTGAAGCAATGTTTGTAAACACGGCTCATAGTAAAAGTCATTTTTAAGTCGACTTCGTCAGCGTGCACAGCCTAATATAGAGGGCCAAGCTGAGAGAGACAAAGAGGAAGTATTACTGAAACTGTAAAAAATATTTCTAAAAATAGTTTTTGTAACATCATTTCTCAAAAATCTGTATATCTGTACATACACGCAAAAATCTGTATATCTGCACATACAGATTCTTGGTCTGAAAATGGCTGAAAAATCTGTATAAATACAGATTATTCTGTATTTTTGGTAACCCTGCTCTTAAGCAGCACACACCGTATTGAATTACATCCAAACCACCCCACCCACCCACTTTGCAAATCATTCTGTGACACCGTGCTGGTACCCGAAAAATCCGCACACGGCCACCGCTGCCGAAAATGCATAGCGTCTACCGCTTATTGTAGTGCCCACACGCTGCAGCCATGATCTTACCCGTTCGACATAAGAACAAAAACTGATTCAAACGGGTACGCAGCGTTGCCATTATTTTTTTGGGAAAATCCGCAAATGTGGTATACTTGGCTGATGCGAAAATCCGCAAAAATCCGCAAGTGTTATAAACCCGCATTTGTTTTTTTCATTTAATAATGAAACATTTTAGTTCTTTTTTACAATACTATAACAAAATTTGGGAATAAAAAAATGTATTTTTTAAGTTTTAAATGTTCATACATATTGTTATACATTATTGAAGTTCAGGTTAGTTACTGTATAAGCCATACCCTCTCTTCATTTTGGCCACAATATCGGTATAATCAATATCCGTTATTTTTTTTGTGTCCATGTAACAAAGCCTTGCCATGTAGAATGGCCGCCATGGTGTCTGTCCCGAGTTGATTACGAGTTTCAGTTTTATTCAGATTTATTAGGCTGAAAATTCTTTCCACATTCGCCGATGAATGTGGGAGGACATGCACTTTCTCCATCAACTGAAGGAGCCGAGGAAATTCTTGTGTGCCGTCGGGATATTTCGTGCTACGCACTTTGTTCCAGAAATTTTCAAACGAAAGGTCAATGTCATGCCGGAACATTCTCTTCAGCCGTCTGAATTCGTCACCCGCCTCGTCAACGTCGATTTGAAAGAAAGCTGCAACGGCAGCAATGTTTTTAACAGATATAATATTTGCGGGTTCTATGAAAGCGAGTTCACGTAACATTTTTACACTTTTCTCCTTAAAAGGGAATCGCTTGTAAATCTGGCCTGCAAGGACGACGAGAAATTGACGACATGTCATACGGAATCTGTCGATGTCTACGACGGAGACAGTTGCTGGTAACGCTTGCAAGTCTGCAACTACTGGTCCCAGATCCAGACTACGAAGAGGAATCCATTTTTTTTTATCACCGGGTTCTTCATCCGTAAATTCAATGTACTCTGCATCCGTTCGCATCACGTAATCCTCATCGAGGTAAAGGGCGACAACTCTTTTGAATAGATCTTCCATTTTTTTATGCAGCAAGTGAATTTTGGGCGACTCGGACTGAAACTCCATGTTGCGTTTCATGATCATGGGAAGGACATAATCCAAAAATTTAAAGTAATAAAGGTTCCATGAGCATCGAAGCCTTTTGAAGATTTTGCCAGCGCCTCTCGTTTCGTCCTTCTTCGGATCGAGCTCCGCTTCCTTCTGGAAATAATGAAAAAGAGCATCGTATTGCTCGACAAAACGCTTGACGGTGGCGGCGAGCGACAACCAACGTACCTGCAATAAGTTTTTTCACACATTGTATTAATTTAGTAATATAATATTTTAGGACATCATACCTCTTTGAATTGCAACAATTTATGCTCGGGAACGTCCAGCATACTTTGGTAATGCTGATATGCTTGTTGTCGCTGCCTTTGATATAGTTATATATCTCAGACATCATTTCCTCCACTTCTTTAGGGATTACTTTAGTTGCCCATGAAACAGCGAGCGCCAACGAATGACAGATACATTTAATTGTGAAAAGGCCTGCAATTTCTTTTTGTAATATAGCAGCTACGGAATTGTATTCTCCGAACATAACATTTGCTCCATCGGCAGCAAAACCGACCATGTTGGATTTCCAAGGTATTTTTTGATCCTCAAAGAAACCTTCAATGAGATGGTACAGTCCTCCATGCGTCCCATCAGTTACCTGAAACAGTCAGGGTTATGTAATTTTCGCCAGATTAAATAATTTTTCTATCCCGCTGTTAAAATATATTAATTCAATAATGTAACTTACTCTCAACATAGCAAGAAATTCATCCTGTGTGTCACCATCAGCATTCTTATATCTTGCAACAATCACGAGATGCTTTTTCGTTGAGACGTCGGTTGATTCGTCGATGGTAATCGAGAATTTGCTGACTTTCAACACTGACGTCAGCCTCTCAAAAGCTGTTTGCCCAATGGCATTCTTAACGACCGCGGTGCATTTTGATCGTTCCATTTTCAATTTTTGTTGTACAGTTTTCGTCAGTTCTATGTTTCTGAGAAGCTTAATGATGTCCCCACTCAACGACAACGGTAAATTTTTGTCCACTAGGAGAATAGCAACTTGTGCCTCTATTTTGAAAGCTTCTTCCTGCAAGTCTCCTTGCTGTTTCGCCATAATGAACAAATTTTTGTGTTCTGTGGCTTTTTTTGCGCCCCTCTGCCATCTTATATGGGATGCAGACGTATTGTGTCGTTTTATGGAAGTGATTCCGTCAGACGCGCAGGAATAATCTTTGCCGCCACCAGGAGCAACGGAGCACCATTTACATTTGTAAAACGTGTCACCTACAAAATATGCAGAAATATTACTAAAATTTGCGAAAATGTTACCAATATGTAAGTACCTTTGTTGGAGGGTATAACCCATGGAAAATCACCTTGCCATGTTATTTGGAAAGCGTGACGCGTCACAGCGTATTTTGCTGATCTGAAATATGGAACCATATAATGGAAATAATTCAATTCACTTTTTATGGAAATAGGATTCGAGCGGCGGAAATTGAATTTGATTTATATTTATTTATAATATTTAATTACGTTTTTGTTCATTTTTATATCCGCACATATATTCAAAACCATACCTTTTCTTCTTTTTTTCTCCCAAGCCTCTTTTCGAACCGCCTTTTGCTCTATATACGCAATAGTTTAAAAAACACAAAAATTGAACAATGTTTATTAGAATGTTGTTTTCATATATGTAACGTTTTCCTTTGCTTACCTTCTAGATTCTTCTCCTGAATCGTCTGAGTAGCGCATATCCTCGTCTTCATTGTGTTCCAACATTTTGTTTAAATTGAAAATCCGCTCAAAACGAGTAGTAAAGGAACTTCCGAAAACGCCTTACGGATACGATGCAATGAGGTATATATAGGTGTGGCAGAACACACGGTTTGCTAGTATTGGCAACCAAAAATATGTAAACAATCCAGAAGTACAACGGGTGACGTCATAGCGGTCACACGATTCAATGGGAGCGGAACGACCGCTATGACGAAAGCAAGTCGATTTATACTGTGATCACTGACACCACTCATGTAAGATTCATCTTACGAATACCAAAGTGCCGTCTTCGCCAGACCTGTATATACGACATTGGATACGATGCACGTAATTGCAAATTCGTCCCAGTCAGGTTTCCGGTTATCTCAGTCCAGTTGACAGAAGGATATCCCAGTCAAGCTGCCGGCCGAAGGAGAGCTATTTTCCTAAGCACGCTGGCAAATTGCCTTTTAACGCACTGGCAAATTAAATACGGACTCAAATGCAACACATTGGCGATCTCCGCCTTCACGGCTTTAGCCTCTATGTGACTTTTAATCGTCTCAAATCGCTTATATGAATATTGCAAATAAAATCTTTTTTTCTTACTTTTTTGATAATATTTTTATTTAGGCATCATTTAGACGTTAAACATATTAAACGATATCGTTCCAAAATAACTCGAAAAGATTTTGCTTCATTTATATCGGTTTATTGAAAAAAGAAAAAATGAAAAAGAATATTCAGAATAAATAACTCGAAAATTGGTAACAGAAAAATTTGAAAATAATGAATTGAATAATCACCAATAAAAAACTAATTATTTTTAACAAAAAAAAACGCTTAAAATTAAAAGAAAACATTGGGTAAAAAATCGAAACATCGAAAACAAAACTATATAGTCGTGATTCGCTGGGTGGAGACTCTTTAACTGGACCGCTTTTTAGTTGGACCTCCGCTAGTTGGACCATTGTCCAACTAACAAGCATCTGAATGTCATAATCTCATGTCAAATTTACTTTGACGATCTATTGAACAATCTTTTGCACTACTAACGTCTTCTTTGGAAAGTTTTTGACATTTGTCAGTCGGTCCAACTAGCGAATCAAATTTGTTAGTTGGACAGAACCTGTGGCCCAACCAGCGAATCACGACTGTATTAAAAACCAAAAGAAAATATGAATAAAATTACAAAATAACGAAAAAAAAATGATTTCACGCGTGTTTCTTGAAAACGGCCAATAACTAGGGGCAGATCACTTATGATGCATTTTTAAAAATCAGCTAAATTAAATGCATTTTTTCCATCAAAATAGAAATTCATAATGTATTTTGCGTTGCGTGCAATATATTTTGAGTTGCGTGTAAGACGTCAAAACCCTACAAAAAACTAGCCCTACATTCAACAAAACGTCGAACAAAGTGAATCAACGTAGGACGTTTGTTAAACAAACGTTTCTGCGAGGGAGTGCAAAGTTGATGCAAAAATGGAAATTAAATGCATTTTTTTCTAATTTGATGCAAATTTGTTATATATTTCTAGAGTTATCTGCCCCTAGGCCAATAAGCATACTGTCAAAATTCACTTTGCGAGCAAATTCTGGCCAAACCATCAATCGCCGATAATTAGTGACAGTAGTAAACAAAAGAGAAAACTTTTCTCTTTTATGAAATGCCAACGTCCACTCTTGGCGAGTTACAGTTCGTCCGGAATTTTCTCTCAAAGTGAAATTTGACAGTCTTCTTATTGGCCGTTTACAAAAAACACGCAAGATTTAATGACAAATCAAATTTAAGAATTCGCAAACTGAAAAATCAATCAATTTCCAAATTAGAAAGCTTCAAAATTTAAAAATTCAAATGCTTAAAAAATTGAAAATTCAAATGCTGGAAATTTAAAATTTTGTAATTAAGTAATTTTAAAATAACGAAATTTCAAAATAAAAAAATTCAAAGTACGAAAAATTGTAATTCTAAAAATTTAATGATCTCAAAATTAAAAATTTAAAAGTATAATAATTTACAAATTTGGAAACCTGAAAGTTTAAAGGCATGAAGATTTAAAAATTTCTCAATTCAAAAAAATTAAAATTCAAGAATTTTAACATTTTAGTTTTATCTTAAAATTTAAAAATTGATCATTTTAAAATTTGAGAATCCGAAAATTTAAAAATTTTAAAATAGAATTGAAATTGAAAATATAAATATTTAAAAATTTAAAAATAAAAGATTTGAAATTTTAAAATATTAGAACTTTAAAATTTTAATATTCAAGAATATGGACTGGACTAGTATTGTTTGCCGAATCTCAACACTTTTTGCATCTTTATTGAGATTTGAACAACTGAGCATTAGGTTTCACACCAACAATAACCCGGATGAACTTCGTTTGACAATTCTCGGTGGTTTGTTTACATGGAAGTGACGTGAGTTCGAATGTAACGGATAAGCACCCGTCGCACTCGCACTCACGCAACTGACAAAGTAAACAAACCACCAAGAATTGTCAAAGAGTTCATTTGTCATGAGTTCATTCGTGTCGTCATCTTGTAGAACTCAATCCAGTAAACAAACGACAATGCTTAATTCTCAATGGTTGCTGAATTTCGGAACTATTTCGCTGAAATTGAACCAACGAAATCAATTTTTCCGTTATATGAGTTTCGATATTTGCTGTTTATTTTACTGTTCCGGAAATTTCCGGAAAATCGCTTAGATATCTGTTCGGCAATTGTTTCACAAAATTTAATTTAATTTATTCATTTAATTTAATATACGTATTTTGAATAAACATGCAATTGGGTCATTAAGCTATAGTTTACCATTTATAGTTTAATGACCCAATTTCATTCGGCAAATTTTAGGTCCAATGTACATAATAATACATAATAAAATTTCGTTGTAATACGCAAAAAATATTTTTTTTTGTTTTTTAGATTAAATCTTATGTAAACATAGACAACCATACATAAAATTGCGGTTGTTTACATCTGGCCTATCAAGACAACACCCAAAATGAAAAAAAAAAAACTATATGCATTGGATGGCGTTTCCCGAATAAAAATGTACAGTAACAAAACCTTGATTTTTCACTGTGACAGTACAGTATTTTTACAATAATTTACAGTAAGTTTTAGTGTTATGCTACAATACAAAAACAATAAACTTTAACGTTTTTATAGTAAATTTCAATGTAAAATAGACTTTTACAGTGAAAAAGGGGGGTGGTTATGTATCTTAACATTAAAAAAATCAGTTTTTCTCCATACATTTTTTTCTCGAAAACAGTAAAATTTAATGTGAATGCACTGTATCAGTTTTTTGCTGAACAGTGAAATTTATTGTTACATGAAATTTTATTGTAAATCTACTGTGAGAACTTGGCATCGAACAATGTTGTAACAGTAATAACTATAATATTTATTATTTTATGATTGTTTGTGGGTAAATGCTATTGTAAAATTCTATCCGGGTTATGTCAAATAAAAATAACCCTGCGGGAAAACAAGCATTAATTTTTTCTGACAGGGTATCATTTGTCGTGAAATTCGATAAGTCAAATGCTTCTGATAGTGTCAAATTAAGACTGTCAACATATTTCTTTATTTTAAATTTAAATTTTATTTTCACGTTTCCTGCGTTGGAAAAAAAAGCATTGTTGTGATCACGAAAATCAGCTTTATCGATGTATGTAATAAATAAAGATTTTTTTTCTCATGACCCAATTTAAAAAAAGGTTTGCCATTTTTGTCATCCATGAAAAATCCGCAAAAAATCCGCAAATTTCAAAAATCCGCAGAAAAATCCGCCACTCAATTTCCAATTGCGGAAAATCCGCAGGTTTGCGGAAAAATCCGCAACTATGGTAACACTGCGGGTACGCGTCACCTCTATTTATAAACTAACCGTATATGGTTTAGTCACATAGGTGCGAGTGTGTGCAAATGCCAACGTTGCCGAAAATCGATAGCGCTTATTGCATCGCCCGGAGACGATGTTGTTCGTATGAGACAAGAGCAACAACTGATTTAAACGGACATGCGTCGCTTCTATTTATGACTTTTCGTCTTTCATTGAGTCACTAAGCTGCCCTCTTTTGACGGTTGTGTCTGAGAAATCTGCCTCACGAATGGTAATTTTCCCGTTTTTCGTGAACTTTTTAATTTTACCAATTTCCAAAAGTCTACTTTTATTGGGGAGATATTAAATTATTACCAATATTTAAGTTAGGTGTTTCTGAATCGGTTGGTGTATGAATGATTAAAATTAGAGATGGGCGAAACAGTTCACTTCGAAGAACCATTCCCGACTGAACAGTTCTGTAAAAAGAACTAGTTCAGATGAACCGTTCTTCCGTTCAGCTGATAATTTACTTGTATCTAGCGAATGTCTCTCAAAACATTCGATTCTTGGAGAGGAACCAAACAGATGCTGTCCAAACTATTATACCCCTGTATGCTTAACAAGTTCATCAAGGGTAGCGATTTCTTCATGATGTATAACTAGAGAAATAGAGAATGTGATGAGTCGTTCTTCGCCGGTTCCATTCTGGGAGAGCACAGAGAGCGGTTTGTGGGACGGCAAGTCGGTTCATTTTCATTCGTTCGCCTAAAAATCGGTCCGAGAAATTCGCCAAACGGCTTTAGGTCAGGTTCAGTTCATTCGCTTTGAAGAGAATTGAGAACTACCGTTCTTTTAAAAAGAACTTCCGTTCGCTCATTCTCTTCGAAGAACCAGTTCACTTGAACCGTTCGCGAACGAATGGCCCATCTCTAATTAAAATCCATCTAGTAATATCGGAGTTATAAGCGTGCAAACCTTACATAGTTTCGTTACATGGGAGATAGTTTAGATTTTAGAATGACACCTAGCCCCAGATAGTGGAGTAAGACATTTTTAATGTCAATATACACTGAAAAAAATGTGTCATTTTTCAAAAAAACAAAAATTTATAATAAAAATTTAAATTGCGAAAAAACCCATTTTTTTAATTTTTTATATTTTGTTACCAAAAACCTAATGAGAAAAGAAACATTTTGATTGTGATTGCATGATGGAGAAAAAATCGGTAAAAAGTTTTTCTAACAATAACTTCATACATGTTTTTAAATTTCATACTAATTGACATACAAAATTGTAATTTTATTACAGAATATAATTCTAAGCACCATTTAAAATCAAAATGCATTTAACAAAAATCTTCCAAAATGCGATAGTTTTCGAGATATTTGAAATTTTGCTACTTCAAAAACAATTAATTCGTGTAATTATGCTCTTTTTAAAAGTTATTCGCGTTACTTCATCAAAAAATGTCAAAAATTTAATGTTTATCGTTTTAAAGACGTAAAAGTAACTTTTTAGTGTATTTGGATCCTGTAGAAGCTTTCAATAAAAAAGTTTTCCTAACAACAACTTTTGACATTTTTTTATAATTCTTACTATTTGCAGTCAAAAATACAATTTTCTTTTTGAATATGATTCTAAACGCCATTTTAAATCGAAATGCTCTTAACAAAAATTTTCTAAAATGTAGTGGTTCTCGAGATATTTTAACTTTTGTTTTAACAACACAATTATTTTGTTTTATTACGACCTTTTCATAAGTTAGTCGCATTTCTCCATCAACAATAATAGGTATTTCAAAAGGCCCGTAAACTTTAGTGCAACTTTCTCTTTGACATCAAGGCGATATTGTAAACCATTTGAAAGTTACATGAAAGCAACCAAAATATATTTCAACCATAGGGTCTGTTGATTAAACTATATAGCTGAATCATATGTTGGTTGTTTTCATGTAACTTTAAAATGTTTCACAATATCGCCTTGATGTCAAAGAGAAAGTTGCAGGAAAGTTTACGGGCCTTTTCAAAAAGCTTTTATTGTTGATGGAGAAAGGCGACTAACTTATGAAAAGGTCGTAATAAAACAAAATAATTGTTTTGTTAAAACAAAAATTAAAATATCTCGAGAACTACTACATTTTAGAAAATTTTTGTTAAGAGCATTTCGATTTAAAATGACGTTTAGAATCATATTCAAAAAGAAAATTGTATTTTTGACTGCAAATAGTAAGAATTATAAAAAAATGTCAAAAGTTGTTGTTAGGAAAACTTTTTTATTGAAAGCTTCTACAGGATCCAAATACACTAAAAAGTTGCTTTTACGTTTTTAAAACGATAAACATTAAATTTTTGACATCAAAAATTTAAAAAAATGTGTTTTTTGCATTTTAAATTTTTATCATAAATTTTTGTTTTTTTGAAAAATGACACATTTTTTTCAGTGTATATTTTTTCGGACAGAAGTATTCATTCCCTGTAACTCGTTCTCAGATAGTATTGCTGTATAAAATACAGTAACCGAACAAAAAAATTTTGAAATTCATACGCGTAGAAACGTTTACGCCCTTTTGAATAGTTGCTCTTGAGTCAAAATAATCTTATTACCTGTGGAAAATATTTAGTCTTGCATGACGGTGAAACACGATTTTAAAGATTTTCGGACGGATCTTCGTGGAATTCCTCTAATACAATCGCAAACCATCGACGTCACGTGCCAAGCGTCCCGACAAATTGCAAGGACGTGATGTACCCGATGGCAAGCTGGAAACCAGAAGGTTTTCAGGAAGCGGATCGTCATTTAAAGCAAAACACTCGCCTGAGAAGGGAGTTGGGAAGACCCCGCCACGACCTCCGAACGCAGGGCCGGGACGACTAAGCTGGTCGCTGGCTGGTAGCACGGAGCGCTCGGGGGCTTCCGTAATGCGGCATGACAGGCGTCCCGGTGATGGCAGCGCAGCGTGAATTCGTTTGTGCAGTCTCGGCGATGACGGCGGAACAATGCTTCTGCGTAACGGTGGCAAGTTGTGCAGGAAAGAAATTTGGAAGTCGGCGATGTAACATGTACTATTTCCCATCAGCTACTTAGACTTTCCAAATTCTCAGTATGATTACATCCGCTTGGAGTTTGGAGTCGGTTTAGTCCGGGTCCACGATTGGATTTTATTGACATGTCGATGAATTCTCGAAACAGCAGGCCCTCGGGCCAAGTAGACGGAGTAAGTTCTATCTGTTTCAGTACTGGATCAAGGCCAATCTTAAACGACACGAAGGACAAATTTGTCGTGTCTTTACCCTTTGGCACTAATCGCACGATATCAGTGGTACCTTCAACATTCAAACAACGAAGAAGGATTTTCTGGACGTCACTGTTGGTGATCATAGGGTGAAAACCGGACAGGTATAACCAAAACTTTGGCGGTGGTGCTTCAGGAGTAATAGACGTAACGGACAGGTCACTGAGGTCAACCACATTTGTTCCATGGTTAACCGTAGCACGTACAGGCTGGCCTTGATTTCCACGGCGACGTTTCGCTCCCAGTCTAGGCCAAACTGGCGTATCAGATTGACCACTAGAGCGAATTGGTTCATCATTCGTTCGATCGGCAAGGTTATGGCACACAGTCAAACGGTCGACTTTTTGGCTCAACCATTCAACAAATGAAGAAAGTTGTTGAATTTTAAGTAATAGATTTTCAACATTCGGTGAGGCAATTCCAGGTTCGACTTTAGCCGCAATATAAGAGCGCACACTCCTTCCATTGAGCTCTTCGCGACACGGTGAGCAGAAAAAGACATTCTTTCCCTGCGACAGCAATTCTTTAATAGCGCGATGGTTAAAACCCAAGCACTGCTGGCCGATGTGAAAATATGTACCGCAAAAGCCACAACAGACCGGCTCAAGGTCATTAATCGGCAAATTACAAGCTCCGCACTGCTGCTTCTCCATCACTGCTACGTACGCTTGCACTGTACGGCACGAAAAAATAGCAGTACCGATGGAGAATGCAAAACAAACTCGGTAGCGGGTATTTTTCTCAACACAGAACAGCGAATATACAGTTTAAAAAGTTACTTCGTCACTTCCCGATCAACAACACAAAGTTTGCGAAACGATTGCTGACAACACAACAATTAAAACACACATAAAACGCGTCGAAAATTAAAAAATAGTCGGAGCGATCAAAAACAAACTAATTTCGGTTCGATCAAAACAACAATATGTCGTTGAATGTCGCCCCTGTCACGTTACCGATTTTGTTCCCTGGAGTTTCCGTTTTTCTACCTATAATATTTCCTGGCTTGTGTCTCGTATGTTTTGTTTCCAGAGTTGGATTCGGTTCTTCCGTTTTATCTCCGGACTCTTCCTCATCGGCTTTTGATCCTTTGACCGACATTTGCTGGTCGGATCCGTCACGCGATTGTTGATCCTCCAGCCATCTGCGCGTCAATGATTGATCCCGGTGAGATGTGCGCAGGAAGAAGGCTCCATCCTCCGCCAGTTGTTCTTCTAGGTCGTGCTTTTCATCTAAGAACTTTTCCAGCATCTCCAGCCGCATCTTGATGAATGCATTTTCCTGTTCCTCTAGCTCTTTTTACTTTTGCATGCGTTCGCGCGCTCTCTTAAACTCTTGTTGCTGACTTTCGAGCTTTTGTTCTTCAAGTTCCTGTTTCTCCTTCAACCGCCGCAACGTATTCTGCGCGAAAACTCGGGAACTTGATGTTCGTACAGATTCCTCCAAGATTCTGGGTGGTTTCACATTCACTGGGTGCTTCTTTTGTGTTCCGTTGTTGGTTGATGACGCGTCACCCAGTGATGAGCTCTTCGGAACGTCGGTGTCCTTCCCGTCTTTGGGATTGGGATCGCTTGTAACAGAAATCTTCTTGCGTGGCTTTGCAAGTTTTGTAAGCAGTGCCACGGGCGATTCTCCACTCCAGGTGCCTCCTGCGACATCTCTGGAGTTGATCTTTGAGAATGTTCGAAGGATTGTTCGGACATTGAGAAACTCCTTGTAGCAGCCCCACGCTCAGTGCAGCAGCTCAAAGCTGTAATAAGTATGTTTTTGCAAGAAACGTGGTATATAATAAAGTAGACTACTTACATCAAGTCTTCCCTTCTATTCTGACTATCCGAAACAATTTCAATTCAGTCGATGTGCGCAGGTAAGTATAGGTTATTCAATTTTCTCCTAAAGGTAAGTATTTTCAGGCTAAAGTTACATGTAAGTATTTTAAGCATGGAATAAGGTAAGTAATTCGAAAATTCAAAGTGTTCCTACCTTCAATCAAATTCAATGATATCGTAATTATTCCTTTTTATAAGTTTCCCACACTCGCTAGTAGGTAGTAATCTTTTAATTTGATTTTGGAAATTAACTGAACTGTCCACTTTAGGTTCCACGTGATAATGTCAGTTTTCAGGTTATCCCGCAATGACGTTCGCATAATTTTCACTGACGTTTCTCTACTCCGCTGAACAAGGGGTCGCCCATCAGATCAGTCCGTGTCGAGTGTCGCAATGATGCCGGAACAGGGTATATCATGTGGCATTTACAACTATCTACAGGGTGTTTGGTTCATGGTTAAGAATCTCTCGGGGGGTGATAGACTGCCATATTTGGAGAAAAAAATTGTTCTACAGATACCATCAAATCTCAACCGTTACAGAGTTATTGAACTTTTTGTGTAAAAAACTTATTTGTCTTAAAATATCTCTAACTTTAAAAGTATACTTTGTATTTTAAATGTTTTAGTTCCATTCGAAAGGTGAGAAAATTTCGCATTGAGTGATGCCCTCACATGCTTCAGCTAATGAGTTTAAGTAGCCTTTTCAAAGTAATTTATTGAAAATTAAACAATTTTAAACGATTTTTCGTTCATTTCTTGAAAATCCTAATAGTTAACCTTATCATTTTAATAATTCAGATTGTTAGTCTTGATGAGCTGCTTAATTCGTTCTTTGACATGATACACTTACCTTTTCTTATTTTCATGATTTTGGGTTATTCAACTTGGATATTTTTATCTCATTTTCACTAGTACCAGCTCTAATTGAAAAATTATGGCACTCATTGTACTTTTTTTCTTTGTATTCGAAAGCCAGGAAAATTTTACAGTGAAAAATGTATTAATACCTTTCAGTTAAGTGAATTTAGTATTCTTTTAAAAGTAAATTAGTTTAAAGTTAGTGCTATTATTAGCATTTTCGTTAATTTTCTTAAAATAGTAAATAATAAACATCACCATTATTATCATGGAAATAATGCATCTCAGCAAGTTCTACAGTTCTTTCTTTGACTCCATTCAATTATCTCTTTTGGTTTCGACGCAAAATCGTTTTTATCACATCGTTTCATATGCAAAAATAACGATTTCGAACCCACTGCATTTGTGGCGAGCTCTTGCTGTGTTAACTATTAAATAGCAGCAAAATGAAAAGAGATATAGACAAAGTGTCTAATGAAAAGCTATAGAGAACATTAAGGGGCATCAAATGAACAGTAGTAACGATAAATTTTGTTGATTAATAATTAGAATAATTAAAAAACTCCAAAAAACACAAATTTTGAGTTATTTCGTTAGTAAAAAATCATTTAGTAGACTTAACTAAAAGATATTTGTACATACACTGATAGGACATTTTCTCAGCTTTCCAATGAAATCTTGTAAATAACGATATAAATCATATTTTTTAGATTAGAGTCTTTTAAGCACTTGCAAGTCGGTTACAGGAAAAGTATAGTAATGAAATTACAAAGAAATGAGAAGAGATAGAAATCTGACGTCCAAGAACAAATTATGAATCGTCCTAAAACCCAACTTTTGGATAATGTATATTGCTATAATCATACTTCATTATTTCGAGAAAATTAGCAAAAACCTCCTCAAAAACACTAACTTTTAACTACTTTACAGCTAAAAGGTAATTAAAACTAATTACTTGAAAAATATGAGAACACCATTCAATAGGAAATTTTCTCATCTTTCGAATGGAACTGAAACATTTAAAATGCAAAGTATACTTTTAAAGTTAGAGGTGTTTTAAGACAAATAAGTTTTTTACACAAAAAGTTCAATATCTCTGTAACGGTTGAGATTTGATGGTATGTGTAGAACAATTTTTTCGTCAAATATGGCAGTCTGACACCCCTCGAGAGATTCTTAACCATGAACCAAACACCCTGTATATGTAAATATTAAAATAAAACAATCGAATTAAGGTTAGCATCTGAAATTGATTAATTATAAACTTAATTTCAATAATGTCGACTTGATTGAATAGATTTATATTTATTGTGGAGAATGTTCATGATAATAGTAATGTTTGAATTTTTGCCGTTGTCTTTTTCCTAATTCTTATTCTTTAGCTATTTTCAAGCTTTTTTTACTTACAAACGAATTCAATTATCAAAGAATAGTTCTATTAGCAACTCTGAATATTCTCCAAATTTAAAACGAAAGCATTAGCAACGAATACAGTTGGACATTTTTAGCGGTTTATCGTTATTTTTCTAAATAGGTTTACCGCTCGCGTCTGATCGATGTGTCTTAACTAATATTAGTTAAGACACATCGATCAGACGCGAGCGGTGAACCTCTACGCAACGACATATTCCGACAAAAGCTAAAAAAAGCTGATGGCTCCTGCAATAATCCGTAGATATTTCTTCAACTTTCGATAACTCCAGAAACTAAACGAACCCGTCCCGGTACCTGATTGTTAACTTCTTACCAGAAGATTAGATTGTTCCGAAAACCGCTAGAAGCAGCTGGACTGGTATCCCGACCGAACAAAAACCAAATGAGCACTGCCAACCGTCATCGTCGGGCCGCCGAGTGCGTTTACCCATCGGATCATAAATCTGCACTTTGGCCTAATAGTCTGTTCCTGGGCCTGAGCAATGGACCATAAAACGGGCAGAATAAGTGGCCGTCTCGTGTGCGCGGGCGGCAGGCTGAGAAGTGCGAAAAATGGATTCGATGTGGCTCGTGAATCAGCTTCACTGGATGGGAAGAGCGTTTGGTAGACCCACGAATGATCGAGCATGTGCCCGTCGCGTTGAATGCAACAGGGCGCAGAATGGAAGGGGGCAAAAAATGCAAAGTGCGAAAAGAATTTTTATGATAAAACTTTTCCACCCAACCGTTCCGCAGTTTCAGTTGATGTGGCGGTGAAGAGAACGTTACGTGTGGCAAACGGAGCACTTACCTATGCCCGGCCGAAGAATCGCTATGCGGGGGAGTCAGTCAGTAGAGTATGTATTCTAGTGGCCTATCGCGTAAGGATCAAAGGCCTTGGTACGGTTCATTGGACTGTTCGTTATAAAAGTAATATAGCGGGATTAGCAACCTGGTGTGACCTGCGTCTCTCGTCCTCGGTTTCTTTGCCCGTACAGATCTTTGATTGGAGAGGCCGGGTTGTAGATTGTGACCGCATATTGCGAAGGTTTTATGCGTTTATTGGTGCTCCGTATAAGTTATGAACAGCCATCAAAGAAATGAACGAGTAAAAGGAAGAAAAGGTAAGGATGGTATTCGGTTATATGATGTGTTAATGATACCTTTGATTTTTAGGATATGAGAATTTTCTAAGATTGCTGAGAAAACATTGGCTCCTACTTTTTATTATGTGCATGTGTTACAGAACATAGGGCTACGGGTATTACAGTCCTGGTACGAAAATGACGTTTGCAAGCGTTAACTGACTCGGCTGTTATTAAATAAAACTAATCTTCAGCAGTACTATATTTATTTAATCACAATCCGAACTCAATGAAAATGGTACTGTGGAGAAGTATCTCGCAGAAAAGTGAAAGCATCAATTGATTGATAGCGTCATATATTACTACTGAGGTAATATGAAAACATTTTTATGAGTTTTGAGGTAAAATCTAGGTGCAGAAAGTAATGTTTTAGAAAATAATTAAGCTGATTGTACTCCATTCCAATTACATTACATTAAAAATTCTCTGAAAAGAAATAGCGTGTTGCTACATTTCGTCGTATGAATAAGAAGTAATAAGTTGGATTTTATTATTAGTGTGTGAGTTACAGTTTAAGCCATATTTGAATGACAATATCTCTTCAGGGATGTTGTCGTTCTGTTATCTCATTATTCCGCAAATATTCTAAGAGAATTGCATTGTGCATTGGAAGGTAAAATTGAGCAGGTTGTGAAACAAGAACCTGAAATAGATTCTAAGTTTTAAGAAGGGCTTCAAGAGTGTCATAAGACCTATCGTGATGGAAAAAGTTTTTGCGTGTTACTTGACTCCAACATTATTAAGGAAAAATAATTTTGAAACCCTTTACGAGATACAAAAAGTTGCACATGAAAGGGTTAAATGGGTTTTGTGAGGTAAAATTCTATGAAGGTATTTATCACATTTGATTGATTGATTTATTAATTTCATTGACCGTATTTATCACATTTACTAACTGGAATGAATTTCAATACAGCTCTGTTTAAGAACGTGAATACTAAAGTGACAGGAAAAAATATGACTCCCGGAGACCTATTCTTGATTCGATTCCCATTGGGAATGTCTGTTCCAAATATGAGCCAAATCGGACAAGTCTCTCTACTGGAGAAAGGGTCAATTGTCTGAATGGATCATCTGGCTGAATTTAAATTGGACGGGTGCCGTTTGGCCGAATGCAGTTTGGTTGTATACCGAGCAACACCGGTTGTAGACTAGTTTCAGCAACATAATTCGTTACATAAAGTTATATGGCAACGATTATTGAACTGGTTTAGTAACCCAAAAAGCGCACGTGTGAAAGCTTTTGCTTATGCAACTAATCGCTGTCGTTGCTTGTTACAAGTGCTACTTGGGATGTCGTTTGACCGAAAGCTTTTTTTAACCGAATGAGTCATTGGTCCGAGAATTATTTGGCCGAAAGTAATGCTTAGATGAATAACCGTAATAGAGAAATACGTAAATACGACCTAATTATTAATGAATGTGATTTATTAGTCTAAATATAATAAGAGAGAGCGAGGCTAGTAAGTTATTTATGTTGAGTTTTATTCCAAACGTTCCCTGGAGCCAGGGTAAGTTGGCGCAACTCTATCGTCCCATATTTATGTCTACAAAAGTTAAGACAAACATTTTAATAAAAATCAGTGTTGTTTCCAACGGTCTGTACTTTAAAGCAAGGTGTTCTATTTTCCACGATCTACCTGAATAAAATGCATGTTATAACTGAAAACAGCCCCGGGTTTCTCTTACTGTTTATTATTCTTGTAGAATATTCATAACAATCTGTGAATATTTTCCTTCCTTTTAACATGAGCTGTCTTTTCTACATATACATTTCTTTTATATATGTCTACAGTAAATTTGAACCATATTTTTGTTATCCTGCTTAGATCTCAATAATGTATTCAGTTTTGAAGGAGAGTCAAGTGTTGATGGACGACACGTATTCATTTCAAGTTTATAAGCATACAGTTGTGAAGGAATATTTTTTTCATTTTAGATCAATTTATTAAGATATTTATCATTCTTCACCGGTAAACTTTTAATCTTAGACTTTTCATTTTTGGACATTAAATTTGACATAAGTTTGAAATTTATTTAGTCTGCTGATCTTCCTGACTCAAAAAGTAAATTCAAAGAAGTTTAAGAAAGATTGAACTATTCCATATTATGGGTGCTTCCATAACTGTCAATATACAATTTTTAGTATTTGGCGTGAGTGACAGTTTAAGATCTTTGGTAATGTCCGACAGCGTAACAGACTTAAGTAAGGCCATTACAAATCTTTTTTAAAAATTATGTCCAAGTACAATTTTTTTTCTGAAGGGGGGGGGGGGGGGGGGCAAACAAAAAATAAATATTTATTTTAATAAACACAATTTTTTTTTTCTTTTTGCATTTTCTTTCTATTGTTCTCGTGGACGTTTCCGCAGGGTGATTTCGTATAGCGGGGTTGAGCTATTTGTTTTACTAGAAAAATTCAAGCAAACATTACTGAATCAATCAAAAGTTCACATAGCAAAGGGATGCTAAAGTTTTCGTTTTAAATAATTTTCCCAACAGTGCAATTTTCAAATTCCCAATAAAAGCTTGAAAGTTCTCTAAGAACTTAATGTAAACATTTAAGAGTACTTTAAGGTATTAACTTTTGGTTGCTTGAATAGTTTTCGTTCCGTTGTGGCGGCACATGGACCGACTGTACACACAAGGCATGAAAATCGGTCAAAGGTGAACCTGCTTGATAACAATGTACAGAAACAGGATTGCAACATTTCACTTATGAACTTTTGGAAAACATTCTGGAATGAATCCAAAGGTAAAGTGTGCGTCAATGGAATTATTCATCTCAGATATGGTTTTCTCTGATATTTTTTTCTATTGCGTATTTCGTATACAGTAGCCTGGCGAACGTACATCCTGTGCATACTATACTTTTTCGAGCTCTAGTGGAAACATCAGCTTTGGTTTATCGCTTGTGCTTGAAGACTTGTAGATTTTTTTGTTTGGTACATGATAGTAACTCGGCTCAATTCCGTGTACATCTTCGAAATCTTTGCATTTGCTCCATCTTGTTGCGCAGTAGGTAGCCACATCAGAGAAATTCATTTGATAGTCGTACGGATTTATGAAATGTATAGCAATCATCAGTTCATTTTTTGCCTTTTTCATATAAGGAAGACTGTGAAATCACTCTGAAAGTCGACTTTTTAAGATACACCCGGAGTGTCGAGCGTCATATACCACTAGATTCAGTTCGTCGATATCTGAAAATGTCTGTATGTTTTATAGTATGGTTAAATAGCTTCAAAGGTGCATTGGTTCTAGGTGGGATTCACTTTTGTGCCTAACCACTACTAATAGTCCTTACTTTTTTTCCTTCCTTTTGTTCCACGAGACTGCATCGAAGTGTTATATCGTGGGGAGGATGATTCAGTCTTAAGACAAAATGATACATTAGAGCGGTTTAGCTCCGAACACATATCCGGCTAATCGCAGTGGTGAACTTCCGTTAGCCATTTGGCTCCCGTTTATGTGAACCATTTAGTTCCTGTTTTCGCGAGCCATTTCAATTCCTCGTCGGAAGTTCTCCCGATACCGATGCCTGTTGCGTGAATCATTTAGCTCCCAGTTTGTCACAATCTTCTCGCATAGTCCATAAATCCTACTCAAAGGGCCAACCAGTACTTGGCGAGGACGGTTCGGCGATACCGGATGGAGCGTAGCTTCTGGTTCGCTGCTTCCGGTTCGTTGAAAACTCGACGACCCACCGCTGGTGTTTCACTCGACCTACTCGATCTTGTCCCTGACGGTGAAACTAGTCTGCTCACATGCTTCGGTCCGGCGATTCCAGCTGGTTCGTGGTACCCAGTACACTGGCGCCTCAAGCAAAGCTGTGGTTGCTCTCACAGCCTTCCCCTTAACATAATCGTCGTGACTTTAAAAGTTCAAGTCGATGATATATTTTCCGACCGCGCTGTCTTTCGGCTGCTAGTCATCACCAACTCTGTTTTATGATGGGCAATCGTCTCCGTGTCGAGTGTCTCCTCTTCTAGCGATTGTCCGATTACTTGGAACACCACATCATCCGTGAAGCCGAAAATCGTTATATCTCTGGAAAGGTTCAGCTTCAATACTCCATCGTACACTGCGTTCCACAGCGTCGAGTCGAGGAACGTCAGTTGTAGTTGTGATTCTCCCTTGTCTGTCTCGTAGATCAGTGTTCGGTACTGAAAGTAGCTCTATAATATTCTGCAGAGTTACTCATGCTGTTCAGCGAATGGGCGATTGCTTCCCAGCTAGTACTATTGAAGCATTCTTCACGTCTAAGGGAACCACCACGCAAAAACGATATCCTTATCTCTGCTGTCTCCAAAGCTCCCACAACCGTTTGGATGGATTTCACTGTAGACCTGCCTATAAGGAAGCCGAATTACACGAGATGCCGTTCTCACGGTCCGCGTACTTCGTTAGCTTGTTCAGGATTACTCCTTCTCTCTAACATTACCAAGGGATATATTGACTACGCTGGAAGATTTCCATGTTGTCCCGGCATCGGAAGCAACATCAGCTTTTGTCGCTTCCAATTATCGGATCGTTTTGAACATATCCGGGCTTTCATGTATCACTTCACTTTTATGGCTTTCGCCATCTCGATAAGCTGTTTGTTGGTAAATCGATCTTCATCTTTAAGATCATCCTCCTCACTGTACGGCGAAAATAGATTCTTGTTGTGGGGAAAACCTTACGATGGTGACCTCCATCTTTTCCGGGCACCTTTCAGGTGGTGCAGCTGAGCCTTTTATCTTTGTTATGCCAACTTTGTAGGTCTCTCCTAAGGAAATTCGCGTTGGCTTTGTGGCAAGGCTTTCTTGTACAGCTTGACTGCTTTGTTGAGAGCGGTTCTTGCAGCTCGCTTCCCTTGAGCTTTCTGACTTCTGTTTTAATTTTAAATATATTTTACACGGCTCAATGCGTTAGCACAACTGAGCCGTGGAGCGCACCTTGGGGGTCATTTGGTCCGTCTTCTCTCGCGTTTTCGTTTACGTCCATGTCATCATCGGTACTGCATTCATCTTGCTCATCGTCGGATGTTCTTATTTGTTGTTTGTGCTTACGGGTCGCTATTGTAATTCTTTAGTATTCTCTGCGCAAGGTTTCCCGTGGTGTAGCGGATGATCACAATATTGACAGGTAGGAATCTGTCCTGGGTGCGTGACTAGTATCCGTTGAGAATATTCAACACCATGAGGTGATTTGCATGTGAAAGTCAAGTAAGAGGGAATAGGTTTTGTCGGACGCATTCTCACCACACGAACGCCTTTGCGGAGTCTTGGGAAGAAGTTCCTCCAAGTATCTTCCTTAACACTATTCACCTCTCCGTATTTTGACAGGATTTGTTTGAAGTTTGAAGCGAAGGAACTAGTACGTGGTGCCAGGTCATGTATCTTTATTTCAATACTGTTAACATCTATATACGTTGGGATACTGTATAAAATGTCATTACATTCGATGACGTGTTTCATGTTGTTCTGGGAAGCGAATGATTCTGCTTGACTAATGTTTTTTTAACATATTCAGTACCGCATGACGTAAATGGTGGAATTGCACCGCATAAAGTACCGCAAGCTACGTTGAACTTCAAGTTCACCTTCAACATTTGATCCCCTTCATGAATTGATGGTATTACCGGATATTTCGTGTAGTCAACAGCAACACAGTTTGCCCGCATCGTGATATACTTTTGCCTTGCATTGTCACTCATTGTTTGCTCACGTTTCACACACTAGGCAGAAGGAATCAATTTTTGCCTTTGCAAATAGACCAAGCGTCGTGCGGGTAAATTTGATTACTTGCCCTGCTATTGCAGCGGAGCGATTTCTAGCTTCTGAACTGAGCGAGATGAGAAACCGAAGTGATCTCCAACTTCTCCAAGCTTGGAGGCAACTTATACGTAGATCGATAATCGTCGTATTGCACCCGGCGACCGTTTCTCGGTTCCCCATCCCTTGGTATGGTCGCATTACACGCCTTTGTTAGTAGTGCCGTGAACTCGTTCGCATTTAGGTTGAAGAGGATACCCTCAAATTCAAGTTCTGCGACGGACACGTTCCTGTGAAAAATCGCTGTTTTCCATCTTCACTCGTTTATATATCTCCCACATATTCATATTCATGTGTAGTTCATAGTCCTGTTATCAATGCTGTACCAGATCGCTTGGTGGTCGCTGTGGATATATCCTCGCACACTTTTCAGTCCATCTTTCCGGTTACTCCAAGGCTACAAAAATTGACATCGATAATGGATTTCCGGTTCCCCCTGCGGTAAGTGCCGATGATACCATTATTTGTAAGATCTATATTTAGCTTTGCTAGAGCATTCTTGATCGCTGATGACCAGACAAAGTTCTTTTGATTCCAGCGTCTATCTCGAAAATTTCGCATGTTTCTGGTTCTTGGAATATTTCAGAATTAATATCTCTTCGGCTTCTTGGAAAACGACTTATTCGATTTTCACAAGCTTAGCCTTAAATGGAACGTTTGGTAGCAGATTTTGATCTGTTCAAGTTAATAAGAATCGCACATATGGCTGCGGAAATACGGTATGAACACTACGATCCCATATGAAATCTTTAATTGTCAAAAACTTTTCGCTAAAGCTCATGTATATTGAGTATTGAACCACATATAAATCGCCAGGAGTCTGATTTGAATTCAGATGGTTTCCTTATTGAAATTATTTTCGAATGCAACGATCGATTATGTCTCTATCGACTGTTGCGTTTAAAATGGAATCGATTCAGAAGTCGGTCTGTATTAGCCTTTCCATGAGATTTTTGTTTGATAATACACAGATGGGTCCTTCCTTCCGCGACTAGCAAATGTTTCATTTGATATTGGACTGGATCGATGATCTCATTTAAACTTCACATTTACCCGAGAATGGTCAAAATAAAAATTATCATGGGATGGTAATTTCTAAAATAATAGTTTTCAGTTACAGCAAAACTCTATGGAAGCTATTGTTGTTCTTAAAACGTGACAATTTTTTGAATTTTGGTTATTTTAAAAAAAATTATTTGCCCCCTGATTTTTTTCAGCAATTTTGAAGGGGGGGGTGACATAATTTTTAAAAAATATTTGTAATGGCCTAATTCATATTTCTATCTGTTAGTGCGCTGAACAGTACCAAAAATTTTCATATTTTGCGAATTATTTATATCCCGCCAATAATACTTGAATAGGTCTAGTTGCGAGGAGGTCTGGTATCAAGCCTGAGATAAACTCTCATATCAGATGAATCGAATTCATCAATATCTACACAAAATATGGTGAGAAATTTGAACAAAATGCTGTTCGGTCAAATGACAGTTGAATATTTTGGTACATATTGAAATAAAAACATTTTTAAATAATGAAGTATTTCTGGTATTTTGTAATACTACCACGGTGGTATTTATTTATTCGCCTTCCAAAAGTTCTAAGAAGCAACAGTAGAGTCATTGCACTGGTCCTGAAGTTCTCATATATGCAAATAAGCTTTTTTTGAAGCGGCTCAATGCGTTAGCATAACTGAGCCGAGCCTCTTTTAATTTTTTTGACAATTATTAAAAATAAAAAAAATTCTAACAATGTCGGTCTACCAGATCTTGTTGACGCAGTTTGCTGCTGCGTGTTGAGATCTTTTTCCTTGGCGGTAAAGCCGCTTGGCGGTCATTCAGTCTGCATTCTCTCGTCATTCGTCACGCATCGACCCATGTCAAATAAAGAAATTGACGAATTTCGCGCAAAATCGTATTCTGCACCCTCTCAGATTTTAATGAAATTTTTTGTACACGGAGACTTTGTCACAAAAAGCCACTTTGCATAGTTAGTTTTTCCAAAAGTGATCTGGACTGTCTTTTGAAAACGGTCAAACTTTTTTTTACCATTTTTTTTTTCAAATGGCTATAGTCTAAAAATGACAAATCCTACAAACAATGTTGTAGGAGCGATTTTTACAAAATTTACAATAGTAAAAAAATTCTTTATCGACTCCTACATTAGAATAAATCGATTTTAAAAATTTAAAGTCGATTTACAAAAAAAAATCATATTTGATTTGGAGGAAACTGTGTTCCAAGATAGGTAATTTTCTTCCCTATCTACTATTAAAAATTCAATTTGAATACTTTCAAGGAATAAAAGTTATTTGAAAAAAAATCTTTTCTTTGTCCAAACTGATTTTTTTCGGTGTATTTTTATCGAAAAATAAACCAATGAAAGTCATAACCATCTCAGAATCCAATTTTCCAGCCGCTAGTTGCCTGATACTTGCAAAAAGTACCAGTAACGAATTTGGTATATATTCATAATAAATTTGAATTTGAAAAGATAAGCCATTTCACATCGGTACATGCGAGATTTAACTAAATACCACTTGGCCGTGTACAAAGAAGTCTATGTACGATGATTGCGAAGTATGGGGTTCGCTCCTTCAAGAACCCTTCGCTTCGGCCAGTGAAAATTCTGGTTCGCAAGCAATTGCGATCAGGAAAAATCAAGTAGTATATGAAAACAACTTATTTTCCATCAGCCTCAGCAGCGGTCTCTGCGCTTGTGTTGGCGGTTATCGCGATATTAAGCATGTTGTTTGGTCGTGCGCTATGTGTTCTCGTACCCGATCTCCGTTAAACGAATCCCTACGGCCTCGTTCCAGTCCAGTCCCAGATGTTACTGATATTTTTTGCAACTAGCAGTTGGAAAATTTGATTCTGAGAAGATTATAACTTTTATTGGTTTAGTTATAGATAAAAATACACTGAAAAAAAATTCAGTTTGGACAAGGAAAAGTTTTTTTCAAATAACTTTTTTCCTTTAAAGTGCCCAACTTGAATTTTTGACGGTAGTTAGGGAACATAATTATGAAACAAATTTTTATCTAAATCAAATATGGGGTTTGTTGTAAATCGATTTTACTTTTTTTAAATCGATTTTTTTATCTTTTTTAAAAGACAGTCTAGATCATTTTTGAAAAATCTAAGTATGCAAAGTGGCTTTTTGTAACAAAGTTCTCATGTACAGAATTTTTCCTTAAAATCTGAGAGGGTGCTGCGAACATTTGTTCGAGTTGGTGCGAAAATCGTCAATTATTAAAAACACGGCCAAATTGCATTCGACCAAAAGATATTCGAACAAACTGCATTCGGTTATATTACCTTTTCGACGTAACGACCATTTCGGTCAAATAACCTTTTCAGCCAAATAACCCTTTCGGCCTAATAGCTTTCGATGATTCAACCCCTAATTCCACATGACATTTGACCTAACAGCATTCGACTAATCGATCCGTTCCCGCACAGACTTTTTAACGGTGTAAGGTAAAAAGTAGAAGTCTTCTACAAAGTTAAGGAACATGAATTTCTCAGTAATTTATCTAAATTTGTTCATATTATATCTCTCTTCTTTAGTGATAGTGGTAGCGCGCTTTATTCGATGAAACATTGGAATTAAAATTTTCTAGCAAAAAGATGACTCATGCAATGTACTAAAATTCAACTGAACATATTGTTTAGCTAGACTCAACCGTTAATTAGCAAACAAAAAAAATATCTTGAAATTCTACAAATGATTCAGCACTATGCTATAGAGTGACAAGAAAAAAATGACCCTCGTTGGCCCACCCCTGCTATCGGGCCAACGTGCCTGAAGTTTATATGGGATTTTTCGACAATTTACATGGAGAAAACCGACTCGTTTTGTCAAAGGCTGCAAGTCAATCCGGTTTTGTTAAAAAAAAACTTATTAAGCACAGATATTCAGAATCATACCAGTGGTTACATGTGTGCACCACTTGGTTTTCTTACCCACCTCTGTGAGAATCATATGCTTCGAGATTGAACTGAGTTTGTTGGATGTGTTGGATGATAGAAGTCGTGAGACCTAACACATTTGTTTTGTAAGTAGATTCTCGATATGCGTAGCTGCTATGTTCAGAATACACAAGCACATGTCGTGATGTACCTTTTCTGCTAAAACCAGTTGACAAATTCCTCCCTCTGAGGCTTTTAATTTTTCGAGTTGCGTTACTAGAATTACATCACAATCAAGCTCATTTTGCATAGACCAGAGCACACGCAACATCACTTTCGATCTTGATAAGAAAACTAATTTGCTGTCCTTTTGTCGGCATGCGTTCTAAAAGCTGGCCATGCAGACCATGCATCAACATTATACACCCACGAAGGTGACACTATCAATGGTTCCACAAATCAACCCTCCCAGAATCGTCATAGTAATTACGAACCATATGATATGTGGTAATCTGTGTAAATGTAGCTTGCGACACTTACAATAGGCAATTACAATTTTGGTATAGTTTCAAAAAGAATTTTGTATTCTGATTGCACTTTTCAAGAGATCTTGAATAAATTTCAATTCAATTATGTAGAAGTGATAGTAAAATACTAGCGTGTTCTCAATAAAAGTTTGAAACTTTCCATCTTGGCAGTAACCAAAAAACCGGAGCAATCGTTACTACCCGCGAGACCACACTTTGTGAAACCAATTACTTTCGAGAATTCAACACTCGACCTCCAGCGTCTCCATGATTCGTGGCTGAATGCACCCCAAGAGTAATATAGAAAATTAAATTCGATTCACGTTTTCCGTTCTTTAATTTGCAGCCAGCAGATATGAACGGGTGAAAATCTGAACACCGGTTGTGTGAAGAGTAAAGCTCCTTTTCGCTTTAATACTATTCTACTGAATCAACTCAATTAACTTAGTAACTTGTTTTGTCTACAGTCTGTCATGGTGAAAATTAGTATCGTTATGGAAACTAAATAATCCTGAAAGGCGCTAAAAGTTCAGCAAATTTCCAACATTCATTGTTCCTGCTCAGCCTCAGGTATTGTTCCACTATCATGACCATCGCTCGGGCAGTTTGCGTCATACAGGCTAGCATCCTCTTTAGTTCGGTGGAATAGGTTCAGCACCCCGAGCAGATTCTCGCGGCGCACGCGACAGCGGCCGTAATTTATTAGCCCTTCCAGCATTGTTCGAAAACACGTTTATCCCCCGGGTGAGTGTGGCGTGGGTTCTTCCTTCCGGTACGCCATGGTTTCCGGGTGCCTAGAGCCCTGAGCAGCCTGCTCAATTCTGCGAAGGAGTAATATTTTCGAATTACACCAGAACGGCGGCGCCCGGTCAACAAAGGAACATTTGACGGGGTTGGAAATTAATGAGAATAAAATTTATCGTCCCAGCCCTGTGCGTCGACGGTTTCCCAGCGGAACTTGGAATTAGATTCTACCCGCTTCTTTAGAATGCCACTGTGAACAAATTGGGTTGTGTTTCAATTAATATAAAATTCGATTAGCACGGGAGAGGATTATTTATTACTACGGAGAAAGTGATGTATTTACAATAATTCAATTTTACACGTTCTTGCCTTTCTTCTTTAGAATGGTTACAGTATAATACAGCAGAATATCGGAGTAGACTAAAAAACTGAGTCGATTGGTATATAAGACTCAGCGTGGCAAGGTTCCTTTAAAAATATGGAGTTTGAAGTGATTGCATAACCTTTCAATTTGGGAAAGGTAAAAAGACTTCAAAGATAATAATAATCACAAATCTGATGAGTGAAAATCGCTGCGTTTACTCTCCCAGACATCAATACAGTACTATTGTAAGTTCAGATGGTCGTCATTGTAGCACGGATAGTTTTGTAGGTAACATTGTCGAAAATGATACGACATTCTAACGGAAAGAGTATTTTTAAAATAAGCTCGTGATTGAAAGTTTATAAAAGTATAAATTACCAATTCTAACATCTAACACGGAACAGAAAACAAATGCCGGAGCTCCTGCATGTGACAGTTTCTCTCACAATCTTGATTAGGATGAAACCAGTTCGATCTAGGAAATTATAGAAGTTCTTCGAAAATAATTTCCTCATTTCCAATGAATATTGCCTTTCATTAATAAATATAGCAGTATTTCAATCCTCGACCGATGCAAATGAGTGGCAGTGCTATCGATACATATCTCTATAGCACTGCCACAGAATAGTTTGATGATGGAGCTTATTTAACCAGTAACAAGTAAGTAGTATTTTTTTTCACTGACAGCTGACACTTAACCGTTTTTTGCGAGTGTTTTTGGGATTGGTGTCATGTTCAATTGGATTATTTTTAAGTATTTCCCGGGATTATTTTTTTGTGGGGTTCAAAGTGCAAGTGCATAGATCCTAGGAAAATCGAAATGTGATTTCATCATCAATCGTGTATTAGCGTAAAAAAAGGTTTCCGAAATAGTGTGTGAAACATTACGATGGCGGATCTAGAACGGTAGAGCAATTATTTGAAAGCTACATCACTTCGTTACTAAAATTGCTGATAGTTGTGCTGCATTTTTATCGATTTATTGCACCGAGGCAGGTTGGTTTGACACTCTAAGTCGTAGGTTCGTTACTACCCTCTTTAAGTAGTGGTTACAGTGCCAAAGTCTCAAAAAAGTATGAAAGTAGTACTGTTCGTGAAATCTTTGTTCAGGTTGTAGCTTCGCTAAACGGTTGACTGCTCATCATTTTAGTGTAGCTGTGTAAATATTTTTACAAGAACATGGTAAGCATGTTTGGTTATATTCAAGATGATGCTGTTCGAATAGTACTTCTAACATTGATAGTATTAATTCAGCAAAAATTATTAGCTGACAAATAACTAACATATATATTATCGAAATCTGAACGGATCTGATTTTTTCAGATTTGGACGAATCTGAAAGCTGACAAGTCCATACAAGTAATAAATAATGTTATAACTAGTGTGTTAGGAAACGATTGAAAAGTTAAAATAATTCATTTTCTCCTTTTATAAACTGGCTGTCTAGAAATGGACGAAAGCAAACAGAACAAAATCGAATATGATATTTAATTGTTTGTCGGCCTCATATGAAAATTGATAGTTGGTAGTTTGATGAGCGCTAGCAGACGAACCAAGTCGAATTCGAGTAAATTTTTTGTTGAGCATATTTTTCTTATCTTAGAGACCCTTCATATAGAAAAATCCAAATTTTAATTTCATTTTAAATTTTGCGCTGTCTGACCCTATTAAGCGAAATTTATACTAAATAATCGGAAAGGGTTATGAAGCTATATCTAGGGACTAAAGAAGAATATTTTAAAAGCTTCGGTTTGTTAAAAAGAAAGAAAAATATATGTCCCGATTTTGTTAATATCCCCGTTTTAACAGCCTAAAACTCACCAAATTGGAATTGTCAAAAGTTGATGCAAGTTATTATGAAAATTCTGCTAGTTAACTTGAGTGCTTATGCTACAGAATTTGCGAAGTTAAAGGCTGATGAAGTACTATCTCTGATAGTCGGCGCTAAGCTAATAAGGCATCAATACTTATTAATTTGCGCATTAGTAGTAGAAAGGCGTCTGGAGTACTAGGGCTCTAAATTTTCATAACTTGCCCTACCCAGTAATCACTAGCTAATCAAATGTCGTTAAGATGTAAAAAAGTGTTATACCTTAATCGAAAATACAGCTAAGAATTCAATCGAATTGAGGCTCGCCTAATAGCCTAAAAGCCACACAATTAATAAAATCGTCGATTAAAACCAACAAACGATACCGAGTTGATAGCTGAAAGTTATAGTAAGAATAGTAAGAATGTCGATAGATTCTCTCATCTAATATAAAATTTGTAGTAAAAAAAAGTTACAGTTCACTAAAGAACGTTGAAATCTAATCCGCAAGAACCGAATTGACGATAATGAAATCGGATAGTTTATTTATGTTCTCATTCGTATTCATTACCAAAATTTGACAAAACTTATATCATAAAATGTGTGACAAAATTAATTAATCACTATAAGATGAATTGATCTGATCTGTTCGATATCAAATTTGAGCTGAGCGACTCCAAATTCACTTATAATATATGGCTATGGGACGAAATTCTCTAAAAATGTATATGGCGGATGAAGAGAATTGTAGGTCAAAGGGGACGGAGGGGGGTTGATGTAGAAAGAGATGGTGTGAGGGGAAGCTGAGAGGGAGCTGATGGAGTATGCAACATTCAACCGCATATTATACCCACCATTTGAGATTTAGTTCATGAGAATCGGTTCAGTCATCACCGAGTAATCGATGTGACTAATTCTGGAATACGTCCAGAACCCGAAAATTTCGGAACTGTTGATAGTGGACATTATATCCAAAGAATCTTTGATTGGCCATCAGTGATCTAGTCTTGTAAATAGAAATGATGTTAACAACCTGTAACTCCGGAACCAAATGTCAGATACCAATGAAATTCAATAACAGTCCATGGGATTATTGTATCTTTCATTTGAAACCAAGTGTATGAAAATCGGTCAAGAATTCCCTGAGAAAAAGGTGTGAGGTTAACTTACGAGCTTGGAAAGTACTCGTGGTATCAAGAACCGTCATAGGTGGCCAATGTGGTCAAAGCTGCTTAGAATGATCATTACTGATCAAGACCCGCAGTTATTTTGCACCCTTTTTAATATGTATTACAGCATTTGGACATCATGCTGTTACCATTTTATATGGGAATTTGCTGGGTGACCGCACTCTTCAACCCGTAACTCCGGAACCGTAAGTCCGATCGACAAAAAAATCAATAGCAGCTTATTAGAGCGTTATACCTTTCATTTGAAATTAAGTTTGAGCGATTTGGTTCAGCGGTTCAGTGATTGCATATCCTTTCTTTATGAGAAAGGCAAAACTTATAAAATTAATAGAACAATTTAAATTGTGTCTAATCAATATTCTGGATGACATGAATAAAATGAGTGTCTGAAAAAATTATTCGGATTATAAGAATGAAGAAAGTAAATAAAATATATGAACCGGAAAAAAATGAAAAAAATCGTGATACTAAAACTGTGAACAAAATTAGTTGAAGATATCGTTAGAAATATACGAATAAAATGCATGAAATGAAAAAAAACTGATCAAAATGAATTCAAATAAACAAAATGGATTAAAAGAATGCTGAATGATTTTTTTTTAATAAAATGAAATGATCATATATTTAAAATTAGCCAAATGTTGAATAAATAAAATAAACAAAACTAAAAAAACTATGTAATGTTTGAACTTGAAAAAAATGAATACATAAAACGAAATAAAAAAAAATATATTTATATAAAGTAAAAGAATAAAACTAATTTTACAAATTCGAGAACGAATATTTCAGAAAGTTCTGAAGTGTTTGTGAAAATCCCAGTATTTGGAAAATGGTTAATTAATATACAATGCACTTTCTGCTGTTTTCATTCATTTTTGTCTTTACCTTTTCGTTTTCATTTTTTCATTTCTTAACAGCGTAGTTTAAGATTATCTGGTGTTTCTACTTTATTGGTGGGCCTCAATTAGTCATCAGGAAACTGGAATGTTAAATTTGTTTTTGAATTCAAAGATGTCTTTTTGGTTTGAATAGAAGTTTCAGGTCCAGTATTTTAACGCGTAATTGGAAATAGTAAACTGAGAAAAGGTCACACGTGCTTTCAAGTTCGTTAAGCTTAAAGCGACAGAGAAAGTACGATTTATGTACAGTAATACCAGTAAACAGTATTCATTTTCATTGAAGTAAATAGAAAGGAGTGTAAATTTTCTAGGCTCTGTTGTCAGTTATATTATTGACGACAGCACAAAAGCCACGCATTCAGTCGATTACAATGCAGTCTCTTTCCAGTCACCCTTGCATCTTGCAAAATTGTTTCGTTCGGAATTCTCATTCCGGAGATATGGGTTAAGGGGTTATATACAAAGTTGGAACTCAGAAAACCAAAAAAAAAAATAATGAATATTCTGAAAGTACATACTTTTGAAAATATCTGTGCGAAATTTCATCCAGATTGGAGTGCCAGATTTCAAACTACAGCCGTTCGCAGCGCGCAGGTTCTTCCACGAGTGAAGTTAACACAAAACTTTAAGCGCAATTATCTCCGAACAATGTTTTTTGAAAAATACCGTTGCGGTGAACGTAATATCTCAAAAACTTTTCATCCGATCTTCATAAAAATTTTTTTTGAATTGTTTGTATTAATGTTCTCGTGTACTTGAACGGTTCCTTTTTCATCCAAAAATTTTTGATTCTTCGCAATGAATTTTTGTTTAAAATTTTAAACACCAAAAAACTCAATATTTTGGTCAAGACGTTTTTTTTTATCGGAAAATTATTTTTTATTGAAAAACAGATCCGTTCAAGTACACCACAATCCATTTTCCTTCAATAATCTTTTTGCTTTTTTGATTTCTGTTGAGCGGTTCGGCTTGGAGAGCGTTCACCGCAAACCTCTGCCAAAAACACGTTTCGGGGTATAGGCCATAATTTCACCAACCTTGAATGTTTTACATTTCTTATAAAAGAAATGTATAGAATTCGCTCAAACTTTCAAGATTTTTTCCGAGGCCCGGAGGGCCGAGTCTTATATACCAATCGACTCAGCTCGACGATTTGGGACAATGTCTGTGTGTGTGTGTGTGTGTCTGTGTGTGTGTGTGTATGTAACGGACAAATTCTCATTCGTGTTTCTCAGCAATGGCTGAACCGATCTTATCCAAACCAATTTTAAATTAAAGAACTAAAAAACAGTATGAACGCTATTAATTTGTTTTTGATTCTGATGTTTAGTTTCCGAGATATGAATGTTTGAATGCGTAAAAATGGCGTTTTTTGCAGTTTTTTTGAATTATCTGCCGAAATTGACAATATAGATTAACAGTTTATATGTTTTTAGACAGCTTTAACGAATACCTTTCGATCAAGCTATAGATTGTTGAAATCGGACTATTATCAAAAGAGATATTAAACATTAAACGCGGACCAAAGATTTTTTATCATTTCCCATTTCCAGAAATATGACCAAAACATGTAATCTATTATTAACGCCAAAACGGCTTATTTTAGGTCAATAGTATCTTCGGAGAATTTAATGGAGGCAATATGCTCTTTCTTTTGGTATTGTGCTTTTGCTGATTAATCCCCCTATAAGTGAGATATTTTCATACTTTTTCGTGGAAGTGATTATATCGAAATGATGTCTTCAGCAAATTTGTAGCTCTTACTTTTGCGAGTAACTTTACTGAAGACTTCAAATATTTATTTTGAATACTTTAAAAGTTATGGCTTGTTGTTTGTGGATTACTCTTTGTCGCCTATTTATTTTTCAATATAGTAATAATCCATTGAAATAAGCCAAACATTATTTCGAAACACGAATTTTGTATTTCATTTTTCTATCTACAACCGCTAGAAATAATCACCGAACACTTCCAAGTTGTCTGGAAGGAACTTTATAACTTATCAGTGCAAAAATGTTCATTTGTGCGAACCTTCTGACTGCAATTTTTCTAACTTATAACCATCGGATCGATCTGAAACATATCGGAAAATGAAAAACGAAATAAATAACTCCAAGCAACGGCGTTGCCAAGAGAAGGTTTTGGGGTTTAACACCATACAACGCCCCAACCCCCCCAACACACCCAAAAAAAATGGATTGAAGTTGAAAATTTATTGATGCAGACTGATTCAATTCAATATTACAATAACAATTATCTGATCCGTACATTGATATCCTGTTGTTGTAAACATCATGAGGACTTTTGATAAATTGTCGGAATGGGGTCCTGATCTGTAACTGATCTATTGGTCTTGATTTCACAGTTGTCTAATAGCATCAATATCAAATTCCTGCCTGAAAACATCCCAATAGAAAATTCCAGAGTTTTGTAATCAATCATAATCCTCAGATTTATTTTCAAATTGAGCTCGTTTTTGTAGAGATGTACTGTAATAAGGGTCTTTATTTAATAGGAAGCGAAGTTAAAATTGATTTAATTTCTATGAAACATAGAACTGCTCACCAAAAAAATGCATAACTTTCAATATTTGCTAAAAATGTTTTTGCCTTTCTCATTCACTTTAAAATTCGTCAATCTAATCCCGACCTGGAGGGCCGAGTGTCATATGCCAATCGACTGAGTTCATCGAGATCGGAAAATGTCTGTGTGTGTATGCACGTGTGTGTATATGTGTATGTGGAAAAAATGTGACCTCTGTTTCTCAGAGATGGCTGGACCGATTTGCACAAAGTTAGTCTCAAATGAAAGGTACAACCTTCCCATCGGCTGCCATTGAATATTTTTATTGATTGGACTTCCGGTTCCGAAGTTACGAGTTGAAGAGTGCAATCACACAGCAAATTCCCATATAAACTGAAATGAAAAATTTTCAAAATCAAATTTGTATTTTTGATGCCAAATGACTTTAAAATGCATGAAACATTGAGATGTTTGACAAAAATTGACTTTTTTGGACTTTGGTACATTTTTGCCTTTCTCATATAGAAAGGTTATGCAATCACTCTAAAAATCGTCAATCATACCGGCCCGGAGGGAGTATGCAGTGGGGGGTTGCTACTTTAAAATTAAAACTAGTTTAAAATTTCTTATCAAGTTGAAAATTTTCGGCAGGACCCGGATCTCCCGGATCTTTCTCCTTGATCCGCCGCTAGTTTCAAGCGATGTTTCAGTATCACATGGTATCTCAAGATCGTGGCTGTTGATCCGTTGTACGTATGTGCAAATCGTACTGAACATGTAATATTCATTTCCACCATTGTATTGAACATAACCAGCCATGGAATCGTAGTCTGGACAACTGAGAAAAGCACAATTGCACCACTAGGTGGATTAAAACAGGTTTTTATTTTGGGAATGCGTCGAGTTGAGACGAAAACGTATTATGATTAATAACGAGGATAACATTTTCCGAATGTAGAGAGAAATTTATGAAAAATGACGATTTCCATTCGATTCTAGCAGGTTCTGATCGATTTTGATGAGCATTTGATTTTTGTTGTATGACTAATTATATGTATAGGTCAAATGTTTAAAAACAGTAATTTAAGGTCAAGATAGCATCATTTTGAAACCGCCAATCTCGGAGGTTTAGTATCTTCGATGAGTTTTACAAACGTTAAACAGCGCATCATTTGATAAAATAATTTTGATGGTATATCGTCCAAGAAGTATTTATGGTGAATTTTCTCAGGTTAATATTCATGACTTCAATAAAGTCTCAACAAATTCGCTAAACACACGAACTCTGTTACTATTTTCTGAAAAATTAATTCTGCATAATTTTAAAACTTCAAAAATTGCGGTTGCGGAATTATGCCGTTTGGACAGTATGATCGATTTTCACCAAAACGAATTTCTGGCTACGCCGCTGATTTAAAGTAAGTAGAAACAAAGTCATTCTACACTCGTTCACAAGAAACTTCTTCGAATGCTGAATATCTATTATAATACATTGAAACCCCGATTTTATCAGCCAAATATGAACATATGTTTGATGGGCTCTAGCAGACGAACAAGACTGAATTCGAGTAAATCCTTTCTTGAGCATGTTTTCCTTATCATGAAGATGGAAATATGCAAAAATAAAAAGTTCATCACAATCAGAAATAGTTATCAGACTACATCAAGGGACGGGAAGAATATTTTAACAGCTTCAGTTTATTATAAAGAAAAAAAATTGCCCGATTTAGTCAATGTCCCCATATTGTCAGCCTAAAATACACCATGAGACTGATAAAAATGGTTTTTTTTTGTATGTATTATTCACTGTGTTTCACATTAATAGGTACATTTCATTTTTGGGGATTTTTTTATTGCATCGAACTACAACAATTTTTAGGTAGTTTTCAAGGGGTTATTTTATAGACTTCTTCCAAAATTTGGCGAACCTATTCCAATTCGTATACCAATTAATTGGTATACTTAAGGGTTTATATGTTGCAGATAGAGAAAATACTGAAATTTTCAGCTTTTTTCCTACACAATATTACGAAAGCTTATTAAACAATTTCTTAGTTCTCAGTCACGTGGAAATTTGAGTAAAGTATAAACTTCAAATCGATTCAAAAAAAAATTTCGATTTTTTTGGCTCAGTACAATATTTAATCCCTTTAGGAAAATTCTTTATTATTTTATTAACAGAGCATTAGCAATAATTCGTTTGTATGTCTATTTTATGGGCCATTTTTTCGATTTCCCATTGATTTGGTTTGAATTTTTCTAGCACTGATGTTGTCCTATGCTGATTTGAGCGATTCTCTGAGTCCTGCCACTATCCCATGTAGTATGTGTTATCAAAAACATCGCGAAGCATCAAGTTCTAAATGTTCTCAAACGATATATTATCCAAAGAGAGTGACAAGAGTTATAAGAAATGTGTCATCACACTGATAGGTGGATTAAAAGCGTTTTTTAATTCAATTTCGAACTTCGGTAGTACTACTAACAAACTGTCTTTCGTTTTTTCAAACAAAATTTGCATAAAACACTTTGAAAAAATCACGAACTTAGCTCACTTTTTCGCCACAACTTTGTATATAACCCCTTAATGAGTCCCATACAAAAGTTTTTAACTGACACATATTTAAACACGTATTTCATTCAAAACTCAATGAAGATACGAAGAGTTTAAAAAATTCACGTAAAAAATGTAAAAAATTTCATCTTTAAATAATATGGATATTTTGACCCGGGCAACACCGGTTGATAACTAGCAATTTCGACAACATAACTCGTTGCATATAGATATATGGCAACGATTATTAAGCTGATTTAGCAACAAAAAGACGTTGCTTGTTGCAAGTGTTGTTGGGTAAAATACTCAAGGATTTTTTTAATTGTAGTATATGTAAACGCACAATATAGAATTGAAATACATTAGAGTCATATGACTCTCCAAAGTGCAAAGCAAGCAAAGCAGGGTTTGAACATAAATTAGTTGTAGATCTCACACAATACAAATACTAAGCTTGTTTCCTCGAGTGGCTCTGCTCTACACTGCATTGGAAAAGCTATTTATACGGAAAAAGCAGATAAAATAAATTTTGCATTTTTAAACCTACACAATTGCATCGCGAAAAGCAAATTAGTTTTGGCATGAACAAATATTTTAGATTAGTTGAAGATTTCAAGACACAACGTAGAAATGGATAGAGAAAAAGCAGGATAGATGTCAGTGGTGACAGTTGCCACGAACACGAAGGTAGAGAGAGAGGAGCGACGTAAGAGGAATGGTAAATGATGGTTTGTGCCGAGATCTTATTTTTATATATTGAGCGACATTTTGATTCCTTACATCTTTAATATAAATAATACAACTGGTATTTTTACGCCATGACCATATAACATAATATGAATATGAAACCAGTAGTTAATTTATATTGTCATGCAGTTAACGTTTATCTGAGAAAGCCTCCGATGAAACTCTATGATTTTCTCTGTCAATTGCAATATTTTGATATAAGAGCAATTTTCCAAAAGGGCTTATACGTTTTTACGTGCATTAAATTGAAAAAAAAATTGATCGATTACTGTAACGGGTGCTCAATAAAAAATGAGAATTGTTTCAGTCATGTAGCTAAAAAACAAAAAAAGGAAATCAACGATTTCAGTATTGCCTTTCTCATATAGAAAGGTTATGCAATCACTCTGAAAAACGTCAACCTAATCCCGGCCCGGAGGGCCGAGTGTCATATCCCATTTGACTCAGTTCGTCGAGATCGGAAAAAGTCTGTATGTCTGTGTGTATGTGTGTGTGTGTATGTGTGTGTGTATGTATGTGCGTATGTGTCAAATAATGTCACTCATTTTTCTCAGAGATGGCTGGACCGATTTGCCCAAACTTAGCCTCAAATGAAAGGTGCAACCTTCCCATCGGCTGCTATTGAATTTTGGATCGATCGGAATTCTGGTTCCGGAATTACGGGTTTCAGAGTGCGGCCACACAGAAATTTCTCATAAAAACTATAGGAAAAATTAAAAATAGAATTTTTATTTTTGATGCTAAATGTGTTCAAGGTGCATGAAACGTCGAGATTTGATGCAACCTCGAAAAAAAAATTTGACTACGATTCACTTTTTTGGATTTTGGCACATTTTTGCCTTTCTCATATAGAAAGGTTATGCAATCACTCTGAAAAACGTCAACCTAATTTTTTTTTCGACTCGTTTAGGGTTTCTGGATTTTAACAGGGGCGTAGTTGATGGTTTACGGAGAGGGGTTATACCCCCCCTCTACTGTTCACTCCCCTCCTTTAAAAATCTCCTTAAATCACCCCTCAGACCACCACCCCAAGGAGTTTTTATTCTCAGGTGACACGATCCTCAAAAACGCCGATCAGCCATGTTGGTTCTAGAAACGACAGCTAACAACATAGTTTACTGGTTCTCTCCATATGTTTGCTTGGATTTCAGTAGGGAAACAAAGTTGTTCGCTGTCATTTTTCTTCCCCGCAGTGCTGCACGCTTACCCCACTCCTCACCTAGTTACTGCCAAAGACGAATCACCTTAGAACTCTAAACACCTTGCACCACCCCATGCAGCCCTCATACCCCTCCCTTTCAACCCCATTATCTTTAAACCACCACTATATCACAAAGCATACCAATTTAAGCTGGGGAGTCGTTCGTTCATGGGACTTTCGCCCTCCTCACATACCCAGTGGGGTGGGACAAAAAATAGATTCCAGCTCCGAGCAACTTTTTGGGTCCCATTTGGGTCCTAGAACATCTGTGCAAATTCTTAGCTTGATCCCTGAAACTATATTTTTGCGCCCACTGTTTAAAGTTTACATGGGATTTTATATGGGAAAATTAACTTTCACAAAATAATTCCTCCAGGAGTCGCCCATTGCTTCTTAAAAATAAACCGTTATGTGGCTTTTGTAGGAAATTTAACACAGAAACAAAGTCTCGAAAACTACGAAACGATCTACCGCTTGAGAAAAAAGTTATTAAGCTGAAACCAATTGATGCTCTGACGATTGATAAAATATTCATTTTTTCTAGCACCACTGTTGTTGGTTGTCCAATTATATGCAATTTTGTTTTGATCTTCTCTTAATGTCTCCAAATCATTTTTCTATACTGTCTGGACACTTCGCAAGAGTTTTCAGGGATAAATTGAGTCTTCTTTAGTACATAATAAGAGAAAATTAAAGATTTTGTATATAATTCGACCGTCAGCAGCAGTGATGCTATGAAAAGTAAAATTTTCATCAATCTTCAGGGCATCAATCGGTTTTTGCTTAATAACTTTTTCCACAAGCATCAGATCGTTTCGTGGTCTTCTCGACTTTGTTTCCTTGACAAATTTCCTATAAAAATCAGACATCTATTTATTTTTAGGAGGTAACGGGTGACTCTTGGAAGAATTAATTTGCAAAAGACGTTTTCCCCATACGAAATCCCATGTAAACTTTAAACAGTGGGCGCGAAAATATAGTTTCACCGATCGAACTAAAAATTTGCAGAGTTGTTCTGGGAGCTAAATGGGACCCAAAAAGTTACTCGGAGCGAAATTTTATTTTTTTCATATAACCATGTCCCACTCTAATACCCACCCCCGCATGACAAAATGAGTTAGCAAGCAGATAACATTGATCTAATGCTGATTAGGCTAATGGAGTATGATATTTTTTTGTTTCAAGTGTTTCACCGTCGACACGTAGCTCATCAAGTTCGTGGCTGGCATGCCATTGTGTATAAGTGAAAAGTGTACTAAGAATGTAATGGACATTTCCACGATTATGTTGAACATAAAAAGCCTCCGTGCCATAGTTTAGAGAAATGAGAAAGGCACAATTGCACCGCTAGGTGGATTAAAACAGGTTTTTTTTAATAGAAACATAATGTTTATTCTTCAAAAAAACGTCAATGAATCTTGGAGAAGGGGCCCTGGTCAGCCGTACAATGCAATCTAGTCGCGGTACTCTCACAAGAGCGCTGGACGGCACTGACGGTCCATCTTCCGGATACAATTCCTGGTGGTCAACGACTTCGTATCCTTGTCCTGCCAATTATTTTTGTACACTAGGGCACTGAGGGAACCGAAAAAATCCTCGATGGGACTGTACTGCGGCCAGTTGGTCGGATTCCTTTCTTTCGGCACGTACGGTATCTCTTTCTTTTTTCCTTTTTTATTTCGACTATGTTAGTCACATTTTACTGTTTTACATTTTAACCAATGTCGGTTGTCACGGTAAAGATGGACTTGTCTGTCTATACCAGGACACATGCTAGTGAACTCGGGTGCATCGTAGTTATGCTGCCTAAGCTCAACCCTCATTAGCGGAAGACAAAAGTTAAGCCCGTACGATATTAAGCCTGTTCTAATGACCCTGTCACTTCTAGTTTTCCGATCTGTTTAGTTCACATCCTTGCTCTCACTTGAGTACTATGGCTCTAATTTTCATAACTTTCCCTACCCAGTAATCTCTAGCTAATTGAATGTCGTTAAAAGTTATCTCTTTCTGTTCAAGATACTGCAGCGTCTTCTTTGAGTAATTGGAAAACGTCTTGTCCGGCCAGAAGGTGTACTTCTCATCTACATGATGCTACTTTAAAAACGGCAGAAGAATTTTCTCAAGACGCTCCTCCTGGTACACTTGTTGATTGCTGACCAGGCCGCTCGGCTTTGAAATCCCTCTGTCCGATATGGCGATGTACTGCATAACTTTTTTTCGAATTTATTCTTAAACTTATATTTTGCTTCGGGGAGTGTGGCCGACTTGTCGCTGGAATGCTAGCTGTTATTTCCTGGAATGCGGATCTTCGATAGCGGAAAGTAACTTTCGTCGTCCAGCACGAACGACGTCCAGCGGTACTTATTCGTCATCCACCGGCACTGCGATTTCATGATCGCTAGCTGCTCGTCCGTGTACTGAGTCTGCTTGCGACAGATGATGTCCTCGATCTAGAGGGTTCGGTGAATCAAGGTATGGGAGCAGTGATATTTTCGGCCAGCAAACTCGTTCCGTCCTTATTGTCGAACAGCTTTTTCAACGCTTCCTTCTTTTCCTTCATCCTTATCTTCGCCGGACGGCCGCTACCGGCCTTTCGCTCCACGCTCAGGGATGCCGGGATCTGGTAAACTGTACCCACAGGCACGTTTTCGTCTGGAAAATGGTCTACCGTAAACTTTTTTCCACGATGACCATGCGTTTCGTAGAACCGTACAACACGCTCGCGGAGTGCTTGCTGTTTCGACGCCATCTTTGATTGAACTGACAGCACCCGAGCGAAAAGAAACATGCCACCAATTTCTAAGGAATCCAGAAAACATTCTCTTGAAGAGAAATAAATTTACGACCTTTACTTTAATTACTGAAAGGTATTGAAATCATTCTCATTTTTTATTTAACACTATTTTATACAGCAAAACTATGTGAGAACGAGTTACAGTGAATGAACATCTGTATGAAAAAAATATATGCTGAAAAAAGTGTTGTGTCATTTTTCAGAAAAACTTAAATTTATATTAAAAATGCGAATTACTAAAAAAACATATTTTTAAATTTTTTATATTTTATCAAGAAAAAATCTAAAGAGAAGGAAAACATTTTGAATGTGATTGCATGGTGGAGAACTAATCGATAAAAAGTTTTTCTAACAATAACTTTATACCTGTTTTTAAATTTCATACTAATTGACATACAGTACTGAAATTTTATTACTGAATATAATTCTAAGTATAGTTCAAAAGCAAAATGCATTTAGCAAAAATCTTCCAAAATGCGATGGTTATCGAGATAATTGGAACTTGGACACTCTTTCTACAAGTCTTTTACGTTAACCTATCATAAAATGTCAACGAATGTTTATCATTTTAAAGATGTAAAAGAAACGTTTTCAGTATATTTGGATCATGGAGAAGCATTCAATAAAAAGTTTTGCTAATAACTTTTGACTTTTTTTATAATTCATATTATTTGCAGTCATAAATACAATTTGCTTTGTAAATGTAATTTAGACGCCTTTTTAAATCAAACTTTCGATTTTTGATACTACTTGCGCTTTTTGATTTTACCATTTCTAGAGTTATATTCAGAACTATTACTAAGAAAAACCTCTTTTAATCCACCTAATGGTGCAATTGTGCCTTTCTCATTTATCAAAGCTATGGTTTAATAGTTGGTTACGTCCAATATAACATTGTGAAAATATCTTATGCATTCTTATTACACTTGGTAAGTATATATGGGTGTACGTCTACCACGAACTTGATGAGCAACATTTCGACGCTGACACACTTGAAATAAACAAGTATATAATATTTAATTAGCTTAATCAGCGTGAGTTCAATATTATCTTCGTGTTAGCATATTTGGTCATGCGGGGTGATGGGGGGTAGGGGTAGGGGGATATTTATTGTGAGGGGAGGATGCGTTGGGAACAACCTAACATATTTTGGTATACGGGTAGGTGAAGTGAATGTGGGTGTGAGGTTGGTCTGAGATGGGTTGTGGGTGAGAGTGTTGTGAAGGAGGAGGGGTGGATGCGGGGTGCAACAGCCAACTTTATATACCTTCCATTTGAGACTTCACCATCACCGAAATTGCTTAAGTTCTGGAATGTGTTCGGAACAAGGGACTTCCGAAATTATCGATAGTGGACAATTTATTCCAAGAATCTTTGATTTACCATCAATGATCAAGGTTAGAGAAGTAATTTGATGTTCATATCAATAGACTTTTAATCTATGAGGTAATACAATTGTACCTGTTTATATGAGAAATTCCCAAGTGACCGTAATAACCTCCCTGTAACTCTGGAACCAAAAGTCAGTACTGAATGAAGTTCCATAGCAGTCAATGGAAGTATTATATCTTTCATTTGAAATTAAGTTTGTAAAAATCGGTTAAGAGTTCGCTGGAAAATAGTTGTGACATTAGTTTAGGAACTTGGCGAGTTTCTCGGGGGCCTCAAGAACCGTCATAGGTGATCAATATGGTCAAAGCTACTTTGATTAGTCATTAGTGATCTAGACCCGTAAATTCAAGTAATGTTGAGCCTATAAGAATATGTATCGTTCGGACACCATGGTGTTACCAGTTTATAAGGGAATTTGCTGCGTGACCGTACTCTTCAACCCGTAACTCCGGAACCGGAAGTCGGATCAATTAAATTAAAGTAGCAGCTTATGGGAGATACCGTTCATTTGAAACTAAGTCTGGTTCAGTCAGCCACTTTGCAATCTCGACGAACTGAATCGAATGGTGTAAGAGACTCGACGGGCCTCGTTTAAAAGGTCGAAATTCTCACTGGATTGCTAAGCCTTTCTCTATGAGAATAGCAAAAATTTGCGAAATCAACAGTCCCAAAAAGTCTATTTTTCTAATTTTTTTTTGAAAAAACAAAACCTCGACGTTTGATGCATTTTAAGGACATTTGGCATCAAAACTCTATATTTCCGGAACCATACAACCGATCCGTAAGAAATTTCATAGCGGTCTATAGGTACAATATTCCTTACGTTTGAAACTAACTATGTGAAAATCGGCCGAACCATCTCCGAGAAACTGATGTGAGTTTTTTTAATTTTGAATTTTCCATTTTTCCGGGCATTTCCAGAATCGTCTACGGTGGTCAATGTGGCCAACAAAATTTCGATGGGCCGCCAATAACATAGAACTACAAATGTAAGATGCTCCTATTTTAGCAAAAAAAAATGCTTTCATCGTGGTATCGGTTTGAACAGGAGTTCTCTGTGACCCCACTCCACAACCCGTAACCCCGCAACCGGAAAATGGATCGAAATAAAATTTAATAACAGTTTTGAGGGACGCAACACCGTTATTTTGAGGCTAAGTTTGGTCTAATCGGTCCAGACATCACTGAGCAACCGATGTAACTGTTATTCTGAAATGGAATACTTCCGCTGGGGCTTCCGGAACCGTCGATGGTGGCCAATGTGGCCAAAGAGACGTTGAATGAATGTTAGTGACTTAGAACTACAAATCCAAGCAGTTGTGGTGACATTTTCGAAAAAATTTCTCCATTTTACATTCATCACCGTATATGTTGAAGTCGGAGTTTGCTATGTGTTCGTATTGTTCACCCTGTAATTCCGGAACCAGAACTCGGATCAATTATAAATTCAATAGTAGACAATGGGAATGCTGTACCTTCCATTTGAGACCAAGTTTGTCAAAATCGATTAAGAATTCGCCGAGAAATAGTTTATGTTTATGTTTATTACCTTCACCAACAAGCCCCTTGGCCCCAATGGTGGTTGCTTAAACTAATTACATTATGACATTAACTTCAGGAATCAGAATATATTGGCTCAAATGGCACGTTCCCCGTACATAGTCGGGGATTTGTGCCTTGCCGTGTGTTTTCATCATTTCCTGAGCGGAAGGAAAGGACAAGGAGGTGTGGGGAAGTAGAATTGGAAGGGTGGGAAAAATAACAGCACAAAACAAAAATAAAGAACAGGTAAGTTAAACTCACAAGTAGTTCTCACTTGCCTGCGAATAAACCTAAAGCTCTTTACCACATTGGATAAGAAACTTTAGTATGTCTCTGAGTTTCAGTCGACCAAACATGGTTTCGTCTATATAAGGACGGCTGAAGACTCGAAATCGCAATTGCGCTACCGCTGGACAGTTGCATATCAGATGATATGAGGTTCCGTAGTCGGATTCACAAAGATCACATGAAAAAGACTCAGCGCGCTGAATAGTTGCCATGTGATAATTGAGTTTGCAGTGGCCGGTTAAAGCCCTGGTCTGCATGCCGCAGTGGAGCTTCGAAAAATGTAGAATATTTTTCGAAATCACTGGGCACGGTTGTTCTAGAAACGTCTTTGTTTGGCGACACGTTTGTAGATTTCTCCAATAATTGCGGTGCTCGGACGAAGCCCAGGACCGTATTTTTTCCCTTATCCAACTTGTCGAAATTGGCAGCGCGGGCTCAGGACCAACGAAGTCAATCGCTGAACCTGCCCTGGCCAATTCGTCAGCCCATTCATTTCCAGTAATACCGCAATGCCCGGGCACCCAGACAAGGTAGATAGTGTTGACAATGCTTAGTTCTTCGATTTGGGTTCGGCACGCGATCACTAGCTTGGACCGGGATTTGTCTGAGCTAAGGGCCTTGATTGCAGCCTGACTATCGGAGCAGAAGTTTATAACTCTGCCGGACAAACTCAGTTGAAGGGCCGATTGCACCCCGCACATAATCGCAAAGATTTCTGCTTGGAATACAATACAGTATCTACCTAGTGAGTGAGATTGTTCCAATCTCATTTCACGACAATAGACACCAGCACCAGCACGTCCCTCCATCAGAGAACCGTCAGTGTAACAAGCCACTTGCGTTTGTTGTTGTCTTTCCATAAAACCAGACAACCACTCCTCTCGAGAGGGAATCTTCACATGGAATGTCCTGTAAGGAAAACTACAAGTGAGTGTAATATCGCTGGGAGCAAGAATATCTTCACCCCATGTAACCATTTTTGACCACAATCGTGTATGACTGGTAGCAAGATCAACATGATTACTGTTCCAAAGCCCAGTAACCTGCAGTCTGTATGCACATGATAGTGCTTCTTGTTTTAAGTGTATGTGTAATGGTTTGATATTTAAAAGTGCCTCAAGAGCAGCAGTCGGAGTCGTGGTGAACGCCATGAGCGCCATTCTTTGCAGATGGTTTAGCTTTGACTGGACTGTCACCACCTCTTCCACCACACAAGGCATCCGTATGACAGTATTGGACGTACAATTGTCGTGTAAATCCAATAGATGTATTTAGGTTTGAGACCCCAGGTCTTTCCAAAAGTTCGTCTGCACTGCCCGAAGGCCATGCACGCTTTCTTGACTCTGAACTCAATGTGAGCAGACCAATTCAGTTTGGAATCTAATATGACTCCAACGTATTTGACTTGATCTGCACACAGTAGCTCAGAATCAAAGAACTGCAAGGGACGAACCCCGGTTGTTATTCGCTTCTTCGTGAAAAGAACCATTGAAGTTTTGCTTGGGTTAACTGATAGTTTAACTTGTCGACACCACTGTTCGACGGCTCTTAATGCCTGTTGCATTAAGTCAAAGATTGTTCCGATGCAAAATTCAGTAAGTAGTATTTGGTAATCGTCAGCAAACCCGTAGGTTGGAAATCCAAGCTCATTGAGTTTCTTCAACAAGCCGTCAGCTACTAAGTTCCATAACAAAGGTGACAGAGCGCCGCCCTGAGGACAACCGCAAATACTCAACTTCCGTATCTCAGCCTGTCGCAGTGACGAGCAAAGTATGCGGTTACTAAGCATTGCGTTTATTCAACCTGAGATACATGCAGGTATCCCATGACCGCGCGTCGCTTCCAGAATAGACTGGAAGGACACATTGTCAAAAGCACCCTCAATATCTAGGAATACACCCAAGCTAGATTGCTTGAGCGAGAAGGCTTTCTCCATGTTGTAAACAACATCGTGAAGCAGAGTGATCGTGGATTTCCAACACTGATATGCATGTTGCATTTTGTGCAGAGGATATTCAACTAAACTAACGTTCCTGATGTGATGATCGATTATCCGTTCCAAAGCTTTCAGAAGAAAAGAACTTAAGCTGATAGGCCTAAAACTCTTGGCTTCTTCATAGCTTGCGCCCCCCTTTGGGAATAAATCTAACAGTTATTTCCCACCATACTTTCGGGATATACCCGGTAGCAAGACTGGAAAGCAAAATCCTTTTCAAGACATGTTTAAGAATATCAAATCCTTTTTGCAGTAGCACGGGAAGTATTCCATCTTTTCCGGGTGATTTGTATGGAGCAAAGCTGTCAACTGCCCACTTGACCGATTCAGTGGAAACCAATGTGCGTGCTAACGCCCACGAGTCCGAATCACCAGAATGAGATCTGTGAACATTATTCAACTCCGGATCGATACAACCTGGAAAGTGTGTGTCGAAGAGACAATTAAGAACATCTTTTTCGTCCGTCACATAAACACCATCTCTGGTTTTCAAGGAGTTCATCTGAAAATCATTCGATTTGGAGAGAATTTTATTTAATCTGCTAGCCTCGTTCAGACTAGAGACATTAGTGCATAGGCTTTGCCAGCCAGCCCGTTCTGCAGATCTAAGACATTTCTTATATGCACTGCGAGCTGACCTGAAAGCCCTGGAGTCATCACGCTGACGCCGGTTCCAATCTCTTCTCATAACTTTCTTCATTCTTTCAAGCTCAGCCCTCCACCAAGGGGTTCCCCTAGTCGATTTAACAGTACGAAGTGGACAAGCTTCTTCGTAGGACGCTAATATGAATGAGTTTGTCGTATCCACGACGTCATCTAAGTCGTCTAGTTGACTAATTGTTGGAAAATATCCATGAAATTTAGTCGCCAAGTTTTCCAAAAAGAAGTCCCAGTTTGTAGATTTAGGATTACGATATGTCACCACATTGAAGGTGACATCAAAATGATCGAAAAATATATATTTACGATCGGATAGAGACGGTTCAGTTTCATTTGGAACCTGCCAATTTCCCAGTTCTTGCAAAATTCTATCAGAGCAAAGTGTTATGTCTAACACCTCCTCCCTCCCAGATCTCGCAAAAGTTGGTCGGTTTCCCACATTCAGAATATGGAGATTTGTACTACTTATGTACTCCATCAGTTCAGAGCCTCTCAGATTGATGTCCGAGCTGCCCCAAATGATGTGATGAGCATTCGCATCACTGCCGATAATGAGCGGAAGCCCATTTCTGCTACAATATGATACAACGCTTTTGAAATCATCAGAAGGAGTTGATTCGTTATGCGGTAGGTATGCTGAACAATATATATATTTTTTGTCTACGTTTCCGACAGTCAGTGTAACTGTGACAACACAGATATCGCGAGTAGAGAGCTCCGATATGAGACACGCGTCAATAGCCTTATTTGCAAGAATGCAAGCACGAGGCATTTCACGTGGGTTAGTCATGCCTGTCTTGTTGTAAGCAATGAAGGCAGTGTTAAGTAACTTTTCAAAATAGAAGTTTCCTTTATGGAAATACGGTTCTTGAACCAATGCTATGGAAGCTTTACCTTCCTGCATGAGTCGAGATAAATTCATAGTTGCTGTACGTTTATGTTGGAGATTGATTTGTGCTATTCTAACCATTGTTGATTAGAGAACTGTACAGTTCATCTCCAACACAAATTGCATAACAACTAGAGGACACCAAGCGAGTTGGGATGTTAACGCATGTTAGCGAGCCATATCAGGTTTAAATGGGACATGATCATTTGATTCCCACGATTTGCGAAGAAAATAATGGTCCACTGTGTCAGAGATTCGCATAACACAGTAAGGGCAAAACCCAAAATTCAATAGCAGACAATGGGAATGCTGTACCTTCCATTTGAGACTAAGTTTGTGCATATCGGTCCAACCATCTCTGAGAAAAATCGGTGAGATTATTTGACACATACACACATGCATACATACATACACACACAGACACACACGAACTGAATCGAATGGTATAAAAGATTCGTCCCTGCGAGCCTCGGTTAAAAAGTCGAAATTCCGACCGATTGCATAACCTTTTTACATGAGAAAGGCAAAAACGTTGCTTTATATAAAAAAATGCTAATGCTAACAGCATATTCATTGTCTCTAACGATGCACAAGTTCGTGAATGTCAAAAATCATCTGTTATCATGAAATATAACAGTGCAGCTATTTTCAATCATCTTCTCACATCGAAGTAGTAGCTCCGGTCAATAGCAAACCAGCAGCCGAAAACCTCTCGACGAGGCTCGAATGAGTTCTCAGCAGGATACGTCTCTATGCGATGAGAAATCATAATTTATCGATTCATTTCGATACCCTGGCTCGTGGACCAAAATACATTTCCGAAAGCCTTCCAAAAGTATCATTAACGAATGTGAAATATTCTCTCTCTCCGGGGGTGCTACCTTGCCTTTTCTCACTTTCCTGCCTCGGGATCCAACGACGACGGTTGGGATATTTCGCAAAACATTTTCCCACTGTCGATGGCTGACCCGATAGGGCAGGGGGCAGATTGACTTCGGTAGGTGGCAGAAAGCTAATTTATTTGTGCGGTTCTCCAAACATATGTCCGGCAGCTCAACAGGCCAGAAGCAACTACCGTACTAAATATTACTGTTGCTGGCTGAGTGAGTGTATATACAACGAAGTCAACGGGTGAACAGTGATAGGCCTTTCGCAATTTGGTGGGATTCCAACGGACGTTGAGGCTGAGGCTTAGTACAAATCGAGTGGAGTTGAATTGAGAGCTTTCAACACATTGACAAGCAGCCGGAATTTCGTAGATTAGAATGCGATACCGGTAGTGTCCAGGACCTGAGAGAGCAACCAAGATCAATGGCGAGAGCTGGTCCATCTATTCGCATTTATATTTCTTGATTATGCACGGGATGTTAATTGCGGTAAATTTATGGACGATTTGTTCTGGATAAATGAGAAAAGCAATCGGAATACGGGGAGTGCAGTGCGAAATCAATACGATGAATCTTCTTGGTTTGCCTGTGGCTTGGGTAGATCTATGAAGACGATGCGAAAATGTCCCGACTTCAATAAATAATCAATGTTGTTATTTTTTCAAATTACTTCGAGACCCCGAGCACCATGTGACGCAACATTGGTTCCAAATGTGGTTCAACTTACTTTGTGAAAGTTTCGAATTGCATGATTTTTGGGCTACAATGACTAAAAACAACTGATGCTTATTATAAACAACATAACTACATTCCTGCACTCAGGTCACACCGTCTTACCACGAATCTGTTCCGCTTAGAACAATCTCAAGCAGCTCTCGTACAGTTCGATAATGGGCAAAAAGCATGGTATCAGCCAGCACTCGCTCAGTGGCTGTTTCTCCCATCCGAACTGGTCCAGTCCATATGACCGGGTTGATGAGAGGGAAAATTGAACATTTCACCTGACCAGTCGATTGAATAATTTATAATCCAACTGCAGCCAATCCAGCTCTAGCGACTCGTTCCATTCTGATTCGCTGATTTCGTACTCTGCTTCGTGGTCGTAAGTGTTCCTAATCAAATGCGGATCCTCTACGAAGAGATGACCGTCCGACCGAGCGACCGACCCAATGGATTAGAAATAAATGATTCCGAGATTTATCAATTATCCGTGGGGTATGTTGTAATATATGCTCCAAGAGTCTGTCCCGTTCTTGGTTGTTCTTCAAGAATACAGAAATAGCTTAGAAAATCGAGACATCTAAGAAGGTTCGATTCCCTTTGATGACAAGGATCATTCAACGTTGACCATAATTTGGAGATAATTAAAACTGAACGAGAAATGAAGTGATGTGATTTATGGTGTATGCATCGCCACATTTCCATTCCAAACTAAACGGGAATGCTGTGTCGAGTGTTTAAATCCAAATTAATTAATCTCTTTGATTGGTGCATTCGAATGATCCTGAGTGGTCCTTGGTGTATCCGGATAATACGTCCGCAGTGACCTGGAACGGAAGTATGGGCAGGGATTGATTGAGTTAAGCTTCCTTCAGCGGCATGACACATTGATAGAATGCATACAAAGTGGCACCAATAATGGGTTTTATAGCGCAATGCATTAACCCGATGGAGGATGATATCGGTGCCGTTCGAATTAATTATCTGTCAATCTGGATGCTTCAGGTAGCGTTAGGATGTTTTGATCGATGGGAAAAGAATTGGAATACGTAATTGATACAATTCTCGTAGAATACATTTACTGTGATACAGCGTTTGACAACATTTTTAATTTTCATTTCGATTGCACTAAATGCAGTTGGGATGTGTGGCAAGATCGATTACAAACAATGCACAGTAGGTAAGAGGGATCAGGGCTGAAAATCTGTGTTTTAGTCAAAAAATCTTTCTACCATCTAAGAAGCCTGAAACTGAATAAAGACTGTGAAAATTTTTGCGAAATTTCCAAAAATCCTAGGAAAATCCGAATATTTACAAAAACCTTTGAAAATTAGCTTATGAAACAATCTGTTGTCAATTATGAAACAATCTGTTGACCTGTTCTGTTGAGTGGTATTAGCACCAGGATAGTTAATAAACGGTGTAAAGACTCAGTAAACTAGAATTACCGTTTAAAAATGTGTTATCAATAATAGTGACTATCGTTTCAATAGGCTGCTATTGAATTTCACTCAATTCTGATTTGCGGAGCTATCGTTGAAGAGTGTGGTCAAGCATGAAATTCCCAAATAAATCGGTATCAGCATGTTATCTAAAAGATGCAAAACTTCATAAAATGTATTCTAAATTACTTGGATTTATAGTTTCAGCTCAATGTTGCCAAGTCAAACCCACATTGACCACTTAGGATAACTTCGGCTGAACAGCTTCAGGAAAGTCGTTTGGTTTTCAGAAATGTCTGACTCGATTTTCTCAAATTTGGTTTCAAATGAAAGCTACAGCATCCCTAGTTAGTGCTATTAAATTCCATTGGAATATGTGGTTACATGAGAAAGTGCCATATAAACCGGTGTAATCTTTATATCTAAATGATACAAAATCAATCGAAATGAGTTCTAAATTGCTTCAAATTTTTGATCAAGAGCACTAATTGCAAATCAAAGTCTCTTTGACTACATTTACAACCAGCATAAGCCGGCTACTACATCGTTAACGATTTCGGAACATCCGAATAAATGGCCAAGTTCCGAAATTAGATTCACACCTGTTCCTCAAATATTGCTGGCTCGATTCTTACAACCTTAGTCTTAAGTGAAGTATAACATTCACATCGATTGCTGCCGAATTTTATTTGAACCAAGAACTGGTTCCGGAGTTATCCCCTTCCTACCTCTCCACCATGTAACAACATACTTAAATGTGTGATGTTATTTTTGAAAAAGGGTTTTATAGTCGTTTTTTTGAATATATGTTTAATAGCGTTTACTTTATAGATACGAATGAACATGGCTTTGTCTGCGGAAATTTGCAGATTCAAGTGTTATTTCATTCCAAAGTGTTGCGCTAAAACTTTCGTTAAATCCACAGATATAAGAGATAGAAACAAACTTGCATAACAAAAATGGTGTATTTTTTTATGGCGAACAATATCTTAGAACATTTTGAAATTCTAAAAAATTACTCTGAAAAGTTATTTTGAAAAAAGTGATTTTCAGGGGTGTATCATAGAAAACTCCACAAACGTGTTTTAAAATCAAAAGATAGATACATAGTCTCTTCAGCAAAGTTGTTTCTTGTTATATTCCCTGCAACTTTTCTGAATACAATTTTTTATTATTTTCATAAATGACTTTATAATACCAAAATATTTGGGAAATATTGCATAGTATATTCAGTTCGATTATAACTGTCATATTCATTGAAATATGTGGTTAATTTCGAATACACAAACCAATGGAATTAGCAGATGCTTTAGGACTAACCGATAGATAATACTGGTTCTTATATAAATGAAAGTCAATATTTTGACTTTTTTGACGATAATTCATCGTTTTTATTTTATTCCAACTCTGACTGGTTGTAAATGAAAACAAGGCTTCCAAATTGTGTAGTAGCTATCCAGGAAACCAGTTATGCTGGATTGGACGCTATTGCACGAGTTTGAAGTTTTCGCTTTTGACCAGTTTTTTGGGTTAAATACTCCTCTGTGCATTGCCACCTCCTCCTGATTTTGGACCAATTCCGCTGAAATGTAAAAACACGTTTAAAAATTTACTGACTTGACAAAACAATTTCGGTTAAAAGCTGTTGGGAATGTCATCCCTTGCGAACCTCCAGACTTACCAGATGTTTGCATTACTATCCTTTAACTTATCTTTCAATTTTTATATATCCCATAGTTTCTGTCTCTGCCTTCGTATTATTTTTCGCTTTACCTTTAGGTCCGGTCATAAATAAATTCTCCTGAAAACTCGGTTGGACCATATTTGAGCTTCTTTTGGATCATAGATAATTCGCAAAATATTGTAAAGATTTTGAAAGAAGTAACGCAGACATCTTCAACAGAGAACAGATATCCCGAAAGATCAGAATTGTGAAGTGACGTTAGTGGCGACAAGGCTGGTGTGATCGACTACTGCGTCTAAATGTCCGCTAACAAAGTTGAGATCGATGGCGGGGTCACCGATTCGAACTTGTGCGTGGATCTACTGAAGCACGGGGTAGGCTGTTTCAAGGTCCCTTTGCTTCAATGAGCGAAGG